>NW_026850568.1:0-504535 GCF_030913465.1 Colletotrichum navitas
TTTATTCTTAATTTTACTTTTATTAGTTTACTAGTTTATCTTTAGTATAGGCTTTAGCTAGTATTTTAGCTTATTATATAGTATTATTAAGGGCTTATTATATCTCTAGTATTCTCTAGGCTAATATATAGCTCTTTAGATTAAGTAGTAACTAGTTAAGTATATAGACTACTTATTATTTTTTAGCTTATAGGTTAAAGTATTTTACTTTAATAATCTTATACTTATTAATAAATTATTAATATAACTAGTTAACTTTTTACTTTATATTATTAAGCTTTATTATTATACTAAAGGCCTATATATTAGTATTAATAATATTATTCTTTAACTAGGTCTTTATTATCTTCTAGGTTACTTTCTTTATTTAGCTATTATAGTAGGCTTTAATATACTTTTATTACTTATATACTAAGTTACCCTTTAGTATAAAGCTAGTATACTATATTTTACTTTAGTTATTCTTAAATTTTTTCTTTATAACTTTAAATTATTTTTTTAGCTTAAATAAAAAGTCTTAAAGGTTATTTTATATATTTTTTTTATATTAGATTAAAAGTAACTACTTTAATAGTATATTAATATAATAGTACTTATACTTTAGCTAAAAAGTAATAGCTTAGCCTAGTATATTATATACCTTTTTAATAAAGGCCTTATTTATTAAAGCTAAAATCTAGTTAACTATCTTTTTTTTTTAGCTTTTTTTATTTACTTCTCTAGGAGGTACTTAAGCTTCTTTTTTATTATCTCTTTAAGGTTTAATATAGCCTTTCTACTAGCTGTTATAGATCTAATAGGAGAAGCAAGGCTATAATAGGCAATATAAAGTAATATAGTATAAAGGTAAAATATAATAGTAGAGCAGTAAAATAAGGCAAGTAATAATAAGGAGCTAAATAAATAACATAGGATAAGAGCTAGGTATAAGTGTAGGTTATTTATTAAGGTTACCCTTCCTTATAGGAGGAAATAGGCAATAGGATATATACCCCTAGGCATATACCTAGACATATACTAACAAGGTAATCCTATGTTCTACCTGTCTATCTACTATATAAGGCACTTGTCCTATAACAAGGTTACTCTAAAGCTAATATTATACTAGTAGGCCTTTATTTTTTACCTACGCCTAGGTATTATTACTATCTAGGGTTAGTTACCTAGAAGTAACACTTATACCTTACTAGGTAGTAGCTTAAGTATTAAGAGGTAATATTATAGCTTTAATAGTTAATATACCTAAAGATAAATAAAGATTAAAATATATTAAAAAAATTATAGTACTAAGTAAAAGAGTTTATAAATAGTATAGTTAAGGGTTAATTATAACTATTTTTTAATTTACCTTCTCTTAATTTTCCTGTTCCTATAAACTCTGCTTTTATATAACCCTTAGATAATAGTTTTCCTAGTTGTAGCCCTACAGCTGGTGGTCCCCTGGTGCCCCCCACCTCTGGCTCCTGACAATCTGGGACCCCTTGTCGGCCATGCCACGTCGTAGGACACGTGACTACTTCGCCCTGCACGCGAGGCCTGGCCCTCCGGCCCTTACAATACGGTAGTCTATCTCAGACTAGTTGTGCCGAACCTTAGTATTTAGTGTAGCTAGCCTCACTATCACACTCAGGCGACAAAGAACAGGGCAGTTTTCCCTTACTGCCATCGCTGCGTCAATAAGCTATTTAGCATCTGACACAGTAAAAAGACCTATTTATGAGACATTTACAAGCACGAAATAGAGGGTTTCCGCCTGTTTCTTACCGTCCTATGGAGGCTCTTGAGTCGATGGTATTCGTAGTGCTCTAGTGATGATATGGCAGTCGGCCCTGTTGTACTGTCACCCGACTGCACGCTTACCATCCTTAACAGCTCTACTAACGACGTCAATCTTGTCAACCTTAGCAACCATGACGGCCTCATATTCCCTTGGAATGCACAAACGGAGAGCCCAGCGATGCGCTCGCACCGACAACGACGCGGGTTTCATGTGTTGGGACGGCTGCCACGGCACAATCCAGCCCGTCTCGTGGCTGCATGGCTGAAAGGGCCAGCCCGTTTTGGCGACCTGATGAGTGCCCGTTCTTTCCCAACGTACACACCCATTGTTGTCATTGGGCTTCGAGAACATACAGCCAAAATCCAGATCTGTAGGGGGCATTCCGTGGTCGAGGATCGAAGACATCCCCTTGAATCTGTCCTCCCGACGGGCAGGTGTGAGTGGGCTGTCATCATCGTACGTTGGCGCCGCATGCCATCTGGGCGACGCCGCGTCTAGGCCCGAAGATCCCACCAGTGTGCGCACCCCTCCCCGGTCAACGACTTATAAGTTCGGGTAAGACTAGCGTCCCTCCCGTTTGGGACTGAAGGCCCGTGGCGCCAGCGGGAGTATGTAATATGGGGGGGAACGAAGTCTCGTTGCAATTATCGTGAGATGGAACCTCAATGCGAATGACGGGCTTGAGTGGAGGGGGGGTTGCACGGAAGGAAAAGTCGGTATTGCTCTAACGAGGGGAGGCATATCGCGCCGAGCACGCAGTACGAGCTGGCAAAGGAGATTGCATCAAGTTACTGCCACACCACAGGCAACCCCAGGCGAAAGGGGGACGTTTTGTCGCATGTTTACTCCGTAGAGAGTTTGTCTTTTCGGAGACGGCCAAAACTCCGACTAGGCATTCGATCCACCGTGCCTCCGTTGGCGACTATGGACGTCATCTAAGGTTCATAGGGCTGTCTCGGACCTGGAAGGGCTAGCCGGGGCGAGGAGATCGGACATCATTATACTGGCCATGGCCTTGAGCTTGATGGTCGAGTTATCAAGTCTTGGCAATCAACGCCCACGATGTCGTGAACACTTGTTGGTCCAAAGTGCCGCAGACATATTGGTAGCCAAGATGGAAGATGGCATCCATAAAAAGAGGTAGCGGTTTCCCAGTCCCGACCAAACAACATCTGCATGAAATAAGAATAATAAAAAAGCCCCAACAAAGAGATTGCCGGACATCGCCGGTTGGACTGCCAACAACGACGCCGACAAGACAGCCCTGAGATACAGGGTTCCACCGACGGGAGAACAGCTCGCTTGAGAGGGACCTGGAAGAAGATAAAAAAATAAAATAAAAAAAGACGACCGAGCCGCACCGGGGCCTGTCCGCCAAGAAGCAAGAAATGCGGAGAATCTTGGGGGATTGAGTGTTGAAGACCAAAAAGCTGGGAAAGCTGGCAGCCCAGCACGCCCCACAGCGGCAGTCCAGATGCTACCGAGGGGGAGGTCGGTGATGGTCTAGAACCCGCGACGTGGTATTAGAGAGAGGCCCTTGGTCTTAGTCTGCCAGTATGGCTGTCCAAGGCATTGATCCCCGCCGGTGTTCCAGTGTTGTTGACGCCCCGGTTGACGAATGTCTCCCCGGGACACGCCCCCTCGCCCCTGTAAGAGCTTGAGGGGATACCCTCGCGGGGGCGGACTTACGGAGAGGCGAGTCGAGGCCGGATTGGCGATGCACAAGCATGGCACTCGGGCATTTCTGACTGGAGCAAAGGTCAGGCTGTGGACCAAACTGGAGCGTAAGTTGGAGAAGTATTGGAGAACGCCCCGGGTACAGGACGCGAGATGCCCACACCACCTTGCCTGCTATCTCCGGATCGGCGCCGAGGCAGTGGACGGGGATGGCGAAGACGCGCAGACAAACGGAGAAGTGACTTGCAGCCAGCCCAATGGGACTTGCCACAGACTTGATTGGCAATCGATCGATCCATGGGATGACGAGGGGGATTGGTAATGGTCTCGACAATCGAGATATCGAACCCGCATAAGCTGAGTCGTAGAGAGAGAGGAAAAACCAAGAAGGGGGCATTAGCCGCAGATGGCGTCCACGTGCCGAGCTTCAACGGCCCAATAATAGGAACAAAATCAGACGATGGCGCCTTCACTGCGATCACAGACAAGAGTTGTGTATAATGGGTTTGGTTCAACCCAGAAAGGAATGCAGCGCATGGACCGAAACAACATGGCGTTCCAACGCGAGGGTGACCGAGTCAGCGAGCAGCATAGATATTGGCAGGGAAGGGAGTGGGGGAAAAGGGGGGGGGCAAGGGGAATAAAACTCGCAGATGGGTAAGAAGAATGGCATCAGGGAAAAGCCATCGATCGATTCAATGCTGAAGTAGGGCCCAGGACGAAGGAGTATTGGCCTGTCATCGACATCCAAGGGTTCCGATGGCGCGAGTAAGGCGTCCGGGCCTCCGTAGCGTACACAGGAGGCGCGCGAAGGGGGGTGAGAAACAGAGCCAGAGGAACAAACAGCAGTAGTAGGCATCGATTCGATCTTGTTTCGATTCGATGATCGATGTGGAATCACAGTTCCCTGGCACAGTTCCCTGGCTCAGGCAACCGGAGCCTTCCCTTCCGCTCGAGAGACGACGGCGGAGTCGAGTGCAAAGAAGGAAAAGTTTCAGACGCTATCGAGGAAGAAAGAAAAAAACCGGGCTAAACTCACGCGTCGAAGTGCACTTTCGCGCCGGGGCGGTACACCAAAGCCGAAGAGGCCTGGTCCGCGACGAGATCTCATCTCAGGGAAACAATGTCGTGCGTGCGATTTCGCATGCGCATGCCACACCCGCGCTCCCGTCAAGCGGCGGGCGCCAGAGGCTTGTGCCGGCATCTCGAGATCCCGTGCAGTCCGGACCTTGGACAGCGGACCCTTGACGGTGTCTTTTCTCCATCACGGCGCCGTCGAACCGCCGGACAAAGTTCCCGGAGTAGATGAGAATACACGAACGATACCGTACACGCCGAGGGCATTTTTGATATCGAGGCATGCACGACGGCCTGCGAGATGTGAGCGGCGGGGTCTCTTGACCTCGTGCGAGGTGACTTGCGTCGACGATTGGCAACATGTTCTCGTGATGCCCCCGGGCGCCCCCCCCCCCCCCCCCCCCTTTCCCCCGTCGCAAACGATGCACGGCAGAAGACCGAGCAGGAAACACAGTCGAGACTGTTGCTTGGCCGTCCGTTCCATGCGCATCATCGAATGTTGCTGTGCACTGGGCCGATCGTCGGCTGCCGATGCGCTCGCTGCTCGATGCGATGCGTCTGCTGGCGCTATCCCCTCTGCCGCGCGCTCTGCCGCCGATACTCGCAAAACACATACCTTGGTGCCCTTGAACGATCGGCCGTGTCCGTAGATCGTCCGTTCCCGCAGGTTGCATATCCGCACAGCTGATCATCGACAGAAGGAGGATGGACAAGACCGAACAAGCTCAAGAGGATGGCGGACAACAGTCTCCACATGGCCATCCATTTGCTGTGAGCGGAGGAGAGAGGTGGAAGGATACCGGTAGAGTACTCCGTACGGGTAGGTTAATAAACAGAAGGGGGACCACCCCACCGAACGGGTAAGGCTTGGTTGACAATGCCGATCACCTGTGCGCCATTGGCCAGAAGTTCCTGACGGGCCTGAATGGGATTGTTCGATCGGTAACAGGTTGTCGATGGTCGTGAGTGATCTACTTGGTGCCAAGAACGCACGTATGTTTTTGTTGGAAAATCGAACGCAGCGTCCGACGCTGTTCTCTTGTTCATGTTACGTGTGCATCGACGATACGGCTCCCCTTCCATCGACAGTGTCTCGTTTCGTCCTTGACGCGCCCCCCCCCCCGTGACGTGTGGAAAGTAGGCGAGAAGACGCGACCCGGCCGTTGGGTAGCCGCGGGTCTCTTCCTTAGCTGACAGTAGTAGGGCACGCCCCAGATCGAACACGCCCCCCCAAGACTTTTCAAGGGAGTCTCTGGCGAGCGGGACTATGGCCGAGCGAATGGTGGGTTTCCAGAGAGGCTGCTGCCATGTTGGCGTGGTTGCTGTGATATGGACTCGGGAAGAGTCCTGGTGGAGTAGGAGAACCAGTTCTGCGGATGGGGTTCTTCATCTGATCACGATGCACCGAGGGGGAAGTGTCGATACCTGCTAAGAACCCCGATGGAGGAATCGAGTCTACCCCTCCCGTCCTCCTCCATTGTTCTCAAGCGTCTCCCTTTCTCGCTACTAGCTCCTCCACGACGACTATGCAGTGGCGTGAAAGGGCACTACGGCAAGGGGCATTGGCGTTGTCGCCGCGTGGGCCACTTTGCCGAATGAGATGTAGAAAGGGAATAGTAATGCAGATAGACGTGTCCAGTATCCGTGGCATGGGCTCGCTCGGTTGCGCGCGCGCGCGATCGATCGTCTAGTGTAAGGAATTGGCTGAATCCCCTCGGCAGGGGTCTCACTTTTGGGTGGGCACGAAGAGTTCGTTCAGCGTGCCGCGGGCAAGATTCTCGATCAGCGCCGATGATTGGGTGGCCGCGGTGAGTTAAGTTGGAGCGCAGATGGGCGAAATGGGTTTATCATGAGACGACACCAAGAGAAGGTCCAAGCCTCCATGCTCCTTGACAGGCCGCGAGCCACGACGCGGGGTTATGCATTAAAAGCCAGTCCGGTGGACCCGAACTCAACGATGGCCAAGATACCGAACACTTGATATCTGGTGCCTAGCACAGAGAAAGGCGGGCGACGCTCGGGAGGGCTCGGAGTTGATGGAGTTTAGACAACGGCATCTCGCAACTGGCCAGGCACCCGGACGGGATAGATGCTGAGAAGAACAGGGCGGGTCGGTGATCAGGAGTCAGCGCCAGAGTCTTCCGATGCATGCATGCATGCGTGCATCCATCCATCCATACTGGGCCAACGCCGTGGAGGAACGGCCGGGGGGGGGAGAACGACGACAGGGTTGCTTGCTGCTGTACGTAGTCATCCAGTCGCAGCGGCCGGGTTTTGCGTGTTGCATAGCCCGTTTTCCAGCATCCTTTTTGGCCTTGGTACAAGAAAGGTTCGCTGACAAGACATGCCGTGCCTGTGTTTCCGAGTGTGACTGTTTCGAAAGCCTCGGTTTGTGACTTGTGGCTAGCGGCAAACGTCTTCCACGGCTTCTTCCTTTTCTAGGGCGGCTTACGAATGCCCTACCGTACTACTCCGGCGCCGCCCAGCTAGCTGGATAAGCAGACTAGTGATGGCGCATGGAGTACGACTCACCTGGACGCGCAACGGGACAAGGGGGGCGATGCAGGAGTAGTAGCAGCAGCAGCAGCAGCAACAGCAACAGCAACAGCAGCAGCAGCAGCAGCAACAGCCACAAACCGCGGGCGTTCGATGTTGAGATGCGGGAAGGAGAGGTTGAGGCAGTTGCGTGACATTGGGTTTGGCATACATGGAGCTTGCGTGGTCTTGCATGGCATTCTTTGTTTTCCCGGTATTCCAGTCCAGCATCGCAGCGGGATGTGGGGGGGAGGAGGGGGGTTTCAACATGAACCACCCAACCTCATCTTTGCCGAACGGTGTGGAGGGGGTTGGATGGATGGGTGGATGGATGGGTAGAATACGGAGCATCCGTACCGGGGTGAGAAACAGATTCGAATCCGTGGACAAGGCAATAGTGGATGGGACGGCGCTCAAAGTGTGCAACGGGTTGTCGACCATGATTCGCCCAGCAGCGTGTTCTCGATGGTTTGCAAGATGACCGATGAGGACGGGATTTTGGAAGCGTGCTAAGGGCTGCCGAATCAATTCCTTAGCGACACTGCCAGGACGCGTTACTGATAGCTGTGCAAGATAACGGATATCCCCAGGAATGCTCGGCGCCGAGGAAAAGCTCGCTCGGGTAGTGTGGCTACCTAGCTGTACGGTGCCCCCTTGTGTTACCCAGCTCGCTTTTGTGCAAGAAACCCCAGCTCCCTACCCGCATATAACGCTGCCGGGACGTTTGGCGTTCTGCCCTACGGGTCAGGAGAACTGGACACTAAGATGACATGCCGTGTGCGAGCAGCAGCAGCAGCAGCAGCAGCAGCAGCAGCAGCAGCAAGAGGGGTGGGCGAAGAAAAGTTTGGACGGTGGGAAGATCAGGCTTTACGGTGACTGACGCCCCGCGCCCAGCCGTACAAAACAGAACAGGAGCTTCCCAGAACGTCCAAGCTGAAGAAAACGGGACCCCTGGGCTGAGAATCGAACAAAGCGAGAGGAATCGGCAGGGCAGGGCAGTCTTGGCGCGCAGCCCGGGAGATCGAGAGTTTGCGGTAGTCATCAGAGTCTAGCCCCATTAGGGACACCATTTCGTCCTTCGGTCGACATATGACCGTGTGGTTGGCCCTTTTTGTGACAGTCGGTGCTGCCATCTCACTGAACGCGGGGGACCGTGGAACCGACCGTCTTAGCTTGTCTGATAGTTGCATACTCCTCCCGAGTGATCGGAGATGAGAGAGGCATTGGTAAGTGAATACGGATACAGCAGCACACACCCCCTCCCCTCTCTCTCTCGGGTTAACGCAAGTTGAACGACAAGGGATTCAGCTGAATTGGCCAATCACTCGCCCTCTACACTGTGTGACTCAAAGCCTTGCGGAAACCACCGTCTCAGAGACGTGTATACGCAGTGCTGTGTACGGAGTACGTGTGTGTGTATGCGTGGCATACGAATGCTGCTAGCCGGGCATACGCACAGACGGGCCTTCTGTAAAGCCACGGATAAGTCTCTCAAATTGAGAAGCCGACTGCAAACAACAAAGAGGACGGCGCACAGATGGAAGAGAAGGCCAACTACCTAGAAAAGGGGTGTAGAACAGAAGCTTTCGCTGCGCCTTCCGAGGACTAGGGTACCACTTCCTACACGAGTACAGAGTTGCTTTAACGGGCAACAGGTTATGAAGAGGGAGGAGGGGATGGATGATATTGGAGATCCGAGAATGCCACGGCGGGAAGTCAAACAGGAGAGAGAGCAGCGACTGACGCCGAAGGACGACGGCCTGCAAACACCCCGAGGCCGCGATCATGTGTCAACCCCGACAGGGCACTCCCGAGGTCGTGTCCGTCCCGTATTCCACATGTAGCCACCGGCAGTTGAGGAGAAAGGTCTGGCTCCAGACGAGCCTGTTTAACTTTTTTGTCTCTTTTTGTCTTTTTGTTTCTTCGTGTGCAAAGGTTCGCGGCCTCGAATAGGGTTGACACCTCTCCCCCCCCCTTCTCTTATTTCCCCGAGGCCTTTACAGTTTCGACAGCGGTGTAGGTCATAGGCTCTATCTGACACCGTGGCAAAGCAGCCCGGCGGGAGACCCGTCCAGCACGCCGATGCTTTTTTTACGTAAACTCGCGATAGTTTGCGCCGTTTGGTTGTTGGCTACAGTGCTTGGCATTGAGTGTAATATACGGATATACGTACGATGTATACTTTATCCGTGTTTCTGCACGTCGCCACAATAGCGTTTTCCTCTTTTTGACTCACGCTTTAACGGGCTCGAGGCTATACACTCTCTGGCCAGCCTGGTAACACCATAGTTTCAATAGCACGAATAAATGCTGTTGTTATTATGATTATTATTATTATTATCATCATTATTAATCCTTGAGGGGGGGGGGCTCCAGTTCTGGACCGGAATAGCAACAACAAACATAAACAAACAATCTCGCTGGGTCGAAAATAGCTTCCCTGGAGCACAGAGAGAGAGAGAGAGAGAGAGAGAAAATAAAACCGAAATTGGCTGAATCGCCATCCTACAGAGTCCACCCGTTTCACCGTCCACGCGCTATAGTAGCATTGCACTCTGTTGGATATCGCTCAGAATCCCCTTCAGGGGGGGCGTTGTGCATTCACGGCCCTCCCGTTGGGCGGACCCAGTTCTCAGTTCTCGCATTTACAAGAAACGGCACCAATCTGTAGGCCAAAAACAAACTCTCCAAAGATTCAGCCTCCCCCCCCCCCTTCCCGTTCCTTTCTCCCCAGGGACCCCGAACAGACAAACGCCGTGATGGTACGATGCCAGCTGTTCCGTGGTTCCCCCGGTTCTACGAATACGACGGGAACCTTCGCGCCCATTCGGGACACAGGGGGCGAACGAACACCCCGAAATGGACCCCGAAAAAGGAAGCGCGAAACTGACAGCTTCGTTTTTGAGCCATACACAGCCTCGAAGCAGAAAGGCGAAAAGGGGAGGGGGGGGGGCTTGCGTTTGTGGACAAGGATGGCGGCGAAATAGCAACATGTCAGACAAAATAGACTGCGAAAGAAAGGCCGCTCTGGGACCCCCCTCTTCCGTACAGAGTAGCCGGTATGGGATAGAGGACGAGGCATATGCACGCGTCCGCAACCGCAACTCTGCTCGATCGGGGCCGCTGCGGAACCTTGGCGAGGAAGGGAGCACTTGGTGGTCGAAACCCGTGTTCCCTCGAGGGATGCTCCCGGCTCCTGTCCACCGCCCACAGCTGAATCCCGCGGGGGGGGGGGGGGGGCGCCCTCCGTCTTCTCCCTTGAACGACGGTCTCGGTTTCTGCGGTGGGAACATCGGCAGGCGGCCGCGATGGTTCGGGCGCGGCGTCCGTCCAAAGGACCTCCTCCTTCTGCGAACCGGCTGGAGGTTTCGTGGTATGCAGACGTCGCCGTGAAGCGGCCATCGCTTTCGCCCGCTCCTCTAATTAAGCAGTATCCGTACACGCAGCCGCACACGCGCGCAGAGGCATCGCACCAATCCGTGCGTCCCTCCTCCTCCTCCTCCCCTCCCCCTCTTATCTCTCTGACAGGCCGCTCGCGCTGATCAGGGTCCCTTTTTCCCATCGGCGGCCCACTAGGGTTCGAGTAAACGGACAGGGCTGGAGGGGAGGGGGGGTGGGATTTCTGTAAATTAATTACCACGAGGAAAAATAAAATAATAGTAATAATAATAATAATGGCGTCCCGCGATGAGGATGCGACGACGTGATCAATCCCAAACAGCTCGGGGGTAGAGGGCCACAAGGGGGGGAAACACACGAGAGAGGGAGAAGGTCTATTCTGGTCAAAGGACAGCGGGAGAGAGGCTCCAGTCACGGAAAGAAAGGGACCTCGGATTGTTGGTCCTCCCACAACAACTCGGGGCTCCGTGGTCGATCCGGGGTGACGCCTCCCCGGCCCCCCCCCCCCCCCCCTCCGCGGCACTTGGCTTTGATAGTAATCTGCACCGCAGCCTGCGGGATAAACCTCGAGCTGCAGAGCTGCTGCAGGGCAGAGGTGCGTTTCTACGGGGACGGGGTGAGCATCCATCTTACGCTGGTTGGTTCGTGGTGGGTGTCAGCTGTGCCGTGCTGCTGCTGCTGCTGCTGCCTGGCCGGATTCAATGATTTCAACGTTACACAGACACGACTGTTGTGAAATTCTCGGTACGGCGGACGAGTGGCATGATGGATGGATGGATGGAGTGAGGTTGGCTGGCTGGCTGGCTGGCTGGCGGCTCGGGATTAATTTCACCCCACGATATTGCGATTTATCCATGGCTGGCTTCGGGGAAACATGAAACCTTAGCCCGCCATCAATCGAATCTTGACCGACACCTATCCCCTCCGATCCTCACTTCCCGTGGCCCCCGCTCCCCTGGCCCGAAAGTCCACCGAACCCCGATTTGTGCGTGGGCTGCCTCTGAGACGCGGGTCGGGTTTCCCACGCAGGAACGACGTGGCCGGCGCCGAGGTTCGTGAGATGGAAAGCGGCCCCCCTTTCAGGAGTAGACAGTGGACATGTTCAAGAAGGAAAGGGGGGGGGAGGGAGGATGAAGATGAGGAGAGTGGAGGAGGATGGACGGCACCAATATCATGATGCGCGCCACGGCTTTCATGGCTTTTTTTCTCCCCCCCTCACCCTCGTGCCTGTCACACACTCCACGGCCCGTCCTTTAATTGAGAACCTCAATCAGAAGCTACTCCGTACCGGCGCCTCGGACTGATGATCTTGTCTGTTGTCGTCCCTGGGAGGTCCCAGTGTTGGGACTTGATGTCCATGGCCGAGCATATATGATACTCATCCGGGAGGGCGCCACGAGAACGATGGAGCAGCTCGTTCGGCGGTCCGGGAGTTGTCTGATTGCCCACTCCCACCCCCCTCCCCCCTCTCATCTGTTTGGACCCTGAATATCATAGCTTCTCTTCCCCCTCGTCGCCCACGCGTGCAGGATAGGATGTATTAAACGTGCCGACGTCCCCCTTTCCAAACCATACCGGCCCGCGTTGGGAAACGAGATTTGTGTTGGTATTCTCTTTCGGCGCTCATCAACGACACAGGCGGGTAGACTCCCCTGTACGTGTAAACGAAAAGACGGTCTTTGATCAGACTCTGTTCCCGCCCTGCTCAATACGACTGGCTCGTTCGGCATCCCGTCAAACCCTCTGTTTTACTCCCTCCCTCCCTCCCTCTCTCTCCACCGGTTTGGAGGGAAAGTCACCGCCGCCCCTTGTCGCCTCACCAACAAGACGACAAGTCATCCGGCCCTCGCCGAATCCACACACGTCCAAGGACGCCGAACCCAACGAGCAGGCCTCAAAAACTCGACAGGCAGCAGAAAGGCAGGCCTTTCGAGCCCGATTACGGATACACAACACGCTACTGCACCGCCGCCCAAGGGAGAAACGAACACAAGCAAGCTGTTACGACTCAGACAGAGGGAATACCGAGCCAACGCGTTGATATCTCTGCCCAATCAACCGGGCCCCCTCTCCCCCCCTTCCCCCGTCCGGTCTTTGCACGCGCACACACACCACTGTCATCTCGGGTTGCTGCCGCCAAGCTGCTGCACACGCCCTCTCTCCCTCTCTCTCTCTCTCTCTCTCTCTCTGTGTGTGGTGAGCCGCCTTGCCTTGAGCCCCGTTTGAGTGAACAGAACCGTAAGCTATACCCCCCCCTCAATCCCTTGTCTTCGTGTTTCTTGCATATTGCTGCTATGCAGACTTATGCACGCCCCGTTTATGAGGAAAAGGAGGCACAAGACCGCCAACACCAACACCCCCCTCCGAACCAAAGCTGACAGACTCCACCTCCACCCCCTCGCAGGACGGAAACTCTGACGCAGGACTGATTCTGCTTTTACGGACTCGACACCTCCGTTACGCAGCCCACACGCCGTTCTCTGCGAAGCGGTGGGCATCGAGAATCGGAAACCGTCTGCGGATCGACGTGGCTGCCCACACACCCTTTCCGTCTCTGTTCCCTCTCCGTCTCTCTCTCTCTCTCTCTCTCTCTCTCTCTCTCTCTCTCCGTTCTGCCTCGCTTTCACAAGTCTTCCAGTCCACACACACACACCCCCCCCCCCCCTTCTGAGCCTGGCCGGGGGTTTGGCTTGCTATCTCTTGTGCCTGCCTGACGTTGCACCCCCCTCCCCTGTTCACGTTTTCCGAAGAATCGTGTTCCCTGTCTTCTGACTTGGAGAAGAAGACGAAGAAGAAGAAGAAGAAGCACAACGCATCATCCTGGCTGGGCTGGAGCTGCCGCACCGCATCCGCATCGCACACTGCCACCCCAAGTACACACACACACAGCCTGCATAATTCCCATCCACCCGGGGGGAGGGGTGACTGAGCGACCGCAGCATCTTCCCTTTTTTCTTTCTGCCTTGCCGACACTTCCAGAGTCCTCTTTGCACATCTCGACTGCATTACTACACGGGCCAGCCATCGCCATCTGGTCTTCCCTCGTCACCCGCACACCCAGCTCACACACCCCTTCTGGCCAGAGTAGCAAGCTACACACCCCTCCCCCCTTGGTGTGTCTTTCTCTCTCTCTCTCTCTCTCTCTCTCCACCCTACTTATTTCTTTTTTAAACCCTCACCCCTGTCAAGAACATACAAAGTATACACACCCACACACACCCCTGGCCGTCAAGAACACCCATTGCACACCCCCCCCTCTGCTGGATATACGGCTCGCTCTTCCCTTCTTCAGTCCCTCCCACGGGTTTGCTCTCTCTACTATATATCACCAGGCGCTCCCACACACCCATATCCAGACCTCACTTTCAACTCAACTCTAGCCTCTTGACACCAAGCCGGAAAACTACTACCAACACTTGACTGCACACCAACAAGGAGGATACCACCACCCAACGGGTCTGTCTGCCGTCAACCTCGTCACCCAAAAGACACAGCTACAGCTACAGCTACAACTACAACTACAACTACAACAACCCACAACCACCAAACCCACGCCACTATGCCTTCGAGCTCGCGCCCCTCCCAGATTCACTACAGCTCCTCGTCCTCGTCCGACTCCGACCTGTCGTCCGCCTCCTCGTCCTACCGCCACAGCATGGACTCTGCCCCGAGACCGATCGCCTCCGTCGAGGTCCTCCGCTGCCTGCGCTGCGCGAGGTCCGTCGAGGCCACCTCGACCGACGACTCCAGCTCGACCGGCATGGTCCGCATCGCCCACAACCTCTACTACTGCGAGCGGTGCGCCAAGATGGTCGGCTACAAATGAACAAGGGCCGGCGGAACGGTCTTCTTTTCACTCTTGTCTCTTTCGACCTTTTCCCCTCCCTTCCGTTGTCCAGGAAATACCCCAACCCACACCCCCCTTAACGGGGAGATGCATTGAGATTTGATCTTTTTGGGAACCGGGCAGCACACGAGAACCGGGAATCGCATTCATCCCCCCCCCCCGTCGTCTATTCACCACCCGGGCTGAGTAGCAGGTGGTAAGAGAGCGCACGCATACGGCAGCGCTCTACCAACACCCGCGGTGCACACGCAACCAACAACACGCAAACCCTCTCACACCGTCGGGTAACCGTCATCGTCACATCGGATCGTGGGCGGTGAGACGAATAGGTGCCGTTTCGACATTGGCATTTCCCCTCGTCCTCCCTACACCCCGCCATGGGTGTAGTGAGAGACCAGGCCTCGTCGGCGTGACGGGGATGGGACCGGAACGCAGAGCGCGGGGTTGATCAATCGCACGACTCTGCGAGGTTCACCATCAAAGGGACCGACGATAAGGTCACATTCGGCCATCAAACAACCTGGTCTTGGGGGGGGCGGGGGGGATTGAGACGTCGATGAACCCTCATCACAAGACGAATCTCCCCTTCCCTTCCCTTCCCTTCTCCAAGGGGGCGTCCCCGGGATTCCCGGCCATCGCAACGCCGTCCAGTCTGGGTGGAGTCGCGGCCAAACTTCCAGAACACGCCAACCCCCGCCTGGGCTGGTTCGTGCCCGCGCTCGCATCTCTGGATCCTTCTCGACGCTCGTTCCGCAGGCAAGGTCAGCCCGCCCAGGGTGAAACCAGCCCGCGGCCACGGGTTCCTGTTATGGATTGGGGGGGGGGGGGGGGGGAAGGGTTCCATACCTCCCAGCGGCACCAACGCAACCGCAGCAATGTGCAATGCTACGGTCAAGCGCCCTCTCCTTCTTCTTCTTCTCTCTGTCCCTTGGCCCTCCCCTACCAACCTCTTAGAAACAGATCACATGCTGTCGTCTCTAACAGGGGGAGGAGGTCATCACTCCGGCAAAAGGGTAGCATATATCCCCTTTCCCCCTCGAGGGGAGTCGTGAGATGGGCCATCAAAACAGAGCTTTGTCGTCGACGCCGACGCCTCGCCCTGCCGAAGCCGGGGCCGAGTCGGCAGCCGACGGCGAGAGCGGGCTTGGGGTCCGCGACCCTTTTTTTCTTTTTTCTTCCTTTTTTTTTCTTTGTTTCCTCCTCTCGCGTCCACTCCAAGCAGACCACAAGCGGTCTGCTGATGGGCTTATGGAGCTGGCTCGACCCGAGAGGAACTTGGCTGCGCTGGCGCGTGGGTTTTCCCGCGCCTCCCTCCCCACACTATAGATGATTCTCGCGCCCAATCTCGCATTCAGATGAGATCTTAGGGGTTGGCGAGTGGGGGAAAAAATGGGAGGGGGGAGAGAGAGAGGGGGGGATCCCAGTCGCCCGGAGCGATACGAGCAAGCGAGGGAGAGAAAAAAAAAAAAAGCATTGGTGCCTGAGGCTCAACCAGTATACTTTCTTGTACCATTTTATATACCATGTCAATCTGTACGATGTTCACGTTCTTCAATCTCATGATGATGCACATTTCTTCTCGTCAACCGCGGCCTGCATCCATCTCACATAAACACGCCCATGCTGCTCATGTGAGCTTGTGTGTGTTTGTGTGTGTGTGTGTGAGTGTGTGATTGTGTTTTCTTTGTCATCATCTAGACCCACACAGCGACTTTCCATTGGCCGAACCCTCGGAGACCTGACTCGACCCCATCCGAAAGTGGGTCCCGGTCACGGGGACTGGTCGGCCACGGGGCCCTTGGGCCTTTCTTTCTTTCCTTTGCTTCCTCCCCCTTCCGCTCCCGGTCTTTCCTTTTTGGTGTGGAGCCGGTCGCATGGAAGGGGAAGAAGCAGCGGAAGGAAGGAAAGGCAAAAGGGGAAATGTGGAGACACTATGGGGGGTTTCACGTCTTCTCATTCGTCGGGTTTCGGGGCAAGGGCTCGAGGTCGAGCGAAGCACGTGCCGCGTATTCGCAGTATACATATCCGTACTTGTGTATGTATCCTTGGCAGTACTGTACACATCGTATCGTATTGTATCGTATTGTATTGTATCGTATCGTATCGTACGTACACTCACTCCACGCTGCAGCTCGTGTCACTCACTGCGCCCCCCTTTTTTTTTTTCCGTTCTCGGCTTTCTTCTCTTCTGGTCCTCCCCTTGGCTGCTGCTAGTCTGATCCCGAGGCGTCGTATGGTTTTTTTTTTTTCTTTTTTTTCTTGTATCTGTTCCCCCTGCAGGCAGCCAGTGCCGGGGTGGATCTTGCTGTTTCCTTTGGTCCTTCTGTATTATTCTTTTTTGTTTTATTTTAATTCTTTTGCTTTGTCTCGGATATTCGATGCGGCATGGCCACAGTGCTCCTCAGCATTATAGAGCGAGAAGATTAGGAAGCAAGTTTTGATAAGGATAAATCTCTCTCTCTTCGTGTTGCCCCCCGCCATTTGGTCATCTATTCAAGGGGACAACCGAACTATCATGTTATTCGGCTTGCTGCGGCATTCGGCAACGAATACAAAAAGACGTTGACGCTGCGACGCTAGCGCTCTCTCCGTCGCTATCGAGAGTATCGAGACCATACATCATCGTGCATATCACCATCTCTGGTTTCCCCTTCTCCCCGGCCACATTGTCCCTGTAGCGTAGTTCGTTCGTTCTCACACGCCAACCGAGATGGCGGAGGACGATGAGGTGGAAGGGAGGGGACGCAAGGGACCCCGTGGACGGAATCTATTCCTGACCAATCACCACCGGCCTCGGCCGCCCGCCCGGCCCTCTCTCATTTGCCAGCCCGGCCGGCAGTGGATACCCCGCCCCGCACCGTCCTTATTTCCTTAGCGTGTCCCTCTTCCGCAGTCGGCCCGGGGGGGTTGTCATTGTTGTTGCTGCTGCCGCCTCTGACGTCGACGCGCATGAGCGCTTTTCGAATTCGGGGCGGAGGACGCGGTTTGTTTTCTCATTCACATATTTTCATATGCCGCTCTCTTTACTCCACGTCCGCTCACTTTCATTTCTTGGCAGGACCAAATGCCCTGGGGGGGGGGGGGGGGGTGGGGTGCGTGCGTGTCTGTGTGTTGAGGGCATTATGTTCAAACTCTTCAGCGCTCTCTCGCTTGGGCACGGCCAAATAGGGGAATATGGCATCGGCGGGGTTTTCTCGGGGTTTTGCTATAATAATAAAAAAAAGGGAAGAAAGCTTCTTGTTTGGGCCTGCCAAAGCTACGCCAGCCAACTTAGGTTGGGTTATGACCTTCGGACCGCATTACTTTGCCGCATCGGTACTGTATGACAATATCGCTTGGGGCACAACTGAATGGCCCAATACCAGACAAACACGGCTACGTGCGGGTGTCAGGTGTCAAACACACACACACACACACAGTAGTACTCACTTCGTGGCCCTCGGAGTCATCCTCGTGAACCCGGTGCTGACCAGCCGCCAAGCCTCGTGCGTCGCAAAAAGGGCCTCTCGAAACCCAACTCGCCGTGGCGTCTGAGTCCCCGGCCCGTGAGCGGCTTCCAACGCACGACGACGTCCCGAGGTATGCCGCGGAAATTGGCGAACCATGTTCAAACACATTTTGGTAAAGAGGATGAGGGGCCAAAAAGTCTTATTTTGTTGTAGTTTATCTTACATAAAAAAACAAATAAACCAGTAGCACGTTATGGACCCCTTCCCCAACGATCACGCCTGGTTGGCTATCCGTTACGAAGGGGGGCCTACTATCTCTTCCTCTCTCTCTGGGTCTCTACTGTTTTTTTTTTTTTTCTTTTTTTTCTTTCTTTTTTTTTTTCTTCATATTTTAACCGTTACTCACCGAAGCCCGGAGGCCTCGACGGAGTCCAGTCCGGCACCATCGACAAGATGGAGACGAGTCGTTGTGATGTGCCCTTCATGAAACACTGATCGCCGACCCAGTGATCCAGTAGTCAGCACGCCACGCACCGTCGTTTCCCCCCCCCCCGCCTTCGCTTTTCCTTTTTTTTCTTTCCTGTATCTGCCGAGTTGCATTCTTCAGCCGTCGTCTCAGGGTCCGAGACGTTCACAAGCTACGCCTACGCACATTGGTTGGCGGCCCATCACGCTACCAACACGACGCAGATCCCCCGAATCCCTTGTTTTCTGCTGGCGTGTCTTAGTCGGGCCGGGGGGGTTCAGACAGATGCAACCCAAGGTTCTTGCGTCATCTTTTCGTCGGTGGTCGTCGTCGCCCCGCGTTGTCACGTTACAGCGGCGCCCGGCACCGCCAAGGGGAAAGCCAGGTCTCTCTCTCTCTCTCTCTCTCTCTCTCTCTCTATCTCTCTATCTCTCTATCTCTCTCTGCCACCACCCCGTAGTGCTTCTAATTATCCACCGCGTCTTTTGCATTCTTGCCCACTTCCCCTCTGCACGTGGCCAAGTGCGTGCATCGTGTTGCGTGGCACCGTACTGTGCTGCATTGCTTGCATATTCAACCGAGTTGTTGTGCACGGAAAAAACAAGAACTTTGGGACATCAGCCGTTGTCCTGCAGGTCCCCCACCCGTCTCTGGGCCTCGTTGGGATGGCGGCGAGTAGGAGAGGACATGTATGCATCCCGCCTACGCCTACGCAACCGCCTACGTATGGCCGTTCTCGACACGGACTCGGCACGGGAAGCCAGCCGCTGCCCCCTTTCTCCCCATAGACCTTGACCAATTTACAAAACACCGCGGACCAAAAATATCGACGTGTAGTGCTGGTGGCTGTGAACAAATGGCGCCTAGTCCGTCAGAGAGTACCGCCGCCTGGGGAGAGATCGACAGCAAGGTGGGAATGCTGTTCGTTAAAGACAGATAAATAAACAAAAACAAATAAAAGACGGCTGCTAACCACCACCTTCCTACGCCCCCCCCCCCCCCGGAAAGACGGGATATGAAGCATAAGAAAGAAAGAAAAAACCACTCTCTTGTCGAGCTACGGACGAAAGGGTTCCCCTTCCTCGCGCATCTCCGTAACCGTCTGGGGGGGTCCGTCGTCTATGGGGCGCGTGTATGAGTGCAGCGCAGTGCCGGGTGCGTGCGTGGTTCGGAAACGACGAGAGCCGCGCTGCCGCGAACCGATGGAGCTGAGAGAGCCAAGATTTAGGGCCGCAGCCTTCTTATGATCACCTTCGGCTCCGACGTTGAGACACACACACACACACACACACATACATACACCGGACATCTTCCGTCGTCGTCCCCGCTGTTGCTACTCCCGGCTGGCACGGTTGGACGCTGTCAAAAAGGGGACAGGATCGTCGAGTGATGAAAGCCCAGTTCTTCGTCCGCGGTCAATGTGGGCATTGGGATAGGAAAAGAACGTCCAGTGCCGATCACCTCTTCCCGCCTTATGGCGAGCTCCGACGTTAGAGAGAGGTGGGCTCGCGGGAAGACTTCATCAGGCACATGCGGGCGGTATTTCCCTCGCTGGCCGTTTCATGCGCAGCACACGGTTTTTTTTTTTTCTTTTTTTTTTTCTTTTTTTTTTCTTTTTTTTTTCTCCGACCTCTTTGGCCGACAGAGAGCCGCAGTGTTATGATACCAGACGTATGCTATGCGCTGTGGAGTGCAAACCACACGCACGCAGCATGCATGCATGCATGCATGCTCGTCTATAGTACCGAGAGAAGGGGTCTTGGTTGCAGCCGCCGTGGGGAGCCACGCTGTCTGGATCGGTGGCCCGCCGTCTCACAAAGGTTACTCTGTTGCTTCGCAGGCAACCCCGGCGGGTTTTGGGTGGAAGGCTTCAGCTCGGCATGGAGTAGGGGTCGTGGACAGACGCGATGGAGGGCATTGAGAGATACGGTGGCGAAGAAAGCTAAAAAAGAGGAGGCTGAGATGGAGAGACGGTCGGGCAACGGGCGAGTTGGAGAGGCTGGATGGGGAGAGGTTACATGGCCGGTCGTGTTTCATCGCCCGAACTTGGACATATCGCCCGAACATGGTCACATATATACCTATATCTCGTCGAGATAAGCCCGGGTCACCGTCGTCGCGCATCGCCGCCGCCGACGAGTCGATCGACGACGACGACGAAGCCTTCTTCCCTCTCGCATGGCGTGAGAAGGGCTGAGCGAGGCGTGTCAGAGCAAAAAAAAGGCCACAATGCCATGGAAACACCGACTCATAGGTCAACCCAAGTATAAGCAACCCAATGAAGCCCATGTTGACACCCGAAACGCAAAAGGCCATACGCCCACAAGACGCCTTTTTTTTCCTTCTTTTTTTTTTCAAGGGCATACATGGCCTGGTTTGTGTATATGTGTGTGTGTGTATGTATGTATGTGTGTACATAGTATGCATGTGTGCGTGGTGCAGAAGCAAGAGGCCAACGACCTCTGACAGGGTAGGGTTCCCTCCGCCATGGCAACGACACGAACAGCTGAAATGACGGAAAACAGCTGAAATGGCAAAAGAGACTGCTTACTCCAGCTACCCAGTGTAAACCGTGGTACTCTGTAGGAGATTGGGCAGAGATCAGCGCGGAGCACATGCCCGCCTCGTCGAGCCGTGCCTGGATGTGCAACCTTGAGATGGGGGGGGGGCACCGCCTTGGCTGAGCTGCTCCATCTCAGCAGGAATGCGTGGATGTAACCATCCCTACCCTCTCCCCCCTGTTCCGGTAGGGTGCCCTCGCGGCGCAATCCTTAGTAGTAGGGTATTAGGGTATATGGAGCTCCTTGACTCGCACTTCTTAAATTCTGGAGAAAGAAGATGAAGAAAAAAAACACGCTATCTCCGGGTACCTGTTTGGGATTGATTAGGCGACAGATCGACGTTCCTAACGACTGGCTTCTGTCCGTTATGGTCGGGGGTCTTGTTTGCCGGGGCTCTCCGGGGGGACGACGCGCGCGCGTGCGGCCCAATGGGAATTCGACGAGAAAAGAAGCAGAAGGGGGCAGGCAGAGCTCGGGAAGGATTGTTGGAGAAGAAGAAGAAGGGCTGCATAGCACCATGTAGATGGTGTTGCTAAAATTGGTTGACGTTTTTCCGTCTTCGACGAGCTGCAATCGCGCTTTTTGCGTCACACTCCAGAGGAACGAACCGGAGACTCAACTCTCCTCTCCGTTGTCCCCCTTTCCGACTTCTGATACCGACTCTGACTCTGACTCTGACTCTGACTCTGACTCTGGCTCTGGCTCTGGCTCTGTCCTCCAATCCCATCCCGTCTTTGGATGATCCATCCGCCAAGCGCTTTAGCGGATTCACGACCTGCGTCGCCCTTGGCGTCCTCATAAGACTCCCAAGAAACAACGTTTGCAACAACCTCTGCGATAAGAGGGGGGAAGGAGAGAACAATCTCCAATGTCGCCGATACAGGGTGCGCGCGGGGGGCTTTGCACGCGGGATTTTGTGTGCGCGCGCTAGTACCTGTTATGTAGCGCATTCGTATAGTATACTACGGCGTTTATGACTGGCATACCTCACAAGAGACAGGCTATGTCGAGTTTGGTGATGGGCTCTCTCGCGGCAAAGTCGGGCGAATAGCCTACCGTGTCCATGTACCATGGAAGATGTTCTACTATGTAGGGTGCGCGCTCTCTTTGCCGAGCGTGCGCGAGTGGGCCTCCCATGTCTACCTCGTCCTCACTCTTCCCAAAAGGGTCAACTTTGTGCAAGAAGTGGCCAAAGTGGTGGTGATGGACAGATGGACAGGGCAGTCCGGTTCATCTCGCCCTCTCCACCTCGGGAGCACCGGCGACTCGTGCGACCGCGCTAGCCTGTCAGGGAGGGAAGGGGGGGAGAGACGCGACGACCCTTGCGGCTGTTCTACGGTGTTGTGTTTGTAATATTGGCACCACGAGGAGCAAATGGTGAGGCCGTCGACGGGGGGCAGCCTCGCACATCCCCAAGACACGCAGATGGACGCAGGGCCGCCGCCGCCGCCGCCGAGGGACGACTGGCTGGAGGAACGCGTGAGGCGTCGCTGGGCTGGCGGTGGGCGTTTTTGGCTTTTCCGATACCTCCCTCCCCTACGTAACTTTGCGAGACTTTGCGAAACCGTACGAGAGTGGGACGAGGGGGCTGTCCGGTGTGTGCGCCTCTTTCTCTCTCTCTCGTCAACGTCGCCGATGTGTCTGGCTGTTCACCGATGAATGATGAATCGAACCCCAGACTTGCTGGTATATCCGGGTCTTGCGGATGTCGTACTGCGTGGTGGCTTCTTCTGGGAGGGGGCGGGGATGGTCAGCTAAGAGGCTATCGAGACATGCTATTCCGGGGACGCGATGAGAACTGTCTAGCTGCTTCGCCCCAACTAGTTATTTTCGTTCCTGTGTTCCGCATGCGGCAGCAGGAGGAGCAGCAGCAGCGATCAAGGCACCAAGGCAGACGCGAGCCCCCGGTTGTCTTCCATACATGGTGAGGGATGCAGATGGCAGTCAGTCAGATCATGTTTCTCAGCGCGTCTGCCTGCCCAGTCCGTCAGTGTCAGTCGGTGTTCGTAACTTGCTCACCCGTTCACTCCGTCGCCGTCCCGGGCTCAACCCATCTCGTTCCTGACTCCAACTCCAACTACCCAAGCCAAGCCTGGCGACATGGCCAGCATCCCCCCCGCACGCGTTCCCGTGCCGTACTCCCCTCGCTTCTCCGGCGCTGCTCCCACACCCCCTCTGTAGCCCTGGCGGCGCCGTCACGGTACGGAGGGGCAGCTGGTGACGGAGCTTGGGCCACCGTACCGTTTCCGGCCCGGACGGCCACGAGCAGCACCACCGTACAAGACGAGAGGATGGGGTCGATATGAAGAGATGCAATTACCGAGAACACGGCGTGACGGGGGCGTTGATGGACACTCACTCACTCCATGCACCGTCGTCGAAACGGCCCTGTGACCGATTCCGTTCTCCGCAAAAGGCCGACGTCGAAAACACGGTCGTGCTCGGTACAGATGCTCTCAATAACGTCCCGTTTCCTTCGCCTTCGCGGTTTTATCCCCAACACGGTATCTTTTTTGGTAAGGGGACCCCCCCCCCCCCTTCCCTGGACAAGAGCAGCAAAAACCGTCAGTGCCGCGCTCATCTGATGTAACAACCCATCATCGCGTTTCAACGCTGCCGATAGATAGACGCTTCCCCAATGGCCTAGACCGGTTCAACGGCCAAAAGAGATGGTAGGAGAGTTCGCGAGGGTTTCCAACACCCGGCCGGAGCTGGATCGGAGCGGCGCGGCATCCACGGGGGCTCGACACCTGGCGTCTTCGACGTTGAGGGGTGTGTGTGTGTGTATGTGTGTGTACGCGTATGTCTGCGTGCCATACCCAGCCATCGCACACCATGTACCCGGTTCTGCGAGACTTGAACATCGCCATGTCGTCATTTCAACTGTGGGTTTTCTCTACTTTTTTTTCTTTTTCTTTTCTTATCTCCCGCTGAGATTACAGGTGGGTGCATCATAGTGTTTGACGTTGAAACTTTCCAGGACCCAAGGCAAGGGGACAAACTCAAGGGGTTCGACCAAGGAAGCGGGACGGGGCCCCGGGACGAAAGAGGAAATAAAAAAATTGGTGTTGGTGGCGAATCTGGCAATTCGTGGGGAGGTGGACACCAACGCAGGTCCTCTGCCTTGGCCGGTGATGGTGATGCTATTCGGAACCACGCCGGATACCCACTTGCCGCCTCCAACCATGGATTGGCACACACACACACACACACACACACACACTCACTCACACACACACGCAGCCGCATACGCACTTGTATATACAGATATACACGTCTGTATCCATCGCGGAACGCAAGTCCCGTTCCCACATGCCGCGCGAGCAACTCCCCTCGCAGAGTGGTATATCGCTCATGCGGTGGGGACTTAGACCCCGTCGCACGAGTCACGGCCGCCGAGTCGCGGCGCCGTGATGCACATCGCTGGCGGCAGTCGTCCCCGGCCAAGAGAACGCGGTCCCTCCATCTCTCAGCCCCCGGCCGACGGCTCCCGTCTTCCGCGAGGCTGATGCGCCGTGATGGGCAAAGCCAAGCTGTCATATCCCACACACACACCTCGACTCATGGCATTGCGGGCCATGCCACCCGGGTTCGTGGTTTTACCAAGATCCGCTGTGCATCTCGGACTCTGTCCCCCCCCCTCTCGGTCATGATTTCCACGCTGGGACGAAGGTGCCCACGGCTCCATCAGTCGACCAGGCTGGCCGTGACAGTGACAGCGGATGCGACGAGGTGTTGTAACCAAAAAGGTTTACGCCCTCCCCCCCCCAAAGGAGTTCCAGGTGCGGTCGGCGGAGACTTCTTCACGCAAGATGATGTCAGATTCGCGGTGGGCCAGATCTGTCCCGGGGCATTAACCTCGCTTTTTTCCCCCCTTCTTCTTTTTCCCGCCCTTCCTGCGTTAATCTCTTCCGCCAGTTGCAATCGTTCCCAGCCTTGGTTTCGTCTGCCTGCCCCTCCCCTCCCCCGGGGGGCCTTGGTCTAATGCTTCTAATTTAGAGTGTGGTTCTGCTGCCCACCTGTCAATGTCCATGTCCCCGTTCTGCCCAGCGTTTCGAGGACGAAGCCGGGATGGGGAGAGGGGTTCAAAGTGCCGTCGGTATCTGCATCCGTAAAACGAAACGCTACCGAAAGAAGCTCGAGAGCCTGACGGTCTAGACCGGTCTGGTCTGATCTTGGTGTCCCCTCCCCCAGCCTATGCAAGCTCGTGGGTTCGACGGACGCTGACTGGGTTGCCGAGTACGGTAACGTAACCGATCCGTGTTGCAAGAGACGGTTTCTGTGGGCGATGACAAACCTTGCGTAAGAGGCGTTGCTCGTCTTCGGCACCACACTCACTGCTTTCCAAGTTGGGCCTCATGTTGATGTTTGGGATCACCTACTTACCGGCACGGCAACCCAGGGGCCTCTGTCAACCGCGTCGAGAGTCCAGGCAGTGCCCTTTCTTTCTTTTTTTTTTTTTTTTTTTTTTTTTTTACCTTTTTTCTTTTTGCCACAAGGGAGACCGGACGGCGACGTCGTCACCACTGCTGGCTCGTCGCGACGACGGACGAAGTGGCAGTGGAAGGGTGTGCGGCGACGACCAGGTGCGCTTAGGACTGACTGCGCGAGTCGCGTTGCGAATAGCTTCACGTCTTGCGGTGCGCGCCTGCGACGATCCCGTGTGTGCGAGGCCGCGCGCGCCGCGCCGCGCCGGTCGAGGCCTGGACCGTCTCCTGTCGCCCCGGCCGAGGGAGAGGCATCGTCGCGCAAACATCGAGCCGGAGGGACCAACCAAACCTAACCGGTCGGGATCGTGACAAGCCCTGTTGTTCTCCGAGGAATGTCTTCCCATTCCCCTGCCTGCGCACTCGCATAGGAGAGAGTTTTGCAAATCAATCTTGGCGCCGCACCCCAAGCCTAGCCAAACAAACCTTGCTTGCTTGCTGGGAAGCCGCCCAACTAGTTGGGACTCAAAGACAGCTCTACGGTTCTCTCCGCCTTGCCCACTCGTTTGTGTGTATGTGTGTGTGTGTGTGTGTGTGTGTATGTGGCCCGGCACGTCTTAGACATGGTTTCAGTAAAGTGACGTGCGCTCGCTGTCATGAGCACAGCAGGATATGCCGCCATCCCCGACTGTTTCTCCCCATCCATCCCTGTCTCGTTGCGTTGCGCCTCGGCCTGTCAACCATGCCGTTTCGACAGGCGATCCAGGACACGAACCACCTAATAGGCTCTCGGCCTGCAGTGGGAAGAGTGTGGTTCGCTCCAAGACACACACCTCGCACTAGAGCGCAGCATTTCGTCACCCAGGGTCCGATCTGGCGTCATAGGGGCTACGACAGACGCGCAGACGACATCAATGGCGCTGGGCTGCCGCAGCGCCGCGGCTCTTCGCCGCCCTACCGTTCCTAAAACATCTCGTGCCTTGGTCTCCGAGGGCGTCCGTCAGCGGGCTGTCGCCGTTGATTGCGGGCGCCCGCAGAAAACAAGCATGCCTTGGCTCTCTGGGCCGTCGCAAGGGGGGGGGGGGGGGGAGGGGGGAGGGGTCTTGAGCTCAAGATATAGCTTAGCTTCTGGGGTGGGAGTGTGCATCTTGTCGAGACAGGTGTTTACTCGGAAAGGAACCGTCTCTCGCTACGTATTCGCACACTAGACTGGGCAGCAAGAAAATTAACACCAGAACCCCTATTGTCGCTCGGTGGCAGGGTCTCACGGAGGGGACGAAGGGGGGAGACCCTGATGTTCTCGTTAGATCCTTGGTTTTTCAGACATGTTGAGGATTGTAGGGCCTTCGTCCAAAACCACAGCTTAGCCGACTTGGCGTAAGTCGTCCCCTAGCGCAGTGCAAATCCTTCGCAAACCGGACAAGCTTGACTCGAGAGGCCATACTCCGTACTCTGATAGTACCGGTAGATCAGGCCAGACCCGAGGGACGGTAGAGGAGGGTGTGGTTGTTGACGGGCCACTGGGTGAGGTGAGTCTGCACCAAACCAAGCAGATGCAGGCGCGGATACTGACCTCATTGTGCATCAGCCCGAACCAACCGTTTCGCTCGTCCGTTTCCTGCCTCCCCCTCTTCCACTGCTGGCCAGGTTTCTTGTCCTTGTGCAGCACAAATGCGCACACTCACACACACACACACACACACCCCTCCCCCAATCTTGTTTTCCGCCAGCTGAAAAAAACAGGAGCTTGGGGTAAAACGGAGGACCACAAAAACGCCAAAATCAGCCGGCGGGTGGGGAGACGGGGGGGGGGGGGGATGGAGGCGTGTCGTGGGTTATTGCATACACCGCCATGCAGTAGACGGGATACACGAGCGCGCCCCGGGTTTGCAAAGTTTCGCAAATGCCCTCTAGGGGTACACCACCAGGTTCTAGACCCAGGTCCACGACGGGGGGGGGAGGGGGAGGGGAGTGCGGTGACAGTTGCAAGGAGGACAGGATCACAAACGCATGCTTGACCTCGGCCAGAGCCCTTTCCAATCCGGTTCAACTCTTCCGCTCCCCCATCGGTGTAGGGGACTCTGGATGGATGACTGCGGTAGCGACGGGGGCTCTAAGGATCGCGAGCTACTGGGTTTCGCCCGTCGACGCGTCGACACCCTTCCCGGCCTCCGGTCGATCCTACGGGATGAGAAACACTTTTGAGAGACCTACCCCTCCGGGACGGTGAGCAATGGACCTATTGCGTGCGCACCCGCCGGCGTCGCCCTCTGCAGGGCTTCCTCGCTTGACGACAGGCGCAGCCGGTGGCATAACTCAAGCGTGAATAGGCAGAAGGCCGGGAGGCCGGGAGGCGCCGGGGCAACTCATCCTCCTCCTCCTCCTCCTCCTCCTCCTCCTCCTCCTCCCGTGGCTGTTTCCAAATTCCAACCCTCGACTCTTGGCACGACACCGGGGGAAGCAGATGAGCAAGGCAAGGGAGAAGGGTCTAGACCTGTCCATCGATCACCGGGGGCTCAAAACCAGGGCACAAGGTTCCAGACCGGTCGACGCCAGCCAGCTGCGTTCGCAATAAGGTTGGTTGTTCTACAGCGTCTGTTCCCGGGGGGGTGCGGGAAACCAAGGGAACTTTGCACCCATGATCGACTTTGATCAACTTACATGTCCGAATCGCAGACACGCGCACAAACATGCCATATGTACGCACGCACGTCACATGCATGCTGGTGGACGTCGTCCTAGTGGACACACATACGCATTTCGAGCAGATTCCATCGACTTTTTTCTCTTTTTTTTCTTCTTTTTTTTCCCCCCTTCCTTCTCGATAGCCATGGGGAGTCTTGGTTGGGTCCCTGCCGCCTCGCCGAGAATGCGTGCGGCGCTGCTGGCGCGTTGTTCCTGACACGGAGGAGGAGGAGGAGGGCCTGGACCTGGTGGAACGTGACGATGGGCCGGATCATGACACGGCCAACGAGACGATCGACCGACGCCGCGTGGGGATCTCTTCTCTGTCTTCCCACCCCTCTCTGGTCCGGAACCTACGGCCGCATCGGTGAGTCAACGGCACGCGCAAGCCGGGCGATTATGGTCCCGCCGCCCATCACCCCCCTCCACCCTTCACCGCCGCATCTCATCTTCAAACGCTCATCGAAAGGCGTGCTTCTCTCGTGAGTGAGGGCATCGACGGGAGATGGGACGAAAGTGCGAGAAAAAGGGGTTCCAGCGTGTGCAGGGGAGCGCGAGCGGGAGGGGGGGGGTGCGAAAAGTCATCACACGTCTCTTATTCCAGGCATAAAAAAGAAAAGAAAAGAAAAGAAAAGAAAAGAAAACCACATCGTGGTCGCAGACGCCTTTCCTTTGGGCATCAGAAACGGCTGTGCCCGCCGCCCGCCTTGATGACACACGGAGGAGATTTAGGCAGAAGATGAACCACCTCGTCTCGGGCTCACCTCCCGCCCTCTCTCGTGATCCCTCCCCTCCCCTTGCTGTTTCTCGCACATCAACAAACAGTCAATCACACAAGACTCACACGCCCCCACCTCCTGATATCCTCTGCCCTTACCCAGCGAGAAAGCACCACGAACGGGATAAAGCCTATATCCCCATCAAACTCAGCCCTGGGCCATCTCTCAGAAGAACCCAACACCACACGGGCTGCCGAGGGGTCTGGGCTCTCTCTCCTTGCCTTGTTCCCCCTCCCCCCCCCACAAAGAAACCCATCAAGTAACACACCCTCCTCTCCGAGGTCCAGACCGGTCTCGTCTTGTTTTCCCCGTCTGAGGATTGGAAACGAGGCGCAGAGGGCAGTAACAGGGGTACCAGAAAGTAGTAAGTAGTAAGTAGTAAGTAGTAAGCCATAGAAACGACAGGCAACCGTTGCCCAAGCTCCCCCCCCCCTCCAGGGCGAGATGGCCAGATCTTCGTGAATAAGCATCGCGGCTGAGCCCGCGCCAAGTCCCCGATCGTGAAACCCCGAGCCCGTCGTGACACATCACATGCCGGACTCTGAGTCTTTTTTTTTTTTTTTTTTCCATCCCGAGTTACCCATCCCGAGCTATCCATCCCGAAGGGGAAAGAAAGCGAAGGGGCGAAAGAAAGAGGTCGTGAAGGAGGGGCGGAGAGCCGGGAGGCCGAATCGCATCACGGGATGACGAAATGAAAATAACAGACGCCGGGAAACCCGAGGAAGAAGGGACAAAACAACTCTCGCGGATGCCTCGGAGACCGGAGACCGGGTAGTTCCATTTCCTCCTCCTCTCAAAAGTTCTGACGATTTGTTTTCTATTTTTTTGTAATTTTTGTCAGCTCACACCCCATCCTTTTCGCATGTCGTACCGACGGTGCCGACGGAGCCTCGGCGGCTATTCCACATTTTCCCGGGCTTCCGTGCGAAGAGAGAGAGAGAGAGAGAGAGAGAGACATAGGGAGAGGCAAGACAAGTCAGACGGACATGGCGGACGGGCGGGATGCTTCGGCCTCGGTCTCGGTCTCGGCATCTTGACGCAAAAAGTTCCCTCTTTCCGAAACAAAAGACACACATACACACTCTCACACGCACTCTCACACATGCACTCTCACACACACATACACACATACACACGAGGTAGAGACAGGGGGGGGGCACACGTGGGAGTGCCGGTGATACTTTGACAGAAGAAGTGACCAGACGAAAGGGGATATCCTGTATTGGGATGCCTTTCGATGAGAAACGAACACTAAGCACACGCGCACATATGCGCACACACACAGCCACGCATAACACTACTTCGGAATTCTCTCCGCCTAGAGAGGGAAAACAATTCAACTATGTCCGTCGCATCCCGTCCAACCCGAAAAGGGACAGTAGAATGGAAAAAAAAAGCAAACTCACAACGCCGATATATCTCCAATCGTCCGTGTCATTAAACAGTTTTCGCTCCCAGAGGGTGATTGATGCCCCTGTGAGAGACATATGCTTCCCGTTATCCAACGCCTCTTCCCATCCATCCCTCTTGTCCTCGTCCGTCCGCCCCCCCTCCCCTTGGCAGCGGGTCCAAACCGCGGTGGAACACAGTGCCTTTCGCCAAGCCAAGCATCATTAGTCAGGCGGCCCTCTCTCTTGTCCGCCTTTCCCTCGGTCCCTCACCGAGCTTACTGATACAGCCTCCGGGCTGAAAAGCTTGGCTTCCGTGGCCGGTTGCCCTACATCTTGTGCCAGAGCCAAGTCTAACTCTTCACGTTTCAACCACTCTCACAACTGTGGCTGCGGCTGCGGCTGTCGCTGCTTTTCCTTCAACCGCTACTCTTGGATGGCGGCTAGGGTCCTACCCGGCTCACTCTTCCATTTTGACATCCGTCCCCTTACCAAGGTTCTTGAGGAGATAACTGCGCTTGAAGTATTCGTTGGGATGGACAATGGTCTCGAGCTGTGCTGACGTGAACACGCCCTCGTCCTTTGCCTTTTTAAGTTCCTGCTTGTGGAGGTGCTCGAACACGCTGGAGAAATGTCAGTCAGTCTGAGTACAAGCCCCCAGAAACGGCCGGCCGCGGAATAGAGCTGGCCGGCTGGCTGGCCGTCCTAGACGCGACGGAGCCTGGGGACATACCGATTACAGGCCATGTGGAACTTTTGGTTATCCTTGTCCTCCTTGACCCCATGCAGCGTGGCTCGATCGCTGACCCCCATGCTCTGGACCAGGGTCGTCAGGTTCTCGAGGTTGAAGTGGCGGTAGGGGCAGCCGTGGGCCTCGCCGGGGCCGGGCGGGTGCTCCGTCAGGATCTTCTGGCAGCTGAAGGGGCTGTAGCCGCCGCCGCGACGGTTCGAGTCGCCTCCGACGTCGCCGTAGGTGTGGCGCACGTTGTAGCGGTACTCCTTGTTGAAGGTGTCGTCGGTGATGTTGCGGAACGCTTGCCTCCAGAAGACGAGGCACTCCTCGAGGTTCAAGCCGATGCCCTTGAGGAAGAGCGTGTACTGCAGGCGGCCAAAGTGCTTCAGGTGGGCGTCGCGGCGCAGCGAGCGGTGGAGGTGCGACATGCAGGCGGGGAAGTGCTGGGCGAGGTTGTCGATGTTGCGGGCCGTGATCTCGGCGCCGGGCGGCGCGGCCGTGTTGGAGCTGTAGGAGCTGTCGGGGGTGATGAAGTTCTTGGAGAGGTGGTCGAGGATCGGAGTGAGACGGTCGTCCTCGTCGAGCCGGGGCAGGGCGCGCGCCGTGAGCTGGAGGCCGGTCTGTCAGTGGCTGTGCATTGCCTCTCGTCAACGACGACGGACGGGGGGTCCGGTCCGTCCGGTCCTACCTCTAGTTGCCTCTCGAGCCGCGAGACGAATTCGCCAATGACCATGCTGGTCTGTTCTCTCCCCGGGACAAAAGCCTTGCCCGCCTTCAAAAACACCCTGCGCTGCTCGACCAGTTCGGGGACGCGGTCCCAGTCGACCTTGAACCATGTGTCGTCCTCGGTCGAGGCTGTCTTGCCCCAGCCGCGCGACATGGCGGCCAGCTCGGGCGCATATTCGCGCTTCTCGTCATCGGTCACGGCTTCCCACCAGTCAAGGTCGAGGCTGCCGATAAAGGCGGATCGTTCGTTGTGGTCGTCGCTGTTGAGGCGCACGCGGAAGAGCATGGTCTCGACGCGGGTGAAGCGGCGGCGGAGGTCCTCGGTCCGGGCAAAGGCCAGGCGCAAGATGAAGTGGCTGTAGTGGTCTTTCTGGCGCTGGGCAAAGAGCTTGGGCGAATGGGAGCTGTTGGACTCGAGGGGGAGGTACTTGTCGAGGAGGGGCTTCATGTGATTTGCGACCTCTTGCGGGGACTTGTTGCGGAACGCGCAGGCTTCCAGCTCGGCGAGGACTGGCAGAACGCGTTAGTGACGAGTGGGAGGGCAAGACGGCAGACGGCGGAGGAGGTGAGGCTTCGTGGACTTACTCCGCAGCCGGTCAATGGCCCACTGCTCAAACTGCTCGAGGGTGATGTCGGCGGTGGGCGCGTCGGTGTAGAAGTTGAGGCGGTGGGGGTATTCGGCCTCCTTGTAGAGCGGGGAGGCAAACTGCTTCTTGCGGTGGTCGACGACATTGCGCCGTTTGGGGTCGATGCGGTTGTAGTCGTGCCGCAACATGTTACCGTTCTGTATGTGTGTGCGTGTGTCGTTGGCGATGTATGTGTCGGTGGGCCAGGAGTGCGTGTTGGACGTAGATGCAAAATGTATGTCTCTACGGAGTATAGACGGGGGGGTTGGCGGCGGGGAGACGCGTCCAGTCGCGTCGTGGGGGACTTTTCAATTAACGGGCGTTGACCAATGGCAGCGACCGGGGATCTGTGAGGTGGAGTCACAGTACATAAGCGACGATCAATCCCCGTCAACACTGTGCTTACATCATCAGGTAATCCTGTGCTTACCTCATCCACTTTGGCGATGCTATTGCCTGTCACTCATCTCACTAAATAGGTAGGTACACGTACGGAGTACGTACCTCAGGTAATATCGCCTTTTCGCGAACTCGCCATCACTTACACCTCCCTCTCTCTCTCTCTCCATCTTTCTTACCTACTTTTCACTCTCGTATTCCGGCCCGTTCAATGCTCTTCTATTCCTAACAAGCCCCGGATCTCCGTCCGTTTTCAGCGCAAGTCCCGTGACCGAGTCCTACCGCATACCACAGAGCGGCCGTTCTTAAATATGCGCTGGGGTTCCTAAAATCGGTATGAACCATGTCGAGATGCCCGAGACCCCCAAGTCGACGTCGACATCGTCGTCACCACCACCCGAATGGAAAACATCGCCTCCAGCTCCGCAAGTTGTCGGCTGCCCTTCGTAGCTGCAGCATTCCTGCACGCCATCACGTTGCCCGTCGCGCATACCGTTGCATATCGACTACCCCAACACTGCCCAACCACATCGATACCGGCGTCCCCCGCCTGACCTGCTGCCGATTCCTAAATCTGGGACCCACACCACACGTCCAAACACACCTCGGCCGTTGCCTGTCAGCCTCACTCATGCCCGCATGGCAGCCTCCAGCTATCGATATCCCTTCATCAACCTCAGTCTTCCCGGCTTCACAGTTCTCGGGTTCTCTTACGTCTCTCGCTGGTCTCAAATGTTTCGCTTCTCCCCCTCTCTCACCCATCGATTTGGCGTGAGACCCATCCCGGCCGTCGAATACCCCTGCTTTCCCGGGCAATGACCGTGAACCGCCGAGATGGCCTCCTTGTCCTCCCTCGGCCTCAATCTACGCCTCGCAGATATCGACGAGGACCTCAAGTCCCACTCGGCCGCCCTATCGTGGCCCAACTCGAGTTTTTGCGCAAGTGCCGCGTCCGCCAGCTACGACTTCCTCGACGATGCACCCTGCTTTGCCTACACTGAAGTGTTTGAGAGGTACGCTGACCGTTCCTTCAGTCATTCTTACCCGAACGCTCTACATGCGATGGCACATTGTCAGCCCTGTCATCACATATACTCGTCTCATTTTTCTGGGCTAGCGCACCGAGTATATCCATCCACTTTACAATGATGAAAATCCACCGAGTTTGTCTTTTTGACAGCAGAAGGCTCGTGTTGGGGCGCGCGCCTCAGCAACTTGGCTAATAAACTCCTCAACCACAGCGGCGATGTTTTCCAAGCCATGTCGCCTGGCTCGGGCGTCTATCTACCCCTTCACTCATCGCCTGGTCCTCTGCCGGCATTCGCCGTTTCCAAATGTCGCTGTTCCAAGACGATCGGGATCGAGATTCGGAGCTTGACCCTGTTACAGACGCTTGCCATTGCCATGCCCTCGCCTTTTGACTTTCCCTCCATCCTCTCCAACTACACGAAACTCAAGTCCCACCTACAGCACCTTGAGACCATCTCGCCGTCGCACTCCGCCACGGTCGAGCTGCGGCTGCTCGTCGGTGATCTCCTCCTCGATAGGGCCCTGTATGCAGGCATCGGCACCGAGACGTACCGGTCCAACGGCCACCTGTCCCTCACCCAGTTGCACGACATGCACCAACGGAGTGTCGATGCTGGCCTCGACGACCTGGACGCCTGCTTCTCCCTCGGTCTTCTCCCCGACGTGATGGACGACGCGTATCTCGAAGCCCTGGCTTCCAAGTTTACAGAGCTCGCTCTCGCCGGAGACATGACTGCCCTGTACAACCTCTGCGAGCCCATCGTTCGCTCCGGCGAGGTTGAGTGGGAGATGAACACTGACCTGCTCCTCGAACTCCTCGACCGGGGTCAGCTAGATATCTACCGCTACGTTCTCGACCTTGCTTCCCGAACGAGGGACAGGTCTTCGGTCCAGCCTGCGTCGTTCCTCCGTGACATCACGCATGATCCGCTCCACGTCGCCATCCGTCTCGGCCACGTCCAGCAAGTGGACAGTCTTCTCCAACAGGGAACGTCCTTCATTGGCGTTCACCACAGTGACTTGACGGAAGGCAGCGCAGAGCACGTTGTCCTCACGCCTCTTTCTGCTGCCGTCTATTGGCGGCAACCCCGTATTGTCCGGGTGATTCTCTCCAAAAACATCTTTGCAGACGGGATGAAGGAAGCAGTCGCCATGGCGGTCTCGGACGGAGACAATGACATGATGCAAATTCTGTTTTCTTTCGGAGTCATGGGCGTGTCTGGAACTCCAGTGCCAGACAACCCATTCGAGTCCTTCTCGGAACTCAGCCCCCTGGTGGGAGCCGAAGAAGTGTCTTTGGCACCCCCGGGCGCGGAGAGTGACGTTCGCTTCGCGGGCCATCAGCACCCGCTCGACAACGGCAGGCCAGCCCCGTCGGCTGGCATTCAAGGAACTAACCGTCAGGAACGAGACCGAGCAGCCGAGATGCCCAAGGAGCCTGTTCGGCGCAAACCTTGGCGGCATCGGCGTCGGGTTTTGGGACAAGCACTAGTCTTGCACATGCGTGCGTTGTGTTCCCAGCTTCGCGACGTCTGCATCTGCTCAGACCACATCGAGGTGCGAGACGTCGCCAGCAAATACGCCTTTGCAGACAGTGTTTGGGGCCGTGGCATAAAGGCATTCCGTGGTTTGATGCAAGACAGCCCGCCTTCGACCCTGCCGGAGGTTGTCGACTGTCTCGTTGTGGCCAACGCCATCTGCCTAGCCCTTTTTACACACGACGAGACAATATCTTCGCAGTAAGTCTAGACTGGTCCCCGAGCAGATGGGGATACCACAAGGAGAACACGTTCTTGGCCTGGCCACGTTCACGAGTCTGACATTGGCACAGGTTCATCAACGACCTTGACCGCTGGCGCTCGGTCCTGCCAGCCTCATCCCAGTGCCTCTTTGATGATGTAGCGCTCCGAATGTGGGCCTATACTCCATCAAGCGCGGCGGCTTCGGAGCCGGATCCCGTCAACGTCTCTCACTTCCGAGACTTGGTTCAGAGCTTGACAAGCCTTGAAAAACGCAAGGAAACCGCGCCATCGAGGATGCCCAGCCCCGGGAGTAGTCTTGCAGCCTGCCAGAGAGCGTTCGAGGACCAGGACACTAGCCCGGGGATCAGCCAGGGGCAGGCGATCCCCGGCCGCTCACAGTCTTGTCAAAGCTCCTATGGGAGTTCGTCGGCCCAGCGGGGCGACCTTGTATGGGCCGACTTTCTGCACATGGAGCAATTTGAGGACACGGCTTCGGGACAGACGGGGCCATCGCTGGCAGATGTCGGAGGCTGGGATGACGTGATGCCCACGACGATGCTGCTGCTCGTTTCAGTAGCGTTTTCCGTCGTGCTGGCGCTGATTTTGCGTATGTGCAAGTCTGCTCAGATCTTGACACAGTCCATAGCTGACCCTTGGCCAGATCTACACTCTACGCCGGGGAGACCCGCGTTCGATGCCTTTGCGTTGACACCTGCGGGATATGCCCGGTGCTGCGCCCTCCTCGTAGCCTACCTCGCGATGCACGGCGTCTCGCTCCGTACTCCTCACGATGACGCCAACGTCGCGATGCCGTCGTTCACTCCACAATCGCCGGCGTACGGGTCAGACTCATGCATGACCCCGTCGAGCAGCTTCTCGTCCCTCAACACGTTGGGCGTGCGCCGCAACGAGTCCTTCTCCAGCATCAGGTAAGCCGATCGATGGCCCGAAACCTTGCACGCACGTACAACGTGCCCGTCCCGCCGCCTCCGGGAGAGCATTGGCTGAACTCTCGCCTGTAGCAGCACAGAGAATACCGGCGCAGCATCGGCGTCCTCGCGCGATCAGCACCACCGGAAGCAACAGAGCGGAGAGAGGCTGTCGTGCCTCACGCCGCGATGCGCCAAGACGTTCTCGAGCGTCAGCAACCGCAACAAGCACCTCCGCGAAGGGTGCGCATTCACGAGGGAGAGGAGGCAAGGGCACCAGTGCAGGAACGGGCCCTGCGCAAAGGTGCTGACGACCAAGTGGTACCGCGATACCCACGAGAGGGAGCGGTGCCGTTTCAGGCGGGGGGGATAGGGGCGATGGACGGATGGGTGGCGGAACAGTCGCGGGGGCCCGGGCAGTGCACGTGCACCGGGATGGCCTGGAGCCCCCCTGGCATGCCACCCACCCACCACTCGTGTGCCATATAGTAATGTGTATAGATTTTGTTCACGGATAGGTATCATTGTGTCCGGGTACGCCATGTTGCGCCCGTCAAGGCTGCTGAACCCAGGACGTCACATCTCTTTGTGCGCCTATGGTTGTCCGGCGTTATATCTACTAGTCATGAGCTCCAGCGCAACGACGACGACGGTACAACTGGGCACAAGGTCGGCCGGAGAGGGGGAAAGATGGGTATGACAAACAAGGCGAAGGAAATAGACGCAGTATCACAAAAAAGGGAAAATAACGAAATAGAAAAAACCCCAGTAAAAGAGATGAAAACAGTGGGGGATTGCAACACAGCGCCGGATGTTGTGCATTTCCCCCTTCCCCTGCCGGTCCCGAGCGCCCGCGTACCAGGTGGGCGGTACCGCGAAGCTTCGAGTGGCTACGTAGGTAGCTTGGGTACCTTAAAGCAAGGTATCTTTGGTAGGTGGGCAAGTACCAAGAGTACCTATCAGCACGTACCCCACCTGCAGATGCAAGTGGTCGTTCCTTGATAGTCTCGTGATGGGGATATCTGTTTGTCACCACCACAAAAGTAAATCAATCATATAGACCCTTCGTCAGACTGTTCTACGGGGGGTTAAATCGATTCGTTTCAATATCCAAGGCGTACTGTGATGGGCCTGGTTGTGGCCGCTACGGGGTGTCGGTGGCGCAGCCATGATACACAGGTGCAGCACCTCCTGGATGTCATTTTCGTTCCACCCCAAAGAACCCCCCGGAAAAGAAACGAAGGAGAAGGGAAGAAGAACAGTAAGGAGAGGCTCGGGAACCCCAACCGATCTCTCATCTGTTATCTTATCTTAGCCGCGCTGGCAAGGTGGTCGGGCGCTGCTCGGCGCATCGCTGTGCATGGCTCAGTGGCGCCAACAACAGAAATGGCTTAGTACGGCGTCGCAGGATGCGGTGGTTGGTGTGGCTTCGACCGTTCCGATCTTGTCTACTCGCAAGAGCCAAGGGGAGAAAGTGAGAGTGAGAGAGAGAGAGAGAGAGGAGAGAGAAGGAGAGAAGGAGAGAGGCAGCAAGGGCGATTCTGGCCTGGGGAACGCTTTTTCTTTTCTTTTCTTTTTTTCTCTCTAAAACTGAGAAAACTTCTCTTCCACCCCATGGACGACGCACGACACAGAGCCCACCACCTTCAGGTGACAAACGGAGTTGGTTTTGCGACGCGAGGACAAAGCCAGGTGAAGACGCACGCGCAAAGCACGCATGGCAGTTGACGGGCCCTTGGGATAAAGGTGGTTTAACATCATGCCGTCCCTCCTTCCCTCACCCTGCCAGCCGGACCCTCCCTTCACCATACCGCATCCCTATAATCGGGGGGTTTGACAGCCAGAGAGTCCAGGGTGGTGGTAGTAGTAGTAGCCCAGGGGTTCTCCCCCCCCCTCCCCTCTCCTTCACGAACGACGACGATGCACCTCCTCGCCGCCGTCCTCCTCCTGGGCGGCCTTCTCCCCTACCTCCCGGTGGGCGCCCGCGCCGAGGACAGCTTCCGCCGCCCGCCGGGCCCCGGCCTGACGGGGGACTACCGAGACAACCCGGTCTACGCCGTCGGCGACAGCATCGACCTGCAGTGGGAGACGACCCTCGAGTCGGCGGACCTGGCGCTGTGTCAGGAACAGCCGAGTGGGGGTGATGACGCGCGGCCGGCCTGCGCGACGCTTGTTGGTAAGTTTTTTTTTTTTTTCCTTTTCTGCCATGGTTTCGCGAGGGCTGACGAGGGGGGAGAAAAAGCAAACGCAAAGGCTAAGAGCCTGCTGTGGACCGTGGGCTACGCCGGACTACCCGCGCACCAATACCCGGGCCTGAGCCCGGTGTACTACCTCAAGCTGTCCAAGGCCGGGGAGACGGCGGCACAAGGGGGCATGAGGTCGCATTACTTCAACATCACGGGGACTAGGCCGGCGCCGGCGGCGCGGACGACGGAGACGATGAACACGAAGACGAAAACGAAAACGAAAACGGCCGGTCCGAGCGGGACAATGTCAGCGGCGACAGCGAGGACGCAGAGGACGACGGCGATGACGGCAGGCACGAACTCGTCGGCAACAGCGATGCCCACGTCCCCGACGCCGACGGTGACGCCGGCCGCAGACGACCCCGACGCCGACGCGCAGCCTCCGCCGCAGTCGCAGCCTCCGCCGCAGTCGCAGCCGCAGCCGCGGTCGGGCGGCGGTCTGTCGGGCGGGGCGGTGGCGGGGATCGCGGTCGGGGCGATCCTCGGCGGGCTCGCGCTGCTGGGCGGGGCGGCGTGGGCGGTGCGCAGGTGGAGGCGGCGGGCCGGGGGCGTGGCGCACACGCAGGGCGACATCGTCTTGTACGCGGAGCGGCAGCTGCGGGAGAAGGGGGCGGTGGCGTGGCGGACGCCGCCGTCGCCGCTGGGGCGCAAGGTGTGGCTGCCGGTGGAGGAGAGCCGGGAGGCGCTGCCGTTCGAGCTGGCGGGGACGGCGGCGGCGGCGGGGGCGCAGTGGGACTGGGCGGCGTGGGGGGCGGCGGCGGCGGTCGACAGGGCGATGATGGCGGGGTGCGGCAGCGGGAGCACGCGGTCGGGGTCGTCGGGCTGGACGGGGTGGCGGTCGGTGGAGGCGCGGACGTGGACTTGAAGGGGGATGTATTAGTTCTACTACGGATGTACGAAAACGATGCTGATGTACAAAGAGTGATGCTGATGTACGAAGATTACTACGGATGTACGAAGACGATTGTTGATGTACGAATACTGCTTGGGTAGGTGGGTATCACGGGGCAATGAGAGGCCCCGGGCAAATGAGAGGCAGCGCTGAGATAGAGAGATATTAGAATATACCCTTCCGTTCGCGAACAACCCTCCGTCAGGCAGTCGCGGGCATCAACGCCCCCCCCCTCCTCTCCTCATCCCGTGGCGGCACTTTTTCATCCCTTTCTGACGGCTTTACCCTTCTCCGCATGGGCAGATGTATGATTTTGAAGGCGGACAAGACAGACGACGAGCTAGTCGTGAACCGGGGAGGGGGCAATTGCCGAAGTGGCCGAAAGGCCGCTCAGGTAATCGCCGAACCACCGGGCCATGGGGCAGAAAGCAACAATACCAGCATCTCGATCCCGTTGCGGGAAATTGGTCTTGGCCGCCCCTCCATTGCTACCACCGCTACGGGCTTACCAGCAACACCAGCAGGGGGGGGGGAGACCCCCCTTGCCATTGGGAGGAGAAGACCGGGGGCCAGATTGCCTCGCTACCGGGGCAGAAGTCTAACGATGATCTCCACGATGATCGCACCGGCGCTTGAGAGCGCTTTGACACCGGCTCGGCAGCAACGGAGACAGAGACGGAAGGGGAAAGAGAAAGGGGAGAGATATGGGGGGAGAGAGGGCGCGGGAGTAGGAGAGGAAGGGAGAGAGAGAGAGAGAGACAGGGAGAGGGAGAAGGAAAAAAAAAGAAAAAAAAAGGGAAAAAAAGGAGAGATAAGAAAGAGAGGAGGCTTACCGGTAGTACCGTCTCCATGGATACGATTCCAGGCCCCCTCGCCCCCGAAGGGAAACGTGCATACGGCCGGCAGTGGAAGAACCCATGTAATGCATGCAAACGGCGCCCAATCAATCACGCACCCGGAACCACAGGGCCCTCTTCTTCTTTTTTTGTTTTCTTTCTTTTTTTCCCTTTTTTTTCTTTTTTCTTTCTTGAACTTTTGTTGCCTCGTTCTTTTCTTTTCTTCTATTTCTACACTTTCTCTTTCTAATAAAGAATTTGTTCCGGTACTGCAAATAGCTCCAACTAACGGATCCCGTCAGACTTCGGTTCCATAAGGGTTCCAGGCCGACCCACAGACGCTGGAAAGGAACCTTGCTTAGGATGCAAGTACTTTGCATACGCAATTTGGTGTGCGAGTACCTTGAACCCTGCCTAGATACCTTGCTCACTTAGCACATGGCACCTACAGTATTACCGTGTGTAGGGGACAAATGGGAACAACCCCCCCGGGAGCGTCCCATGTGCCCGGGACCGCTTAGAGCCCAAGCTCCCCCCCACCCCACATAGAGAGCCACACACACACACACACACACCCCCACCACCCCCCAAATCGACGAGACTCACTTTTCGTCGCCAGATCTTCATCTCACCTCGCCATTTCAACATCCTCCATATCCTCGCTTGTATTCGACTGACCAAACTCTTCCACCCTCCCCTCTTCGGTTGACGGCGCGGGGAGCGCTCTTCTTCACCATGTCTAACGACGGACCCGAAGACGGAGACGCCGTCACCTTGCGTGCGAACCAAACCCACCACCATCACCAATACCAGCATTACCAACATTACCAACACCCATCCGATCCTCCCATCTTGCCCCCGAACCCCCCTGCTGTGCAGCTGCCTGCCGCCTCGCATCCCACGGACGACGCCCTCTTCCCCTTCCGCCTTTCAGACCTCCGATTGTTGGCCGAGCCGCGCCCGGGTGACGTCGAGGACGACGTCGAGGACCCCGGCAGGGAATTGTTGCACCGCGACAACCACGCCGCCGAGACCGACGCCGAGCCCGACGACGCAGCCGATGATGCCAATGCCATTGCCGCCGCCGATGCCCGATCCGACGCCCAATCCGACCGCCCCTCGCTCGATGCCACCGAGGCCGGCGTGACCCTCGACCGCGTCGCCGGAAACGACGCCGCATCCCTTGTTTCAATCGACGACGCTGTACGCCTCACCCTCCCATCCCTCTTCCCTGCCATCTTCTGTGCTCTAGTCTAATAGCAGGATTTTTTCTTGTCTCCTTTTAGTCCATTGCAGGAGGTCAAGCGCCTTCGTTGTGGTCGCTCGAGACCAGCGACTATGAAAATGGCTTCCAGGAGAGACACGGGAGGACATATCACCCGATAGGTGCGTCGATGATAAAAAACCTTGCACGCTTGTGCACTTCGCCGCGCCCCCCGTGCTGACTTTGGCCTGCGTTTTTCTTTCGCATTAGAAGAGTACATTCTCCCCAACGACACTGTACGTTTCTCCTCGTCGACCACCCACCCTCGTGGGGGTTTTTTTCTTGTTTTTTTTTTCCTGCTTACAGCGCGCTGACGGGCTTTCCTTTTTATTCTCCCGCGCCAACAGACTGAGCAGTTCCGCCTTGGTAGGTTCATTCCCCAGTGCGACGCCCCCCCCCCCCCCCCCCCGCAGAGATGTTGATTTTCTGACCGCTGCCGTCTTGCAGATATCCAACATCTTCTTTGGCTGGCCACCTGGGACGGTCGCCTCTGCATGTGTCCCAAGAAGGACGGCGCGTCGCGCGTTCTCGACGTCGGCACGGGGACCGGCGTTTGGGCCATGGCGTACGGTGAGAGAGCCCCTGCTGTCCTCCTGTCTCTTGTTCCCGCTGACTAAGCCTCCGTCGCAGCCGACGAACACCCAGAAGCAGTTGTATGAGAACGAGCCCTTCCGCGCACGCGCGCGCGCGCGTGTGTGTGTTCCCCACAATGCGGAAACTAACTTTGCAACCCAGGTCACCGGCGTCGATATCAGCCCCATCCAACCCCAGGTGTAAGTTGCCGAGATGCGCAAGGCGGTGCTTGGTGGAGGAGCTAACAATGCATCGTCGTCTAGGGTTGCGCCCAACTGCTTCTTTGAGATATATAACGTCGAGAGCGAGTGGCCGTGGAGGATCCCCCATGATTTCGTTTTCATACGGCACATGAACACGGCGTTTGCGAGCTGGCGCGACACCATCGAAAAGGTCTTTAGGTGAGCGGTGCCCTCGGATCACGAGCCCTCCGGATAAGGGGAGGGGCAGGAACACAAGACGTACTGACACCCTCCGCCAAGGAATCTCGCCCCCGGCGGCTACATCGAGCTGCAGGACAACACCTTCCCCATCATGAGCTACGAGGGCACCATGCCCCCAAACAGCGCCATCGCGAGGTGGTCGTCGATGCTGATGGAGAGCACCCGCCTCCTCGGGCGGCCCTGCGACGCGCCCTCGCAGTTCAAGCGCCTGCTCGAGGACGCCGGCTTCGAGGGCGTCGTCGAGATCAAGCGCGTCTGGCCCATCGGCGAGTGGGCCGCCGGCCGCCGCCACTTCATCACGGGCTCGCTGTGCCACGACACCTCCATCGCCGGCCTCGAGCCCTCCACCCTGCGCCTCTTCACCTCCGTCTTTGGCTGGAGCGTCGAGGAGACCAAGGACTTTTGCCGCGAGGTCGAGGCCGAGATCAGGAGCCAGCGGTACCACGCCTACTTTAACGTGTAAGTGCTCTTTCGCCCCCCTCCTGCACGCGTTGGTGATCAAGTTCTGAAACCTGACACCCTTTCTCTTCAGATACTGTGTCTATGGGAAGAAACCATACTGGGCTTGAGCTCGGTCCGGAAACGCAGGAGAAGGGAGAGGCCGGCGTTTTGGAAAAGCTTTTTTTTTTTTTTTTGGCATCGAAAAAAAAGGACATCATGATACCCCTGCAACTTGTTTGTTTCTTTCGCGATAATGGGCTGGTGGGAGGCTGCGTCTCGGCGTGGTTTTTGTCTTTTTTCTCTTCTTTTACACTAAAACACCCCCCCATTTGGTGAAAAGGTAGACGGCAAAACGGTGGTAAACGAAGGTGGAAGAAAAGGAAAACTCGAAAATCACAGAACCAAAACAACAAGGAGAAGAGGAGATTTTTTATTTATTTATGTATCATCTCCATCTCGTCTATAACTCTGATGCCGTCAGGCAAACGCGCAACCCCTCCCTCAATGACCTTGCCGATTGTTTTGCGACCCAGGTGACTCATATTGATTAGCGCGGTGGCCGTGAGTCCTACTTGGGAACCTGGTTCAGAATGCCCTTGGACCCGGTAGTAAATGGGCCGGTCACCTAAGTATCTCGAACTGAAGGGGGGGAAAATGAGACGACGCTTTCAAGTAGCGTGCCCGGGGACGCCGTGATCGAGCAAGAGCCGCGGGCACACTGGTTTCCTCTTGACGGCTTTCTGCAGAGCACACATTGTCAATTAGTCCTGGCGCCGGCCGATGTTCAGGACTCTGCACTACCTCAGTGTTCCCCTTTTGATGTTACTGCGAGGGTGACGATTCCTGTCCTGTAACACATCTAGGAGTCTGACTGGAGCCCCCCCTCCCCTGCGGACACTTCGACGCTGGTATTTTTTGGCCGCCGCGGAAAACCAGCTGACGAGGTTGCGATGTTCCTCAAGGGTAAGGTGTTCTAAAACCAGACCGAGTGCTATGTCCGCGCCGATGGACAGTTCTCTTCTTCCGGGCTATAAGGTGTCGATTTTCCTGTTTCGGCTCGCAATGTAGCCCAGAAGCGCGTTGGCGAGACCGTCTTGGCCGCTCAGGCACTATTTGACGATGTCTTCGTGGCCCGACGTAGTAGCGGCCATCAAGGGGCCGTCTCTGTGAGAGATACTTAAAGCCGGAGATGAAGCTGCTGTGTAGACATTGCCATCCTTAACGCCAAGAATTGCCTACATGTCCGCCAAGGGCCTCGGTATTTCGAGAGGTGTTATCATCCACGATATGGAAGCGTATGCTATCCAGCTCAGGCCTATATTGGCGACGGCCGCGAGATGCAGCCCTGAAAGACGGCAAGCGACAAGCCGGGCTTGGCAAGAGTCGCTCATCTTCCGGGAACAATGAAAATTCCTTCTCATAATCAGCGTGATGACGTCTCGATGCTCACTCGCAGCAGCGGCTTGGAGTGTACTGTTCAAATAGCCTCTTGCGTTGATACTAGCTTTCGAATCTAAGAGGAGTTCGACCATGTCGAGGTGGCCGTGGTAAGTAGGGGCATGTAACACTGCTCCATAGAATCCGGCTCGTTGATTGATGTTGGCTCCCTCCCGTAGGAGTCTTGCGACGAAAATGTGCCCATTTGAGGCTGCGGCTTGGAGGGCGTCTCCGTAGGGTCCGCAAACGTTTACATCCGCCCCCCTATCTGGGAGCAGTCGAACAATGGAGTGGAAGTTGAGGAGCGAGGCCGTTCTTAGGAGAGTACTGAGATCCCCGTTCGATTCCAGGTTCATGCCCTGGTTGAGGAGGAAGCTTACTATATCTTTGTAGTTATGTAGAGTCGCTAGCGACACAGCATCTGAGGGGGGGGGTTCCAAATCATATGCATTGCGGCTAAGAAACTAGCGGAGGACCCTGACTTGGCTGCCTTGGATCGCTTTTACTATCTTTCTTCTAACAATACGGGACTCGTCTTTCTTAGGCAACGGAAGGGTAAGAGATGGAGGGTCTGGATCTCTTTAACAAAGCCTATAAGAGAAGCATCCCCTAGCGCTTTATGGTAGGCCTCTTCACTCTCGAATGTAGGTTGGAGTTCAACGAGGAGGAGTACTACATCTTGCTGGCCGCCCCTGAAAGCAGCCTTTAAGATATTCTTGAGGACTGAGCCGCAATTGGCGTTGGCCCTGAATTGGAGGAGTCTCTCAACTACTTACCTCTAAGTGGCCCGAGAAAAAAGCAACCTGGAGCGGGCTACTGACAAAAACCGCCTTCAGGGGTTATTAATGCACGATTTTGCGCCTATATATAACATACCTCTACTACTATACATCTAGCTGTCAACGAACCAATGATAAGCATGTACTAATGATAGTATTTCAATTGTATTATTCGTTAGCATGCTATTCGAAACTATGTTTATAACATTCGCTTTGGAGCGTGTCGACCTATGTTATACCCAGCTTTGGTTTATGGTATAAACATTTTGGACCCTGAAGCAAAACCAGATGTTTCGATCTACAAGCTACATATAGCTGCTCGGATAGCTCTTCGCGGCAAGATGAAGAACCCCATGGCTTGTGATTATCTTCACCAGGATAAACCATCTGACAACGAGGTTTGGCGTCACTACCAAAACGAAATATGGTTCAAGCTCTCACGGGCAGTGCGCCGAGATCTCGGACGCTAAGTAGCGTTGACGAACCCACCGCCAACCTCCTTCAAGAACGGTTGGCGGTAAAAGGTGCTATCGTCAGTGCCGGCGAGAACATCTCGAAACACGTACTTGCGGCCTTCGCCGCGCTCAAAGATGTCTCGGAAGGCTTCGAGCAGGCAGTAGTATCCTGAATTGCGGCCGTCGCTCTCGTCCCCTCGAAGCACGGCTGCCCATTGAACATCCGTCATGGTTGATGTTCTCGAGTCTGAGAGAAAGTCACAGGTAAGAAATGCGGCCGGAAATGCGAATACGTTGTACTCAACAGATCGCGGGACCTCTTGTCTCTCTTGACAGGTGACGGGGATGTGGGGACGCACCACGAGAACGTTATGAGATGGTGGGATAAGTTGAGCCATGATGGGCTCTAAGACAATGGATACAACGTCCAAAGATATAATCTGCGGTAGAAGAAAAGTGTGTTGCTGGATTCAATGAAGGCAGCTTGCCGTGAGTGAAGAGAACGGGTGACAGACCTCTCATCAATACTGGGATTTAACACTAGGAGCATCATCAATCTGCACTCCATTTCAATATTTCGATGTAATTACGTCTCGAAACTGAACGGATAGTGTAGTCGCCAGGTATCTGGTTGTAGGTCAGGTTGTTGCCAAGAGCTAGGAATGAGGCGGGGACTTCTGTACGATTCGTGGATGACTATTAGCCCTGGATCGATACCAAAGTTTTGGCTCTTACCAACTTCCTTTTTAGTGCAGCTGGTGTAAATTTCAACTAAAGGCTACAGCGATAGGTTGAGCGAAAGGTGATCATCGTCGGCCTGCATAAACGACAGTAGCGCCGCTGGGTCTAATATGATATAGATGATGATAATGATGATGATATTATTTAACACCGTGGGATTGATTCTAGTGGCAAAAGACACCCGCACGGTATGTCTCGATAGTCTACACGGAATCCCTAGATTTTATGTTCTGAGGCATCTCATGATGCTTCTGAGCCCTTATTCTTTAACCCTAGTTACAGTGAGAATACAGGGGTCCAATCAGTAGTTTCCAGCCAAGGTACTTCAACTGACATGCTGTGTATACAGCATAGATGTACATGATAGTTGACGAGAGGTTATCAAGGTAGTAATGTCAGCATTAGCACAGCATCAGTGCTAGCTAATTTGCAGGAGGTGGTGTGGTGATGTCTATGCGTGACTGCGGTGGTGTGTGTATGTATGTGAAAGTGTGTAAGTGGTTAAGTGGTTGAAGGGGTAAAAGGCACCCTGCCAACCCTTGCTGGCACATCCAATGACCAGCCGGGGGAAATCGAATTCCCGCAAAATACGATGTAGATGCAATGTCAGCGATCGACTTTTCAGTAGGACATGTTTTCTGATACCATAAGAAATAACCCACCATTTCTATGGCTCCTAGTTGATGTGAACATTTTGTCTTTAGTCTAGATAACCTTAATCAGATGTCACAGTCTACTACCTCTACCTAATCAATTCATCAGACACCCCCAAGATAGGAAGATTAGACTAGACACAGCGTCGGAAGATTTCTATATGGCCCTCGAGCGGAGCCCTCTAGCGGAATTCTCAGACCGAGCGACGGCTGGCATCTCAGCTGCCCGTTGCGAGGGGCTTGGCCAGCTTAGCATCTCGGGTGACTGTTTAACCTAATAGGCAACAGGAATGAACATAGTCAGTGAAGGACTATGCTCGCATACTGATGCAGGTTATCCAAGTTCTCATTCTGGCGTGAAGCCATCATCCCATGACGGGATGTCTCGGCCCGTCCCATGCATCGACAGCAACAGCAAAGGCAAACTCCCCAAACTGGGTAGCCGGAGTCCCAGTTGACGGGAGTGGATGTAGGCGATCACGATTGACCGGGAAATGGCCCAATGGAATGCCGCCACCATCGTTCGTTTTGAAGAATTCAACAGGGGCTAGGGCGCCTATCGAATTGATCCGTCGAATCGGGTAGGCCGGATCAATCACCCAGAAACCTCGCCTCCTCGGCGCAGTAGCACAGCTGCGCACACCGTCGTATGTCTGCAGCCCGCGCCGGGCCCAATCACAGAGGTTGGGTTGGAACACTTCCGGAAACCAGTCCGAAAGAGGCGGGTGAGCCAGCGAGCGGGGTGAGAGATACCACCGTAGCATGTAGGTAGGGTGAGCATATTTGCCAGGGGTCTTAAGGACGCCTCTCCATCGTCCTCCTTCCCCTCTCTCTCCGTCACATTGTCGCACTGTCAGACCATCTCCTCAACCACACTTTCGAGTCCTCTCGAGACGAGATGGCGGACGTGCTGCAAGCCCAGCACCAGCAACAGCAGCCGGAGCCTGTGGAGGCGCCCGTGGGTCGACCCAGCTTTCTAGCGCTGCTTAGATCCTTACTCACTATCATGCCAGGAGCCCCAGGATATCGAGGATGAGAGCGATGCGGTTTCACTGAGTGGTACTGTAAGTCTAGCTAGGGCAGGCCTTGGCCCATTTGGTCATCATCTTCGTCGTAGCGTGACTGACGTCGCCTTCTTTGTCTTAGTCTGTCCAGACGGATACAGACTCCCTGAGGTCGAGCATTCGCGACTACCGCAGAGAAAACGGCCGGACGTACCACAGTGTCAGCGATGGAAGTGAGTAGTTCGAGGCGGCGGTCGGCAGTCTATGGGCCCAATGAACTAACTGCGCGTCTCCTCCATGTAGCTTACATCTTGCCAAATGACGTAGTATGTTGCCAGGCATTCGCGTGACGAGAGTGTGAGCCGCTGGCTAACCTATTCGCCGAAAAAAAAAAAGAGGGAACAGGAACGTTTAGGTGAGTCTTCGACCTCGTTTCTGATACGATCTCATCGGGACAAGCAACGGGCTAACATGGTCCAGACTTTCAGCATCACTGTTGGCAGTTGACCTGGGACGGCAAGCTCTGCATGTGCCCAAAGAAAGACGGTGCCAACCGCGTTCTGGACATCGGAACGGGGACTGGAATCTGGGCAATGGACTACGGTGAGCCCTAAATCACCTGAAAGGACGAAATCTTTGACGCAGTCTCTTTGCTGACGCCGTACAGCGGACGCCCACCCCGAAGCAGTGGTATGGCTTCCCCGCCTATCCGGGCTTTCTTGTGCGAATGTTTAACTTACCCCAGATCAGGTGGTCGGAGTCGACCTAAGCCCTATCCAACCGGAGTAGTCAGTGCCCCCGATAACTGATGCGTGAAGACCTGCTCACCAGTCCGACAGCGTCCCGCCCAACTGCCGGTTCGAGATCGACGACGTTGAGAAAGAGTGGACCTGGCAGGAGCCTTTCGACTTCATTTTCGCGAGGCACATGAACGCATGCTTCGCCAGCTGGGAAAAGTTTCTCAAGCAGGCCTACGAGTACGTCTTGAGCCGCCGGACCTGTTTACACACATACACACACATGCACACGCAAGGCTAATAAGAGACACAGCAACCTGGAACCCGGCGGCTACATCGAGCTGCAGGACAACGCATTCCCCATCCTCTGCGGCGATGGGACTCTGAAGCCGGACGACCCGATGGCCCGCTGGTCGACGCTGATGATGGAGGGCACGGAGCTCATCGGGCGCCCGATCACGGTTCCCGGAGCCTTCCGGCGCCTGCTCCAGGAAGCCGGCTTCGAGGACGTCGTCGAGCACAAGCGCGTCTGGCCCACGAGCCCGTGGCCAAAGGACGAGGCCCTCCGCGAGCTCGGCCTCTGGACCCAGGCCTGCAGCCTCGAAGGCGTCGAGCCCGGCGCCCTCGCCCTCTTCACGCGCGTGCTCGGCTGGACGAGGGAAGAGGTGCTCGTTTTCATCGCCAGCGTCCGCAAGGATTTCAAGAACAAGAACATCCACGCCTACTGGAACGCGTGAGTGACACCCTCCGCACACGTGTTGACGGGGTGTTCTCGGAAAACTGACTTCTCACCAGATACTCCGTCTACGGAAGGAAGCCTTTGAAGGATGCCACCTCCTAAGAAATAGGCTGGAAAGGATGGATGGGTAGCGTTTGATAGGGTTTGGCGGGCAGAACAACGGGGTTGCTCCTTCAGAACTCTCGTTGCATGAAACGCCTCCCAGCCTTGATGTACCTTACATGGAGAAGACACAATAATACACCTATTCTTACTTCCACAAAAAGACATTCAATCCTGGGGCCGATTTTCAAACCAGGTGGTCGTGTACGCGGGCAGCCATGGCAAAGTGCCAATGTCCATGTTGTAATGATTCATTACCAGGACAGTTGGACATGTGATAAACCAAAGCGTCTAGTTATTTAAGAGAGAAGTTGTTGTTCCTCCTAAGTCTACATACAAGAAGATTTCCAAGTAGAAATACCATTAGTTACATAGGTCTATCTTGTAGTAATCTACATGTGTAGCGCTTACTACTATACTAGTACAAGCTACATAAAGTTGTACTAGCTTTACAACACTACTCTACTAGTTTTAAGCGTATTCTTCATCAGACAGATTTGTTCTTCCCTAAAAGTCTCCTATTAATAGCTATTAAAGACAAAGGGCTTGACTCTGTAGTTGGGGCATCCACTCCCGAAGTAATTTATAAAATGGCTTATCTGACCACCTGGAAAGAAGATTACTTGCGTTTACGTATCTTATGTTGATACTGAGCAAGAAGCGGAAGTTCCACGCTTCGCTGCGTGATGATTGTGGTAGTATCAATAAGTTTTATAGAGAGAAAAGCGAACTAGGAAACCACATTCTGGCACACTGTCAACATTACCATCTTAGACTACACACATTTGTCGACCTGTGTGCCAAAATCAAAGCTTGTCGATCGAACCTCGAGTCTGTGCTTCTGCGACGGCGTGTGTCGAACGAATGAGACCCCGCACCGCCGCCGGTGCCGAAGCGGCATTTCACACTGATCGATCGTCATCCACCGGAACCCGCCATCTCTGAACATCGCTCACGCAGCTACGTGGTGGTTAATCATAACCACTCAACACGGGACACACGAGGCGTACATCTCACCCGACAGAATGACCGAGACCGCATCCGCCAAGCCAGAGTTCCTCGCCCAGCCCCCGGGGCCGTGCTGCTGGGCCGGCACCCTGCACGAGGGTAGCCCCCGCGGCGGCGTCGAGGATATCCTCGGCGCACCGACTTACGTAGTCCGTCCCTCGGACGTGAAGAATGCGCCGGCGGCCAACGGCCATGTCGTGCTTTATTTCCCCGACGTCTGGGGCCTCTCGGTCAACGCGCAGTGCCTCCTCGACGGCTTCGCCGCCGCCGGCTACACGGCGCTCGGCATGGACTACTTCCGCGGCGACCCCATCTCCCTGTACCGCGCCACCAAGGACGACCCGCTGCCGCCGGGTTTCGACTTCGCCGCCTGGCGTGCCAAGCACTCCGCCTTCGCCGCCGAGACCGTGCCGCGCTGGACCGCGGCCGTCCGCGCGCGCTTCGGCGCCGAGTTGCACGCCGCGACGGGGACCGAGACCCGCTTCGCCTGCGTTGGGTACTGCTTTGGCGCGCCGTACGTGTGCGATCTACTTGCCGGGGTCGGCGGCGACGGCGAGCCGGCGGTGTCGGCCGGGGCGTTCGCGCACCCGACCGCGCTGAAGGAGGAGCATTTCGCGGGGGTGAAAAGTGAGTTATATCAGCGGCGGCGAGAGGGCTCGTCTGCATCTCATCTTCCCCCTCCTCCCCTTATAATGCGGCGAGTTTTGCTCTCCGGGCGTCGATGTGGAATGAGCCCGGAGGAGCGACAAGACGTCAACCGTGGCGGGCGCGAGCTTACAGCGCACTCCAGGACCCCTGCTGCTCTCCTGTGCCGAGAACGATCACGCGTTTCCCACTGAGTCGCGGAGGAAGGCGATCGATGTCCTCCAGAAGGAGGGCAAGGTTTACCACCTGCAGCTCTTCCAAGGCGTAGGCCACGGCTTCGCGGTGAAGGGCGACCCGTCGGATCCGTACCAACGTGAGTGTCTTATTGAACCAGTCCGAGCTCAGCGGTGAGCATGGGATTTACTAACAGGCTGGTCTGTCTAGGCTGGTGCAAGGAGCAAAGCCTCAAGGCCACAATCGACTGGTTCGACATGTGGCTAATTCGCAGCTCCTGACGTTAAGGTGAGGATGGCAAGGTTGTCGAATTGATTTGTACCACATGGCTGCGGATCAACTCAGTGAAAACTAGGCCAAAACTACTAGCACTCCAACCTTTCGGTGTCAAATATTTAGTAATTCTACGCCATCCCCCACTACCATGTGACTTGGCCTACGCATCTGTCTTGGCTGGTTATCCGGACATGGCGGGATCCTAGACGGCGGTCCGAGGCCGGGGCGTAGATTGGGAAAACTTCGAACATCGTTTACCTTTATTCAGGTATGTTTCTTGGCAGGGGGAAGGAGTTCCTGCACATGTCATATATGTTCGCGTTGTACATAAGTACGTTAGTGGTTTGCATAGTCTCTGGATGACACTTGGTAAGGTGAGATGTAATACATCGGCTATGAAACTCTGATGTATGTGCGTAAGTTTCACAGAGCACGTAGGTCAAATCCCGTTGACGGTGGCCGCACCAGCTGCTAGTGTCCAGTGTTAGTGTACAAAACAAAACAGCATTCCCTGCGCAATGTCCTCTCAGTCCAAGATACGTCCGTGGAATTCAACTTCGTGTTTCCCAGTTGATGGGAGGGGGGAAAGAAAAAAAGAAAGAATAAAAGCAATGTGTCTTACGCTATGCGTGCCTTCGAAGGGGGGGGGCAGATCACTCCCCTCACTCCTCGGCTGACCCCATTCGTACGAGTACAGGGCGAGTACATGGACCAGTAGTATTGCAATTATTTTAACTTGTTGCAAACGTTTTCGTCTCACTAGGAATGAAGGAGTGAGTTATCGCTCCGGCCTCATTGGACTAAGAGGACGGAGAGACAGGACCCTGACGCCTCGCCCCGCGCTTAATGAGCATCTAATGACTAATAAGTACGATTACCACTCATAATTAGTACGCACGCACGCTCGCACGGCAACGGAACGCTGTAGGACCCCTGTGTTTAACCCTGGGCCGGGTGGTGCCGCTCCCTTTCACCCTAAGCTTGATACGCTGGCCCCTCCTCAATGCACATCCAGGCTTCCACCTGCGTCTAGCTGATCTTTCCCATCTATCCTCAAAACTCAACTCGGGAGACACGGAAAGGTCACCATGTCGACGGCCTTACGCTCCATCCGCCCCCTAGGACAGGTGCCCGATGACAAGTCGGCGTCGGAATCCGGCGCGGCAAAGGGCCCCAAGGGACGAGTGGCATGCGGACAGTGCAGAAAACTGCGTCAAAAGGTACAAGATAACGGGCCTTTTGCGTCGGTTGTTGTAGATGCAGATGAGAGCTAACACTGTTTTCTTCCCCACCAACCCAGTGTGACACACAACGGCCCTCTTGCAGCCGGTGCCTGTTGACGAAACATGACTGCCTCTACGAGGCGGACCTGGGCGAGACGCGTATGCAGGGCATCCGGAAGGCCAACCGCCAATTGAAGGGGGAGGTCGACACACTCAAGTCCCTGCTCGAGCGCCTCAAATCGGCGAGCGATGAGGCCAGGGCGAGCATCATGGCGCAACTGACCGCCGGTGAGTCGCCCGAAGCCATCCTCCAACGGCTGAGAACCGACCAAGGGGCGGCGCGGGAACGCACAGTTGAGCCCTCTCGTGAGGCCGCCTCTGAGACGGAGCAATCCCGGCAGACCACCACCACAGCCGGCATCGCCGCCTTCGTCAAGCCGGAGGAGGACGACGAGCCTCCGCTCCCGTCCGGGATAGTCCCCTGGAAAATCGACAAGATGCACTACCTCCTTAGCGGTGTCGACAGCATCGACATCAATACTAAATCATCCGATGCTCAAGTTTGTGTCTCCCCCACCACCCTCCAAAGTGATTCTCATCGTCGTAATACTCACATCAGCCGCCAAGTCGTCCGCACGTCCGGCAGACGCGCAAGCCCCCGAGTCAGAAGAAGAAGAAGAAGAAGAAGAAGAAGATCGTGAGCGGGAGAGCACGGAGCTCGTCCATGCTCTCCGCCGAGCCGACCAGGCGGCACGCCGCCGGTCGCAATCTTCGTCTTCCGCCGAGCCCCTGCCCCCCGGCGCCGTCGGGGCCTTCGGCAATCTCCCGCTGTCGTGCGCCGTGCGGGCAAACTACTACCCGCCGGCGGTTCAGGCGCGGCAGCTGCTGAACCTGCAGACCGAGGAGTACCGCCTGCCGTCTTTCATAAACTCCGACGGGAGCCCGCTCTCGAGCCTGTTCTACACCTACCGAGACGCCGCCCTGGAAATGCTCTCCGACGGCGTCCCGGCGTTCCAGGTCCTCGGGCCCTCGGACCGCATCGACATCGAGCTCTTCTTCCGGGACCGCGAGCCCCACGACGCCTACGATGTTCACTCGTGGGCCTGCGAGCTGATGAAGAACATCGAGGGCTATGACGTGTTCGTGCAGCTCGCGAGCATCGCCCTTTCCGCGACTTACATGCGGGTGAGTATCTCGAGGTGGGGGACTGACGATGCGTTTCTCTCTCTCTCTCTCCCTCCCTCTCTCCCCCCCCCCCCTCTCTCTCTCTTTCTCTCTCCGAGTCATCACGACTCTGGATACACGTTCGCTGACACGCGGCATAGTGGAACATACTGCCCACCGCCACAAACTACGCCCTCATGCCCGAGATGATCCGTCCGACCCACCGGCAACGATTCATACCCCATCGCATGACCATCGACCTCGTACCACAGTGAGCAAACCAACCCCCACCACCCACCCACAAACGCTGTTCCGGATTCACCTAACTGCGTGACCGCCAGCCCTGCCATCCGCGACGCGCTGATCAACAGGTTCCGCGACTGGCTCTCGCCGGGCACGACGGACACGGGGGGCACCAGCGTCGGCTGGCCCTACAGCCTCGAAGCCGCCGTCGACGTGTGCCCCATAACGGGACGCAGGATGCTGAGCCGTGCCTTCTTCGAGCACGCTACCAACAGGTCCAACTGGAGTCTGGACAAGTCTATCCGTGCCGTATTCCCGGAGATCGAAGCCATGGGGTTCACGATCAGAGACTGAAGTTTTTTCAGAAAAAACGAAAAGGTATGCTTTAGTGTTGTCGCTGGACGATTTTCGAAAGAAGAAAAAAAGTGAACGGATTACGGCGTCAGGAAGGCGTTTGCAGACGGCGGGGCAACTTGTCATGCTCCTTGCTTCGTAGTATAGAAAGGGTGAATCCGACGACAATCGTCCACAGGAAGCCGGATGTCCATGTCAGCTAACCAGAGCATCAGATGGCACCAGGCTTGCTTACAGATTGGTCGTCCAATGTAATATCAGCTGAATCACGTATTATTGGGCCTTATTCATGTGATTTCGACACTATTACCGATTGTGACTATGCTCAACCATGACATACCCCCATGGTCTCTACTAATCGTACATTTCGATGCTGTTGCGTTAAAGAGTTGAAGGATGTAACGTAGCTGACAATGACCAGAGGACACAGGGTAGGGCTTTTCTTTGAAGAGGAATTGACCGCCCTTGGAAATCACTGGACTGTTGCCCACCTTACATGGTCAGTAAATGCTGCGTATTATCTCGAACTAGATCCGCGCCAGCGTTCACGAAGATGTAATGTTTTGGGGCGGAAATCACTCTCTACTACTTGATCTAATAGCCCGACAAGGAAATGCCTTTTTCCGAACCATCTTCCACTCAGTTCTACGACATATCCACACAACCTGCTGTTAGACTTGGCTCAGCGGAAACCTTATAGCGAAAAGGTAGAACGTCGACGTTACACTTCGTTTTAGACTCGTATCCCAACTACTACGACCTGAACCTAGGGACAATGAACCTTGACCATCATCCTGCGAGGTAACCCTGCTCATTTCCGCGCAAGAGCTTGCGGCACCGTGCTTCATCATCTCTCTCAACGACGGCCTCAAGGAAGGCTTCTCTAGCCCTTGTGTTTTGGGAGTCCTATTGGCTTGTATGTAGTTACACATTCCTACAATGCAATTGCTGCAAACCAAATCACATTGACTTGATAGGAGACAGACCACTGGGCACAATGCCAAGGATCAAGGGATGTACGCGCTCGGCGGCGGCCCCAGGTAGCTCTCCTTCACTCCACCAAGGTCAACCACCAACTTCTCCAAAATCAAATTCGAATGTCTCAGCCTGACCCTGACGCTGTGCTCACCGGGTTCGAGTCCGGATCCGCCAAGGTCGTGGTCCCGCAGCCAAGTGCAGTCTTGCACGGCGTGGAACCATCCGTCAGGTAGATCAAGTGTCGTTGGGAGCAACCGATGCGTCTGGCCAGGCCCGTCGTCCACTTGGATCTCGTAGGTCATCGGGTCAGCCGGGTCGAGATCGAGAGTCATGTTGAAGTACAGCAACAAGACTGGTCTCGCGACTTGCGAAAATGTGTAAAACTTGTAAGCCAGCTGCGGTGAGGTTTCAATCTCGCTTGGTACAACGGCGATTGCGCCCGCCGGCGTCCTACCGCACTCAGGAAAGACTCTGAACCCTGGCTGAGGTTGATGGGCCGCAGAAATCGAGACACATGCGTCCGTCTCAACGAAACCTCCTCGGAACGATTCGGGAACGCGTCTTGCCGTGATTGGAAGGTGGACCTGTTCAAAATCACCCTCTTCAGAGCGGATGTCGACCAAAACTTCCTCGTCAAAAGTATCAGGGACCTGATCCCAGTCGACCGTGACCTCGATTCGGACGTCATCTCCATCGGGATCGAGGGTGCCAGCCGCGGTTGATAACCGGAGCCAAGCATGCGGAACAGATGCCTGCCATTGGATGGCTTGGGGTCCCCTGGTGTAAATATCAAGCCATCTTTTCGAAGGTCCGTAACGGCTCATCTGTCCCAACGTGACTCCCGGAACCAAGTCACGCCGGCTAGGATGCGTCCGATCCGACTCCTCGTTCGTTCTCCCAGGCCGAACACCTTCGTGGCCCTCCACCGCTATCCCCATCTGCCCCATGATGGGGTTGGAATACTGTCTGCGCTGAACATAGGACAAGCCACTGATCATGTCCCGATACGGAGCATGCCAGGTGTCCTCGTAGCCGTAGTGCGTCTGTCGCATTATCTGGTCCCATTTCCCGCCCAGAAGCCCGTGAAACTCCTCAGATAGGTCGTAGTCGGCATCAAAGAGATCAAGGACTTTCTGGGCGAGCCTGTTGGCTGTGTTTCTTCGCTGTCGGGCGTAGAGCCGATTCCGGCCCAGGGTGATCTGGAGCTTCGTGAAGATGGTGGAGGCTGCGACCGGGTGCAGGACGGTTTCGAATATCGCGGCCTTTTGCTCTTCCGGCGCCTCCCGGTGGATATCCTCGGCGAGCGCGAGCAGAGCATCCCAACGGCTGAGGACGTCGTCTGCCTCGTTGTAGTTGACAAGGGAGAAAGTTGTCGACTCGATGTGCTCGTGTCTCCGCAGAGCGGCTAGGCGGTCGTACTTTTGCCAAATTGTTGCAATCTCCTCTGATTTCTGTTTTCCAAAGTTGACTTCTGCCATTGTCCGATAGAATTTGGCGAAATCAGTCGCCTCGATGGAATCGATGTCCCAGGCCATCGTCATTGCGAATGTGAGCGGAACTTCCATTGGCTTGATGTCGCCTACATTGAAGACCCAGATTTGCTTTGCATTGCGTCTGTGTGCTTCTTGCAGCTGATGCCAGACTTTCCCCTGTGGAATATGTTAGTATCATGAGACTAGAGGAGCCGGGTGTAAATCAGGCCATACCTGAGAGTTGCTGTTGATCCATTTGTAGCTGCGAGGTACTCCCACGTACTCGAAATGATAGTATACCTTCCAGTCGGTCAGCCTGGAACGTCTTTGGCGAATGGAAATTCAACAATGATCACTTACTCCTGCTCCTCCTTTTCTGTCACTTTCTGCCCCGGACGGGAGGCGTCTGATGCTACCAAAGTTGTCGTCGGAAAAGAGCAGAGTAACATCGTCTGGGACATCGAGGTTGCCCCCTTCGTATTGCTCCTGCACTTCCTTATACAGCGCCAAGAGCTCTTTGCACAACATTAGTTACAAACTAACCTCGCTTTCACGACAGTAGCGGACACATACGTGGCACGGCGTCCTCGCTTCCGTGAACCTGCTTGATAAGGGCCCGTTGGGTTCTGATCACGTCGCGCACTACTGCAGCCGGATCATCCGTCTTCATCTTCCGGTCGTATTCTCCGCGCATGCCCAGTGTGAAGTAGGACTCGCGGCCCTTGGCTCTCTTCACGCCTTCCTCGAAGAACTTGGCAATGTTCTCCTTGTTCGTGAGCCAGTTCCAGCTGCCGTCCGGGTTGTTCATGAACCACTCGTTTGACAACCGCTGCATGGGCTCGTGGTGCGATGTGGACACGGCGATGCCATAGTCCTCGGCGGCTTGGGCGGTCTCGGGGTCGTCGGTGAAGAAGGACGCGCCCGGGTTTGGGTAGCCAGGCCACATGGCTGGCCACAGGAAGTTTGCCTGGAGAAAGACTGAGCATTCACGAGATGTGTGTTTACGTTGCAGAGATAGCAAACCTTGAGACGCAGCAACAATTCGAATACTTTCTTGTAGAATTCCGAATTGTAGCACCCAAAGGTTGCCCTGGCCCAGCCGGTCAGAGCGGGGGCTTCATCATTGATGAAGAGACCGCGGAAGCGAACGCTTGGTTCGCCATGATAAGTCGGTTCTCTCAATGCAAATATGTCCTTGTGAAGCTTTGGCGGAACGTCCGCCCAGTAATACCAACTGGTCCCAGTTCAGCTCATGAGCGCTTTACAGACGATCGAGAGTGAGTCCCTACGGTGAAACCCCAATCTGCTCAGACAACGTGTAAGCGCCGAATATCGCGCCCCTCTTGTCACTTCCGGCGATCACAAGCGCTATCTCAACGCCTGGTAGAGGTTGTTCGACCAGGGCAGTGGTAAATGATTCCCATTTCCCGCGGACCTTTCCAGAGTCGAGCTTACCCTCTTTCTCCAATTGCTGGATGAGTTGACTTGATCGAACGCATCCAATAATGATGGCCGTACTCGTATCCAAGGATACATTGCACTGGTTGCTGTTGATGACGGTGACTTCGCTAGCATCAGACTGGGTCACGCGGCCGAAGTCCTCTGCAAGATTCCGTGCCGCAATATGAATACCTACCGGATCCGACTCGTCGACCAGGATGGCTGCCCTGACCAAGTTGAAGGTCGCTACCCCCTCCCCCGGCGAGAATGTCACTATGGCTTTCTCGAACATGGCGTCCAAGATTTCGAAGCCTAGTATTACCTGATTTGTGACAGCTTCAGCTGGAGTTATGATGGGAGACAGCTGACATCTTTTTGAACCCCCCGCTGCCGTTCCCCCTCTCCAAGCATCCGAGGCCCGGACCAAAACAAGCCGACGTCGGCTTCCTGAAGGGCGAATATGACGACTACCAATCGAACCGAATCAAAATCGGGTCTTTGGCTTAGAGGGTCTTAAGGTGGAGCTCGTACAACGCGTCCAGTCCAGAGAGAGTGACAACCTCTCCGCACGAAGTGACCATGTTCGCTGGTTGGCCAAGTCGTCGTGAATCCTAGACCCGGCGACCGGGCCGGACTCGTCTCCCCCGCACGCCACCCCGGTCCTCGTCCCCGCCTCCACATCTCCAGGTTATTGATGGGCAGGGCTTACCCTAGGAGAAGGAGGATGGGTTTTGACCTGACAATGTGACGCCAGCAGCGGGCATCGTTCCCATCCTGGCTAGGCGTGGAAATTTGTCTGTGATCACACGTATCAGTGATTGGAAGAGTACCGCGTGTGGTTGGGCCGTTGCCATGGCCTCGGTTCGTAAGGTGGATGGTATCCAAGCAGTCATTTGGTTAGCCGACTCATGCTGGTCTTCGTAGGGAATTATTACGGCTGGTTCAACTCCCTCAATAAGAAAAGCCCGCTCCCCTCTCTGGCACAAGATTTCTATGCCATCCCAGTAGCCCTTCGCAAACACTTGTTTCGTGGAGTGTTCGTCGCTTCAGTCGCCTGGTCCAACTCTTTGAATCCCTGAAGCTGGTATCGTCGACATTCCGAACCACGCACTCGATAACAGCCGCGACAAACTGATCAACATGGATAAGAGTCAGGCCATCGAAGCACCCGAGCTCGTCGAGTACCTCACCGATGCGAAGGAGCGGACCAACTATGATAAGGTTGACAATGAGGTTGCCAAGTATGCTGGCGAAACCATCGTCGAGATCGACGAAACGACGAATAAGAGGCTGAAGAGGGCGATTGACAAGCGGATATTGAGTGTCATGGTCTTCACATACTTCATGCAGTCTCTTGACAAGGGAACGATGTCTTTTGCCTCCATCATGGGCATCGTCAAAGACACAGGCCTCAAGGGCCAAGAGGTACCAACATCGTCATGGCATTTCTGCGTCTCATGCTGATCAAACAGTACTCTTGGTTGACGACCGTCATTTACCTTGTCATTCTTTGTGTTGAGTACCCGGTAAGCTCGTGCTCCTCATCACAGACCTGGGCGCGTGGCGCGTTGGTGATGAACACCGAGCTGACCACACCTTCTGCTCAGGAAAACTACATTATTCAGAAGATCCCGATCGCGAAATGGCTTTCATTCAACATCATAATGTGGGGCATCACGCTGAGTCTCCACGCCGCGTGCAACAACTTTACTGGGCTGGTCATCGTCCGCGGCTTCCTGGGCGCTTTCGAGGCCGTCTGCCAACCGACCTTCGTCCTCTTGACCTCCATGTGGTATAAGCGAGACGAGCAAGCGTCGACGGCCATTTACTGGTGAGATGCTCTTTGAAAGGTTCGAAAGGACAAAATGAAGCTGATGTTGGGAACCAGGTACATGATGAACGGGCTCCAGCAGGTCTTAGGCGGGCTTCTGGCCTTCGCGTTCTCCTTCATCCCTGACTCGTCTCACATCAAGTCTTGGCAAGCCCTGTTTATGAGTTACGGAATCATCACAGTCTTTTGGGGTTTCTTCGTGCTCTGGTGGATGCCCGACTCGCCGATGAAGGCGCACTGCTTCAGCGAAGAGGACAAGAAACTCCTGGTGGAGCGTGTCCGATCCAACCGCACTGGTCTGCAGAACCGCAAGTTCCGCAAGGAGCAGGTCTGGGCAGCCTTCAGAGACCCTCAAGGCATGTCATGTATCTTTTCCGTCCCTATACGACACTCACTGACTGATTGATGCTGGTTGAAGTCTACGGGTTCGCCTTGATTCAACTACTGACTACACTGCCTTCTGGAGGTCTTGGCGCATTCGCGAATATTATCATCAAGGTACTTTCCGGTTTCTTCCATCTGTCGCCTTAAGGGGAAGGTTTAAGCTGATCGAGTTAGTCGTTTGGGTTCACTACATGGCAAACTCAGCTGCTACAAAGCGTGACAGGTGTTTTGCAAATTATCACCATGCTCACGGCCTCCTGGATCGACAGACGCTACAAGCAGACAATCCTAGCCATGATAGGGGCTGTCATCCCGACCATCGCGGGCACCATCGTTCTTCTCACCGTCCCGTTCGAGCCTAGCAAGAAGGTCGGCCTGCTATTCGCGTACTACATCATGATCTCCTTCTGGGCCTGCAGCGGTCTCGCTCTGTCTCTCGTCACACGCAACGTGGCTGGCCAGACCAAGAAGGGCGTGGTGATCACCAGCAACTTCGTCTTCTGGGCTGTGGGGAATTCCATCGGGCCCCAGGTCTTCCGCTCAAAGGATGCGCCGCGCTACTTCCTTGCGCTGGCCATCATCATTGGATGCTTCTCGTTGCTGGCGATTGTCCTTTTACTCCTGCGGACATACTACGTATGGCAGAATAAACTGCGTGACGACAAGATCGCGCGTGGTGAGGGCGTCGCCGACACGACGCACACTCATGCTTTCGAGGACATGACCGACAAGGTGGGTTCAACATTTGTTGCTGATTTTTTCTAAAAACAAAGCTTGCTAACTATTGATTAGGAGGATGTGAACTTCAGGTACGTCTACTAGTCGGGTGTTTAGGGATATATGCCAAACAGGAGCGGATACCTGATAGGATACGGCGTTCTGCTTGTTCTCCTGAGCGCAGGCGTGTGGCCCAAATGCCCAAGTTATATAATTGCACGTAGAATTAAGCATTGCCTCGTAATTCCATCAACGTCCTGAGACATTGAAGTAAGCATCGCCAAGGAACCAGCAATAATTTCGGAGAACTGGGCACGGGATCAAGAGATGTCACGCGAGATGGGAGAAAGCTTGTTGCGTCTTGGAACTTCTCCGTCAGACCTCTCTATCACAAGTGTGTGTATGTGGACCCCGATATTAGCCATACACACCTTTGCAATCCCTTTGTGGTTTGGGAGTGTCGAGTCGAGTCAAGTCTGATTTCTTCCGCCCCCGGATTCGACTTGCTTCTCTAGCCGCCCTTCCCCCCCCGCGCCATCCACTTTATTGGACGTAGAACAAATATCAAGACGAGCCCATGTCGTATTCTAAGCGGGGCAAAGCAATAGCAACATAGTATCCGTATGTGCTAGTAAGTAATCAGAGCGATTGTCGGCCCATTTTCGCTTATGCGCAGCGGCCGTAGGACCAACTTGAGATGGATGGATGGCCTCTAAACCCCACCCTCGCAGGTTGAAAACACCGCGAAACTCCGGCGAAGATTGCCGGTAGGACCCTGCTCGGAGGCGATGCCAAGGGCTCCCCAACTTGACACTAAATACGTGAGGGGGTCACCTCGGCACCAGTTCCCCCTGCCAGTCGTGGTACATAGACAAACAAACCAACATGGGGATGATGTTCGGCCGACCAGTGACAGTTGGCCATCCATGCGGAGAGATAGCCAAAGTGCGAACCTCGATGGACCTGTGGGAAGCCCACGCATCGCAAAACAGAGCGTAACTCTTCCGGTACAACCATTCAGAGTCGGTAGGTCGCGGTTCGTCGAATTCTAGCTATCGACCAGGCCCGCTTCATCGCCTCAGCCAACAGTGCCATATTCGAAAGAAGCCCGTCGAAGACTCCGTGAGGATGTGCGGACATGACGCCTCTTGTGCCAACAGCTCGTCCTCGGTGACGACGCCGTACCCGTTACGCGCACCAGTCCCCGTGGGGAAGAGAGCAAACAAGCTCTACAGAGATCGTACGGCCAACTTCTACTCGCCAGGGCAATGGGAGAAAGTCAACCTGCTTTCGTACGATGCCAAGTCTCACGCTCGTACTATGTAAGCATACTGACACGTCATATGTAGAATGATGCACCTTGCAGTGCGCTCCCAGCCTCCGGATCTCAGGCTTTCAGTCTGGAGTAGCCCCGGACTGAGCCGTCCTGCCTTCTCCGAGGCCACGATCGAGGCGAATGGGTACCGCCCGGCCCAGGTCGGCGAGTCCTTCGGCCCTTCTTGGTCGACTCACTGGTTCAAGGTGCAGATCAGGATCGCCGAGGAGATGCGCCAGATGGAGCATCTCGAGCTACACTGGGACTGCAGCAATGAAGCAACGGTCTGGAACGCCCGAGGCGAGCCCCTCCAGGGTCTGACGGGTCGTGGTGAACGGGTCGAGTGGATCATTCCAGCGTCTTTCAAAGACGGGGCCGAACACGCCATCTTCATCGAGATGGCCTGTAACGGCATGTTTGGAAACGCTGCGGGGGACCCCATCTTCAAGAACAACGCCAACGGGGACGCCATCCAGCCGCCGGACCCTGACAAGCACTTTGTCCTCGCAAAGGCCGAGATCGTCGCGGTGGACCTGCAGGCCCGGATGCTGCACACGGACATCCACGTCATCCACCAGGCGGCGCAGGAGTTCCCCGAGGACTCGTGGGAGCAGCACGAGGCGCTGAACATTGCGACCCGGATCATCAACACCTTCAGGGTCGGGGATAGGGAGTCGATTGTCCGCAGCCGGAAGATTGCCGAGGAGTACCTGGGCCCAGACGTCAACTCGGAAGAGGTGTTCCGCGTCAACGGCGAGAAGAATGCCAGCGTGTTCGCCATCGGCCATTGCCACATTGATACTTGCTGGCTATGGCCCTGGGAGGAGACGAAACGCAAGGTGGTGCGCTCGTGGTCGAACCAGTGTGACTTGATGGACAGATACCCAGAGCTCAACTTTGCCTGCTCGCAGGCTCAGCAGGTGCATTTTTCTTTTCAGGTATTCACAGCGGCTTGGGATAATACTGACACAATCTCGTGCAGTTCAAATGGCTCAAGGAGGGCTACCCCTTCGCTTGGGAAAGGATCAAGGCCAAGGTCAAGGCTGGCCAGTTCCATCCCATTGGCGGCTGCTGGATAGAGCACGACACCAACATGCCCAGCGGCGAGTCCCTCGTTCGCCAATTCCTCTTCGGCCAGCGGTTCTTCGAGAGTAACTTTGGGCGTCGTTCTACCACGTGCTGGCTGCCGGATACCTTTGGCCAGTCAAGCCAGATCCCGCAGCTCTGCCGCCAAGCCGGAATGAACAGGTTTCTCACTCAAAAGATTTGCTTTAACAACATGAACGAGTTTCCTCACACCACGTTCAACTGGTAAGTGAAAATGACATGTTGCGTTTCCTCACCAGCCTGGGTGCTCATCCATGGCAGGGTTGCTCTCGACGGAAGCCAAGTGATCTGTCACATGCCACCCGCAAAGACATATTGCGCAGATGCTACTTTCGGAGACGTGAAGCGCAGTATGACGCAGCACAGATCACTCGACCAAGACCATACATCCCTCCTCGTTGTAAGTGCTCGCCTTGTCCGAGGCCGCCATCATCGCGCAGCTCTGCTTACTTACACACACTAGTTCGGTAAGGGAGACGGCGGCGGCGGCCCTACCTGGCAACAGATCGAGAGACTGCGCCGACTCAGAGGCCTCTCGGACACCACGGGTTTGCTTCCCCGCGTCCACTCTGGCGGAACTCCTGACGATTTCTTTGACAAGCTTGAAAAGAAGGCACATACCTTTCCCACGTGGCACGGCGAGCTTTACTTCGAGCTCCATCGCGGGGTCTACACCACTCAAGCCCAGACCAAACTCAACAACAGGAAAGCAGAGATCCTCCTCAGAGACATCGAGCTTCTGGCAACCATCGCATCCGTTTCAGACGTTTCGTATCGCTATCCAAAGAAAGACCTAGATGAAATGTGGGAGGGCGTGCTCCTCTGTCAGTTCCACGACTGTCTTCCAGGCACCGCTATCGGGATGTGCTACGATGACTCTGACAAGGTGCGTTAATGTTTGCCAAGTCCCCAAAGCATAATCATTTCACTTATGCGAATGACTAGGTTTATGCGAACGTGTACCGTATTGGCAGCGACCTGCTCGAGGGCATCTACAAAGCACTCAGCATCAGCAAGATTGACGGCGAGATTTCAAGCACCGATAATTTGGCGGCATTGAATACGCTAGGGTGGCCCCGAAAAGAGTTCATAACCACAGAAGACGGCAAACGCGTGATTGCATGTGGCACCGGGAATGCGATCTCCATTGTGGAACCTTCTCCTGCCTCCGAGAAAGCGGTGTCCGTCAACGAGGCTTCCGAGGGCGTGTTCGAGCTACAGAACAGCCGTTTCACGGTGACAGTCGAGAGGGGCTGCATCACCTCCCTCTACGACCGTCGAGCCAGGCGTCAAGTCCTGTCGGGCAAGGCTAACAATTTTGTCATCTTTGACGACAAGCCCATCTACTGGCAGGCCTGGGACGTCGAGGTCTTCCACCTGGAGACGCGCGAGGAACTCCAGGGCTCAGCGACGTCCGTCGCCGAGGACACACCACTTCGGGTCAGCGTCGTGACGGAGACCAGGATCAGTGACGTGAGCTCTATCAAGACAACGATAAGCCTCTCGGCCGCATTCGACGACGACGATGATGCAAGCCATTCGTACGTGGAATGCACGGCAGAGGTTGACTGGCACGAGACGATGAGGTTTCTCAAGGTCGAGTTTCCTGTCGACGTTCGTCACCATGAAGCTTCCTATGACACCCAGTTTGGCGTTATCCGTCGGCCAACACACTACAACACTTCGTAAGTCGTCATGGTTCCATGTCAATTATGACGAACTCTTTGTCGTTTGCTAACTCTGACTCGACAGCTGGGATATGGCCAAGTTCGAAGTATGCTGTCACAAATACGCCGACCTGTCCGAGTACGGATATGGCGTGTCCATCTTGAACGATAGCAAATATGGGTTTGCTACGGTAGGCAACACAATGCGCTTGTCGCTGCTTCGGTCCCCCAAAGCCCCCGATGATATGGCGGACATGGGCAAGCACACCATCAGATGGGCCATACTGCCTCATCAAGGCTCTCTCGGCCCCGAGACTGTGCGGGCAGCGTTCAACTTCAACAACCCCCTCAAGTTGGTCTCGGTTTCCCCCAAATCTCCGCTCAGTACCTTTCCCATCGCTCTCACGGGCGATCGAAACCTGGTTCTGGACGCGGTCAAGCGTGGCGAGGACGACGAGGACGTAAGTCTAGGTGAGTTGCCTACTCGCCCTGGCAAGAGCGTTATTGTCCGGATATATGAGAGCCTTGGTGGGCGCGGTAGGGGAAGGTTGGAGACCAAGTGGAAACTCAGGAGCGTCCACAAGAGTAATATTCTCGAGGATGACGAAGAGGCAATTCCTATTGTAGACCATGGCTTTGACGTCGACCTTGGTCCGTTTCAGCTACAGAGCTATCGGCTCGTTCTCGATATATGAGTTTGATAGCGGCATTGGCATAGAATCAAAGACTAGAGCTTGCGCGGATTTGATCATTTTACTATTTGAGTATAGCTCTCAGTTTCCTGTCGACAACTCCAAACTCACCACTATAAACACAATTCTGTATTCTGTCTTGATGAATTGTGTTTATGCAATGTAGTCAATGTTGCATGGTCCAAAGGTTCTTTCTGGTTCTTTGCGTAAAAGCAGCCTTATTTCTTATTATTCCCTGCCAGTGACCTCCCAGCAGGCCTCTATAAACCACGCTTTCTATGATTAGATGTTGTGTGGATCCAATCGGAATTTGAAGGGACTAGGTCGTTGTGTAGGTATGAGTACAAGTAGAATTCAAAAAGGACGCTCATCGATATGCCTACCACTCACGCAGTATCCGCACTCTCAAGACTCTGTCGTCTGGGTTGGATAAATGTTGCGCATACATGTCAAAAGGCAGATTACTTTCATACTCTCTGGTTTTCTTCCATGTATCAAGCACATTTCTCTGGCCAAAACGGTACTGGAACTGGTGGCCATCATTTTAACTACACAGCTCGTCGTCAAGTCGTTTGAGCCACGATAGTGGCCGACTAAGACACAGTGATGAATAGATATAGTCGATTTTGGTTACTCTTCGACAAAGTATTCCGGGGTGGGCAACCCGTTCTTCAAACGCAACGAGCAATGCAGGCTCCCATAAGGGTTGAGGTTTTGATGGGCGCTCTCAATGGTGTGTTCATTTCATTCGTGTCTATTTTCACTTTTTCCCAAGGCTCTAATCTAAGGGTCTATGTGTAAATGCCATTTCCGCCAAAAAAGAAAAGGGAACATAGCTCATGTCGTCCGACAGGAGTGGTGGGGGGGTATCTATGAGCTCTCGTACTTGGCCAAGATGCTCTCAAAGTCCTTCCAGTTGTGCATCACGTCGAAAGCGCCGAGCTCCTCGCTGAAGAGCTTGACCATGGAGTCGAGCTTCTCTTGGCCCTCCTCGTAGTAGGGGCCGACATAGCCGAGGAGGGGGATGCCGGCATTCTTGGCGGCGGTGGCGCCGCTCCTGCTGTCCTCGATGGCGATGCACTCGCTGGGCTTGAAGCCGAGCTTCTCGCAGGCGTGGAGGTAGATGGCGGGGTTGGGCTTGGAGACGGGGGGGTTGATGCTGCTGGCGGCGGAGAAGATGCCCTCGTCGGGCTTGCCGAAGAACTGGTCCATCTTGGTCTTCTCGATGGAGGCGACGACGCGGGGCATGGCCGACGAGGAGACGATGGCCATGTGGTACTTGCCGTCCTTTTTGAGCTTCTCGAGGACCTCGATGACGTTCTCGCAGGGCTCGGCCTTGGCGCGCAGGTTGGCGATGGTGGTGTCGAGCTCCTTGGCCACCCACTCGTCGAACTCGTCAGCGGGGATGGTGAAGCCGTGGCGGGAGCAGAGGCCGGTCATCATGCTGCGGAAGTTCTGGCCGACGAACTGGTGCATGAGCTCGGTGCCGCCATAGCGCTTCTCGAAGCCGAACTTCTCGAGGATCTGGTTGGCGAGCTGGGCGCAGGCCTCAAAGGCCGCGTTCTCGGAGAGAACGAGCGTGTTGTCGCAGTCGAACAGGATGCACTTGATCTGTTGTTTTGGGGGAACTGTTAGACGGCCGGTCATATGGCTGGCCGCTGGGAAGCTTTGCGTGCCGTTCTCGGCGCTCGAGAACCGACTTACCTGAGGCATGTTTGCGGATTTGGGGACGTGATGTAACGGTGTTTGAGGAGACGGATGTGAAAGGTAGCAAGGCAGAACAGGGGAAAGTGAAGTGAAGAGAATAAAAGAGGAAACTTGTCCATGTTGGTGACAGATTTTCTACTTGATCGGCAAGGCATGAAAGCCTGCCAAGGGTGGTGTGGAGTGGTGGATATCTTCAGGAACACGACGGTAGGTCCCCTGGGCGGATCATGGGTGGAGGGACAAGTGGGCGGCGAGAAAAAGAGCGCAGGCAGGTTTCAAGAAGACGGCATGCCATGTACTTGGAACTTGTTATTCGTCAATTGACACTTGTCATGTCGTCTTATCTCGGGATTCCCATCTCGGACGATGTACGGCACAGTAGTTTATGTATGTACACTAGCCAAATGCCTTGGTGGACAAGTACGCCTCCAACAGCCTCGAAGAGTTGCCCTCAAACTATGAAGAGCATGGCGTAGTAGACCTATGACAACCAAACTCTCATAAACCTTTTTCCTCTTTTCCTGTGTATAGACCACACAACTTTGAGGTTTCGAAATGGCGTTCCGGTATGCGTTTCTTTCTGTCTTTCCGATGCCCGCATGGAGGGGTTGGAGGGGCAGATTTCATCAAGACAAGGGGACCCCCCTTCTCCCGCAGCCAACTATAGATAAAGAGAGGCCCTGGAACGGACCGAAACCTTTGGCCAACACCTTTCTGCGACGACATGATGTCATTCGGTGACGTATAGTGCTGCGAGTCCCCATCAAAGTGTGGATTCGGTGCAGAATGGACCCCCGTTCTGACTCGCGAGAACCGCCGCAGCCGTCCAGGACGCTGAAACCCCGCCAACCGTTGGTTCGTCCGACGCTGGATGCTGGATCCCGGATGCTGAGAGATATTAAGTAACAAAGTGCTGAAAGACGAGGCTTTTATTTCCGTTCTCCATGATTGACTGCCTGTCTTTTCGGTTGCGATGTGCAGTCGGAAGCTGGGAATTGAGAGCCTGTCTCGATAACTTCAAAGAGGATCCGTTTGGCCTTGGCTTTCTCGTCGACTTGTTTGATTGACTCCTCGTCCTCGTTGTCTTCTCTCGCGGGGCTCGGGGCCGGCGAACTGCGTTCTGCCCTGTTGCTTGACGAATCGTCGAACGAGGATTGGCAAGGACTTCTATCGTTTCCGTTAGCCAGTGCGACTGTTTTCTTAAACAAAAAATATACATATTCAAGACTTACAATGCTTGTTTTTTGCCCTTATCGTCGCTAACTGATGTGGAACCCATGGTCGATTGACGGAAGTGCAGCTGTTGATGAACACAAACAACCACCAGAGATTTTTGTAGATGGAATTTACCAAGAGAATTGATCTATTCACTTTCTTTGCGAATTATAGCTATGGAATTCTTTTTCCAGCTGTATCTCCGATATCCGAATCCCAACACGACCCGGAAAGGTTCATCCTGTCAAGCCTGTTGCCGATTAGTCGACCCGCCATTTCTAGAAGTTTAATCTGGATTACGATCTGTAAGAACCGCCAGAAGCCGCGAAAGATATCTTATCGCAAGGGGTCATAATACATATTTCGTGGGTCATACACCCAATCCCGCGCTTCAGAAGTAGAGGTCGCCGCAGTCGATGATACCTATCGATGTCGCCTCAGTATGCTGCCATATGGCTAAGCAAGTCTTCTTGACAGATGGCCAGGTCAACCAGAAACGGCTGGCAAAGGATATTGAGTGCGTATCCAGCGAATTTCGGGAATTTTGGGGTAAGTTGAAATGATGTACGGAATGACACCATCGCGTCAAGGTTGATGTTCATATCCTCGGTGATGTTGATGGTATTGGTGTAATCATCAAAAGACTTCGTGTCGACAGGGCGTCTCCATGATCAGATCGAAGATCACATCATTTCTATTCTCACGAGATTCCTTGACAATGAAGATCTCGGGCAATATTCGTACGGCAAACTCCGTATAGAGCTATGTATGTCTGGCGACAGAACAGGGGCGGCTGATATGGCAGTCCAAGGAGGGATAACGCCGGACAAGCTCTCCGGGTTTATCCATCGTTCAAGGGAAGTTAGGGAAACTAGATGCAGTAGGACACATCTTCAGGCCGATCAAGATTCATATACGGCACCCCATTGCTCATTATGGCTCAGAAGCGCAGGGTACTGGTGAAGAGAAACAGCAATCCATGAAGGCCGGCGGCTGAGGCAAAGATAAGTTCCGCACGGAACCTTATGTATCAGACGATGCAGAGGGTTGCAAGCTCTCGACTGAGGTCGTAAGGGACTGGCAGATAAGCCATCGTGGTTTGCATCTAGGGAAGAAAGGGCAAGAAAAAAAACATACAACACCAGGCATTCGCCGCTCGTTACCAACCAAACTATTCATCCGGCGGCTCTCAATGGCAGTATCTATATGGAGCGAAGAGGACCTCTTTGCAACGACTTTAATGGTTGAAGTATCTATATAGGTTATGATAACCTTTGTTTGATCGCCTCCTTATAGGGTTTTGAAGTAACTGTTCATCATTACTTTAATACTCTCTAAATGATTATCTCATATCCCTTTACGCCCTGCTTATACTACAAGGTTTATAAATTATAGAACAGACAGTATATATCCATACTATCCAACTCTACAACACTCTTTGAATTAGAGTAAGTTATGCGTTCAACTGGCCAAAGAACTGTTGCACATCCTTTACATAGAGCTCCGGATAGTGCTCAGCAGGGAAGTGACCGCCAAAGTCGCGAGTAACAATGAAAGTCAAGTTGCTAAGTCTTTCGATCCAGCTTGTGGGCTGCCCCAGGGTTTTTTTGTCAGCAAAAGAAGTTCAGAGATGCTGCAAACGGGAGCAGAATACAAACTCACCGCCAAGGGAACTTTGGCGAGTTCCGCAAACGGACCATTCACGTTGCCCCATTGAGCCACGCCTGTCGGCACATCTGATTGGGGAAAGTTCATACTCCCAGGCTTGTGTTCGGGATCGGATCGTTAGTTAATTGTTTTAGTTTTTGGAATTTCATCTGTTACATACCTTGAGCCATTCCAAGTAAGTCCTGACATTTCCATAGGCACCAGGTATCCATTCCAACAGCGTTCTTGTCACAACTTGCTTCAGGGTGAAAGGGTATCCGTCGCTCAAGGCATGAATCAGATGCCAGATCCATCCCGCATATCCGACGGGGCTGTCATTGAGAGCTTGGCTAAGCTTCAGAGGGCCCTGGCTTTGGATCGTCATGTACGCGTTAAATCCACTACTGAATGCCAGAACCCCCGCAATGTACTCTGACTCGGTTTGATCAGTCAGGTTGTTACTGAAGCGCTCAGTGTCGGCCGTGGTGGGCTGAGCGAAATAGAAGTCGGTAAAGTGCCCGACGAGGTTTTCCTTCTCGTCGTCTGCCATAAACATGGCAACCCACCAACCGGCATCGGTGGAGATGACTCCGTACTTTTCATATCCCAGCGTCTTCATTAGGTTGGCAAAGGCGGCGCCGGCTTGACGGGGACCGAATCCTCCGTGTGTTGGCGCCGGACTAAAGCCAAAGCCAGGCATGTCGGGAGCCACAACATGAAAAGCGGGCGCGTCTGCGTCCTCAGGCGACGTGAGGGGCTTCAGGATCTCATTCCACTCGGTGTGCGTAGATGGCCACCCATGGAGCATCAAGAGGGGAATCGCATCAGGTCTCTCAGACTGTTCGTGAACGAAGTGTAGAGGCAACGATTGGTTGTACCCGTGTCCTGCCGAGACGTTCACGATGTAGTGGTGGCCGTTGTCGTTAAGTTCTTTCTGAACTTCGAGCCAGTCGTATTCATTCGCCCAATATTGTGCAAGGGCCGTCATGTTGTCGGCTGGCGGACCTTCTCTCCAGGTGTCGCTGGTGCCATCTTCCAAGCCTAGAGACGGCCTATAAAATTCAGCTTTTGTAGCGGTCTGCTCGATCAGCTTTGGGTCGACGGAGATTTGGTATGGAATGGGCGTGTTGTCGGCTTTCGCCATGCTAAGGAGCACTACCGCAAATAGTGTTGCATAAAGCATCGTGTATTTGAGAACCTTGTTGAGTATTCAGTAAAGTGAAGAAGCTCAGTGATGCCGTGTGAATGAAATGATTCTACTAGCTGGTATATGATGATGTTTTTATATGCCCTGGCTTTTCTTAAAACGATCTTTATTCTCGCTCGATTGCTAATCACTACTTCTAGGCTGGCATCGTTGATACATCCTCAATAGACACCTGTTCCACTGGGTTACGGAGTTGACTTTACAAATTAGGAAGGCCAAAAGAGCCAATAATCCATCGACCATGAGTTATGATTGCTAAGCCACTGCTTATAATTCTTATTGATAAATAGGTTCTAGCGCTTACAGGGAGATACTTACTCTAATTATCTAGAATAAACGGAATACCCACTCTGTATGAATGCGTTAGCTTGTCTACCAAAATCTCCATTTATAAGCAGGGCCAGGCGTCAGCACCGATAAGTTTAGTTGATAACCTCAACGGCCGCGTCCTCAAGGGCAGGGATGCAAGATGTGGGTTACTTGGCTTATGTCCTGCGTTAGCCGCTGAGGTCCTGGCGGGTCATGACCCCTCAATAACGAGCGCCAGTGCCCTTGGCGACATTATGGATGACATTCGCTTCGATATAGAGTGCCCTATAGATCTCGAGCCTCTCATCAAATCTCCCTTCATCGGCCCTTCGAATCACGAGTCCGTCGAACAGCCATCGTCTTCTTCATCACTTACTCTACAACCATATATGGAACGTATCAGACAAAGATTTCCCCGCGCCAGACAGGATCTGGTCAACCGACTTGCCCGAGCCTGCTGGGACCGGTTCCGGAGACTTATGTCGGCTAAGCGCCAAAATGCGACACTTGGCGTGCGGGATGATTAGACTAAAGATGACGCACCCCATTTTGTTATATCAGAGGGAGCACCAACCTTCTTTGGCTCTGGGCTTAGAGCATCATTTGATACGACGACATATCACGCTACAATTTCTTACCTACCTACAAGACCCGGATAACTCCTTAATAACTAGCGTAGCTCCTCTATCTCGAAGAGTCGGGACAGGTGAACTAATTGAGTGTGATGTTTGCGGCAGAAATATTCCGTTTGAGTTGGAATTCTCATGGAAGTCAGTCTCCCAACTCGCCTAACAATTTCGAGAGTTGTTTCTGATAGAACACAGGGAGCATCTCTTAAACGATCTGCTGCCCTGGGTATGTCACGACGCTTCATGCCCATACGGAACCGTACCATTCTTCTCAAGTGAAGACTAGAGGAAGCATCTTGCTCTGCAGCATGATTTGAAAAGCTTCCGGCTATCGTCGAACTGCCCACTCTGCCTCAAGGCCGAGCCGATGCTAAATCACCTGGAAACCCATTTAGAAAACATATCTCTCTTATCCTTGCCATCAGGCGTAGACTTAGACGGCAAGGTCGAATACGATGTATCGCACGCTAAGGCTACGGTATCAGAAGAGCCTCCTCGACTTAGCCCGACCAAACCATCCAACTCGGCTGCTGCTGACACAACGCTGCCCTCACTAGAGAGCTTGACGTGAGCATAGCCTGATGCCTCGATAATGGCAGGGAAATACGTATCTGAACATCACTTGGGAGATCACACGAAAAGCGCTACCGTAGTGGCAGGCTCTCGATATAGCACTACGTCGTTCCCCAGGATCGGAAGCCTGTGCTCCGGCAACAAGCAATACTAGAGCATTATGGTTTCAAACCCAAACTGCCGTAAGCCTTGCTTTTTTTTTCTTTTTTTCTCTGTGCTTACCGAAGCAATCCAAACCAAATCTTCGCATTTGCAGACCAAAGCCAGCCACTATCGACCCGCTGCTTGAGGGAAACACTGGGAGCGATGAAGAAGTGGTGGCACAACCTCTCGACGAGCGAGGCGAGCCAGACATCTCTGAGTGAGGAGTGGGTTGAGGCTGCGGCAGGAAACGTTGACGACGGCAGGGAAGTGTGTCATTGATCTCTAGCGTGTATCCTCGGCGAGAGCCGCTCCCACCCTGTCGCTACAGGAACAGAGACATTTGAGATTATTCCAATTGCATAATCATTGGATTCATGTTCTGTCTCGTCGTCTCACAGTTGATACTTCCGTGGTCGTGAAGCACAAGTACTCCATCAGCTATTCAAACCGGGCTATGCATCGATTGTATGATGGTGACCCGGTGAGTCCAGCGTCACCCAACTTACCAAAGTAAAAGAAAGAAAAATAGAAATTTTCCAACACTCTATACTGGAGCCTAGTAGCTCCATCTTCTCAAACGACCAGACTCCGTTCGATGGCTTTATTGCTGGAGATAATGGTGGCAGCCCTACCAAACCGAACTCCGCGATGTTGAACAAGGCCAGACGAAGCAGCAACATGCACTTTCGTGAAGCCCTGAAACTTAAGGCGGGCAAACGGGGCCTGCCATAGACTCATTCATTGGTGCAAGACTTGCCACAATATGTACACTACCTAGTTTGACACAGAGGTACCCGCGCCAGCTTCTGATATCGCAACGAACAGAGGTGTCTGATGTCCACCGGTGGACTCTCGGATGGATACCAATTAACCACGCAGATGAGGGATAAAACCTCTGGATCCACGATAGTTAGATCCGGCCTGATTCGAATGTTGTTACAACACCGTACCTATCTTCAGCTAAGTGGCCCTATCGTTGACTTCTTCACTCTGATGCCAGCCCAATTTTGACCGTTCACAATGACCTGTCGCGTAACGCAAGCTATGTCAAGACGTACATCTCGGTCCCCGAGAAGTGGATGAGGGTGCATTGGGGAGCTACAAGCCAGAACATGTAATCAACATGGTATTAGACTACAAGAGGTGGCCTCCAGGTTTCTCAAGAAGACCTTCGGCGGGAGGTCGGTGATCGGACATATTGCTTGACGAAGACATCACTGCACCATCTCTCACGGATTTCTTTCGCGGCTTTTTCGGCTTCAATGAGGTCTCTCTTCGGGAATCTGGTCGCTAACGCGTGAGCCTACCCCTGGATTTACATAAATGATAGTCATCAAAGCATACATATGCAACCAAGTGTCGAGTAAGATGTGATCTGCACACTTCATCAAAAGTACCCGGCAGGATGCTAAGCCGCCCAGCTTACGTGCTGGAACCGTCTATCTGCCTTGTGATGACGGCAAAGATAACGACCAGATTCGACCGGAGACCGTCAGCTGCCTAGTCAGTAATCGGCAAGACAAACCCCGCACTCTGTCTCATCTTTTAGCCATCTTGACGACTTAACATAAGACGTTGAAACCACCCACTCCGCGTCGGTTGAAACAAACTCGACCACTTACCCAGAATGGCGCCGCGAACTCGTGAAGAGCTTCTGGCTTACGGGGTGCCCGATCCCCTTTTTGAGGCCGTACGTCGGACGCCTAGCCGCGGGTTGATGATACTGACCGAGCCTGACAGGAGCTTGCGGCCAACCCGTTGCGAGACCCCCAACCAAGCGACCCGTACTACGGCCGGAACGACCTCGCCGCGAAGCGGGAGCACCGGGCCACGCGTCTACGCGAGTTTCGCCACCTGCGCTACCTCCCGGGACCCATCCCGGACCAGGTCCGCGAGGAGGACCGCAAGATCCCCGCCAGAGATGGCCACGAGCTAACCATCCGGGTCTACACCCCTGTGGGCGCCCCTCCGCCAGAGGGAGGGCGCCCGCTCGTTGTCATGTACCACGAGGGCGGCTGGTGGTCGGGCGATCTCTCGGACGAGGAGGTGAACTGCCGGCTCTTCAGTCGCGACCTGGGGGCGGTCTGCGTCAACATCGACTATCGGTCAATCCACCTTCCTGCCTGCCAAGGCAAAAGCTAACGAGGAGACAGCCTTGCGCCCGAGTTCGCCTTCCCGACATTCATCAACGATTGTTGGGACGCTCTGCAATGGGTATGTACAGAGAACCCTCGCGGGGAGTGACTGATCCCACGGCTGACCCGGAGCCACCCCTTTTCTCAGGTCGCTGGGAACGCCTCGAGCCTGGGCGCGAACCCTTCCCGTGGCTTCATCATCGGCGGCGGCTCGGCGGGCGGCAACATCGCCGCCGTTCTTGCTCACCTCGCCCGCGACAACGAGCTCTCCCCACCCCTGACCGGGCAGTACCTCTGCGTGCCAGCCATCATGTGTCTGCTGCCCCCGGAGGCCATCCCGGAACAGTACCGTTTCGAGTACCTCAGCCATCCCTCAGTCATCCCCTCCAAGGACCCCGTCTCGGGCGCCCTTGCGAGCGACGGAGGCGCCGCCTTGCAGAGCATCGTGCAGCCGGACATGCAGAGCCCGCTCTTCGTACCCTTCCGGTTCGGGATGTTCGGGCAGGGGCACAAGGGCCTACCGCCCGCCTACATCCAGGTGGCAGGGCTAGATCCTTTACGGGACGAGGGCCTCATCTACGAGCGCTTGTTGAGAGAAGAGGCGGGCGTCGCGACCAAGCTGGACATCTACCCCGGCCTCCCGCATTACTTTTGGACAAACTTCCCGCGGCTCGAGAAGAGCAGGCAGTTCGTGGAAAACTCTGTGCAAGGTGTCCGTTGGCTGTTGGAGCAGAAGTAGGGCCGATGAGAACATCACGTGTTGAGACACTACAGACGTCAATTTCAGATATGATATGCATACGCACATCCACGATTCGAGGTGATTTATCAGGGCAACAGCCTTGATTCGTATTCTGTGAATGGTCAAATCTACAGCCCCTGGCGCGAAGAGCAGTATATATGATTATGACTAGCCGGGCAGCTAGTGGGAAAACTATAAGAACGCCCGCCCCCCTGGCAGCAGGTCAGCCGGAAAAGAAAAAAGAGAAAAAATTGCCGCCGAGAAACACAAACGGACATCGCCTCAGATGCACAGCAACGCCCCCTTCGTCTCGTCCGCAAGCTTGGCCCTCCAGATGCGGTTCTCGTTCAGGATGAAGATCTCGCCGTTGCGGCCGAAGCAGAAGTTGGCGGCGCCGCCCTCGACGAGGATCTTGCCCAGGAGGACGCCGCCGGGCGACCAGATGTTGACGCCGTCGCCGCAGCCGCTGTACACGTTGCCGTGCACATCGCACTTGATACCGTCCGGGATGCCCGTGTCCGCCATGCTGAAGAGCCGCCTGTTGGTCAGGAAAGGCTCTCCCGAGTACGATACCACGTCAAAGGCGTAGCTTTTGTTGCCCCCCCCCGATAGTCAGTCTTTGGTTCCGTCCACGTGCGAAAGCTGAAATCATAAAAAGCAGAGATGGCAAGAGGGTCTGGGAGGGGATAAAATACAAAACCGGAACAACTCACATGGTCGACGCGCGCGTGAGGTCGGTGGACCCGTCGCCGTGGATCCAGTCGGTGTCGGTGATGTAGACGATCTTCTCGTCCGGGCTGAAGCAGATGCCGTTGGGCCTCCCGAAGCCGTCCGCCATGGCCCTGATGGAGCCGTGGATCGGGTCGTAGCGGTAGACCTGGTTGGGCAGCTGAGGCGGCGGGCGGATGCCCTGCTCGTAGCCGTAGATCGGGTCGGTGAACCAGAGCGAGCCGTCGGTGTGGGTGACGACGTCGTTGACCGAGTTGAAGGCGCGGCCGTGGAACGAGCTGACCATCATGCGCGTCTGGTACGGCGGCTCCGCCTCCATGAAGACAAGACCGCCGGGCGCGTCCACGGTGCCCTGGGAGCAGAAGACGACGCCGTCGAGGTAGTTGACGCCGCCGTTGGCCATGGCCACGGTGGCCGGGTGGATCTCCTCGCAGGCCACCGCGGGGCCGTCGTCGTCCGGCAGAACGATGCGGCAGATCTGGATCTTGCGGCCGCCATTGCTGTCGGTGAACTGGTTGCTCGTGACGAAGAGCGTGCTGTTGCTCTCGATGAAGACGCCGGCCTCGTGGGCGAACGGGTAGTCCTGGTTCTCGTGCAGCACCTCGAGCTTCGGCGCGGGGCCGTAGAGCTTCTTCACGCGGTCGTCGTAGACGACGAAGGCGGGGTGGTCGGTCATGGCGAGCACAGAAACGAAACAGAAAGAAGACAAGAGCAGAATAGCATAGGATAAGCTAGAGGCGAGGGCGCGTGATAGGTGGTGAGAGACTGATAACCCCCCAGACAGAAGACGTTCAGTCGTGTTCCAGCGCAAGACAAGCTTGTCCTCGAACCCTTGGCGTCGTCGTAGTAGCTATTTCTAATCGCGATGGCAGCAGCCAGCTAGCTAGACCAGAGAGGATGGAGGGGTCACGGCGAATGGGCGTTTTGAGTCTTGGTGGTCGCACGGATGCGGGGCACGAAGCAGCTGTTCCCTGTCACGGAATCAGAGTTCAAGGGTCTGTGGGAATGTCGGCAACTGACTCGGAGGGCGTCATGCCGTCTCTCACGTGACCGGCCGCAGGTTTACATCGAGACGTGCATGAATGGGGTACGGTAGTATCGGGATTTCAAGGCGGCAAGAATCCATCTGTGAAGTCATGTCGTGATTCGAGGTTTCACAAGTCTCGCTGGGTCTGTGGCTGATGACGGAAACTATCAACATCGTCTTCCTCATCGTCTCCCTCGTTATTGGCCAGTAGAGCCACGCTTGCTATAAACACACAAAGATGGACGGGTTGAGAAGAACGGCCATGTTTCTGTCATTCAGTCTTCAATCTAACCAAGTTCAGTTCCATTCGAGGCCGGCTTTTATAGTCTTCGCAGAAAAAGGACATTCTTTTTGTTTTGCCATCCAACACGCTTGCACATATCAACTATGCTCTCACAAGCCGCAAGTCATGACCCACGCCGCCTATCATCTTCTGAACTCTTCAATGTCCCACACCTCGGCCTTCTCTTTGCTCCCAAACGGCCGGTCGGGGGTATCTGGCCGGTCGAGGATATCTTCCCCAGAGAAGAGACGGTCTACATCCTCCAGCTCCAGGCCCTTGGTCTCGGGGAAGAACAGGTAGATGATGGGCACCCAGGTCGCGTTCAGAACCGCAAAGATGATGTATGTCTTCCACCCGATGCTCGAGATCGAGATGGGCGTGATTTGCACAATCATCTACCGTTGGGTTAGCCGATGGAAGGGACCTTTGTGAGAAACCTGGTCTGCTTACATAGTTAAAGATCCAGTTGGTGGCGCTGGAAATGGAAGAGCCCACTTGTCGGATTCGAAGAGGCAGGATTTCGGATCTTTGTCGAGGTGTAAGCAACGCGATATATATGCATCCCCAAGCGGTCGGCCGGAACTTACGGATAGACCCAGACGGTCGCCTGGAAGCCGATGGTGAAGGCGCCTTGGAAAACGAATAGCATTGCCGCAGCGCCGATTCCGGCGGCTTTGGCGACTGCGGTGGCATTCTGAACCTGGTAGATGAGGGCTGCTTGGACTGCCATGACGGCCGCCATAAGGCTGATCATAGACAAGAGCTATAAAAAGGGGGGCTTGTTAGCTGCTTCTGCGGGAAACACGGAGATGAAGGATGCGCTCAGGGCCGGCAACGTACCAGAGGCCTTCGTCCTACGCGGTCAATCAGGAACCATGGGATGAACGAAGCGAGGAAGAACCACGTCTGCAGGAAGCCAGACATGAGACTCGACATGTGGTTGTCGAATCCGATGCTCTTTTCGAAAAGCGTGCTGCTGTAGTCTGTTCGTCGCAACGTCAGCGTTGTTCTCGTGGTCCTCCGACAGGGAGAGGAGTTTTCCCGGAGGCCGCCGTGTGCTTACAGATGATGGCGTTTATTCCGCCCAGCTGCTGGAACCCCTGAATGGCGCAGGCGATGAGGAACCGCTTCTGGCTCTTGATCTCGTCCTGAACAAAGATATCCTTCCACGAGTGCGCGCTCACGGCCGACTCGTAGGAGACCGTCTGCATGATGCTGCTGTGGAGGGCCTGGATGGACTCGTCGTCCTCCTCGTCACCCTTCAGGCGCCGCAGCACGGCAAGGCACTCGTCCGACCTGTCATGAGCAGCCAGCCATCTGGGGGTCTCGGGGATCATCTGCAGGAGAATGAACATCGGGACGAGGCATATGCACTGCATGATCACAGGCACTCTCCACGCGTAGCTCCCGAGGTGTGACGAGAAGGCGTAGTCGATCCAGTAAATCAAAAAGATGCCAAAGTTCAAGGTGGAAAGTTGCGCGCAGACGTCTGGTGATGATTGTTAGTCATGCCCCGTCCGGAACAGCCAAAAGCATGTTTGTGAATCGATGGGATCGGGGTACTTTGCCGTCATGTCCCGAGGGTCCGGCAACTTACAGATTCCACGGCTGGCCTTGGGACTAAACTCGGCCTGTAGCACCGGGACGGTCGAGTTAACGATACCCATGCCGACGCCCGAGACGATGCGTCCAACGATAAGCTGCGCCCGTCCGAACGCGGCGGCTTGTATGATAGCCCCGACCACCATGACGACGCATCCAGACCCGATGGTCTTCCGGCGGCCCAGCTTCTCGCCAAAGCCCGCCGTTGCGATGCAGCCGAGGAAGCAGCCAACTGGTAACGTTCCAAGGTCAGCGTCACGGAGGACTATGGAGGTCGAATTAGGCTGGGTTTCTTTGCAAACTCACTTTCGTAAATGGCAACGATGAGGCCCGTCATCGTCGGATCCGGCGAATCAAACGTCGCGTTGAACGCCGGTGCGTTGACTTTGGCGGAGAAGTCAGCATCATGACGGCAAACCCGGGCCCGTCGACATCGGCCATCACGTACCTAGTCCTCCCATAAGGCCATTGTCGTAGCCGATAAGCATGAAGCCTAACGACGTCAAGACGCTGACGGCTATGACGAGCCGCTGTCCGCGAAGTTCGCCCATTGTATACGTGATGTCTGCTCTCTCTCTTCTCTCTCTCCCAACAGGTTCCGTAGTTGCGCAACTCGAGCCACAGAGGAACACACACACACACACGATAGAGTATGCTGGTTCACAGATTGGGTCAAGGTGACGGATTTCCACCAGGAAACTTCCATCCGAATGCGTAGGCGGGCTGTATATAACGGCTTTCCCACTAAGATCTTGTGGTTCGTGATATCCACCATGATCGACATTGACAGTATCACTTCCCCCAGACATCCCCACGCGGGGTCAGGCCACCCCTGCGGGGTCTGGGGGGATTTCACCGAGCATACTACTTAGTACTATCAAGGTGAAATCAGAGAGCACGCGCGGCAATTGAAAAAAATTCCAGTCTACGGATGGATTGCCGACTCATCAGACGGCGGTGCCCGCGCGGGGGTGTTGCATTGTTGACTCGCGGCAAATGTAGGATCAATAGCCGACACCACGCAAACCCTTCCCTACCCTGGCAAGGGCCCTCCGTGAACGAGATTGAGATGCCGACCCGGGCATCGATCTCATGACTAAACCGAAATTTCATGGTGTCATGCGCCTGTTCGCCTCGAAACGACATGCGCCGCCAGCTCTGCGCTCGTCGAGGGGACGAAATGCACGGTTATGGACTCCGGAGGGGGGGGGGAAAGGTGATCAATAGCCGGCCAGAGATGCCTGGAATACAAGAGAGGCGCATTGCCCTCGGCCCTTGTGTGAGATTTCGGTTGGAGATGCACACATGCGATCCATCTTGAACGATAACCGCGGCGGCAATCGAACTATCGGCTATTCAAACTGGGCTCTCGATCACGCCGCGTAACTCCAAGCCTTCCTGATTCCAGCCTTGCAACCGACTGTTCATCGAGAAAAGAGAGAGAGAGAAGGAGAAAACAGGAAAAAGCGGGAAAGCCGAGTTTGCGGGATTTGCCCAGATACCCCAGTCCAAATCCAACTCAACTTCCTTTTAACCGGGAAAGCCGTGCCCCCAACCCAGACTAGGAGCGAATAAGTGGCACGCATAGCTTTCAAGATGGTCCAGCACAGCATTAGAAGCACAGACAACAACCCCCGGGGCCGCCTGGCTCTGGTGACGGGAGCAAGGTAAGTTAGTTGCGTGTGCGCCGGAGAGAGAGAGAACCGCCTTCCTCCCCCCCCCCCCCTCGCCTCCCAGTTGAATAACGGCTGATCGAGAGACGCTCTCATCACCCAGTGGTGGCATCGGTTCGTCGGTTGCACACGCTCTCGCCGCAGAAGGCTGCGATGTCGCCTTGCACTATTCATCAAGTCAGGTACGACGTTCCCGCCTGGCCCTGCCCACAAACAGTCGGAGGGGCGGATTGATGTCCGAGTTCGCGGAAACTAACGCTCGATTGCCGGCGGACTTTAGGGCAAGGCCGAGGCCCTGGCCGAAAAGCTGCGGTCCCAGTACCCCTCGCAGCTCTTCCTCCCCTTCCAGGCCGATCTAGCATCGAGGGAGTCCACCCGCGCCCTGGTCCCCGGAATCTTGGCCAACGGCGAGATCTCGCGGAAGCACAAGGCCATCTCGATCCTCGTGGCCAACGCTGGCCTCGGTCGTCGCATCCGCGACCCGGCGGACATTGGCGAGGAGGACTGGGACGAGATGATGGAGGTCAACTCGCGCAGCCAGTTCGTCGTCACCAAGGGCTGCCTCCCTGGCATGCGAGCGCAGGGATGGGGGCGGGTGGTCTTGGTTGGGAGCATCGCCAGCCGCGGCGGCGGAATCAATGGCTGTCATTACGCTGCTACCAAGGGCGCACTCTGGTGAGTCCAGCCGACCCGTGGTCCTGACTTGTCTTTCCTCTCAGCTCGGCTTTCGATGAGAGAAAGAGAGACCGAACATCCTGGTCTTCAACTACTTTAACTAACGCTAAACATAGTTCAATGGGTCTCAACCTGGCCACGCTCTTGGCGCCGGAGGGTGTCACCGTCAACATTGTAAGTCCCGGCCCACGCCCAAACACACACACACACACATACACACGCAGCATATAGCCGGGGAGATCAAGGACCGGTCTGGACTAACCAGTATCCAACGTTGTAGGTTCTGCCTGCCATGATCGGGGCGACCGGCATGATTGCAACCCCAAAATCAACGTAGGTTCTCCTCTTCTCGGACAGCCCGAACTCCCCCTTTGACTAATTTCATACTCGCGAAATATACAGCACATGGGACAGCAGAGACGACCTCGAGGCCCTCCGGGCCACGGATCCCGGTCTGGCCATCGCCGCAAGCGTCCCGGTTCACCGACTAGGGGCCCCCGAAGAAGTGTCCAACGTTGTGACAATGTGAGTCCCCCCCCCCTTCCCCCCCGGGGCGCGACATGCGGACCGTGAGAGATCGCGAGGTGTTGACGATGACGGGGCGATATCCAGGTTCGTCAAAACGGGCTACCTCACTGGCCAGGAGCTTGTCCTCGCAGGCGGCTTGAAGTGAATCATGAGTCGTTTTGGAATTAGCCTTTTTGTGAATTGCTACAACTATATACTCTGTCTGCCTCCCCCCCCCCCGCCCCCGGCTCCATTGGCATGGCTACCCCATGAAAGAATAAAAACATATTTCCCTTCTGCTCCCATAACGAAAAACGAACATGCAGCATTTTGTTGGTGACTGGCCAATGAGGCTGACCGCACAAACCTTACAGAGTTCGGACAGCCTGAGCCATGTATTTTCTTTTTTCCCTTTTTTTGCCCCCCCGCGTAGATTAGTATACACCAAGACCCCGATTAGGGGATGCGGGCAACTCGATTTGTGATCGGTGACACCTCCTTTGACTCCGTAAGAGATGTCTCCTTGAGGGGGTCGCCGTACAGGGAGTGCTTGAACCTTCACCTCCCACCATCATTGCGTCATGTGAGGACTGATACCAGCCGAAAGACTGACGGGCAGCAGGTTGGGCATTGAACTCAATTTACCACGGACATGACAGCATTGCCGCACATCTTGGGTCCAGGTGGTGGATTGCCGATGGTATCTTTGCCCTCGCGGTACTACTCTCCATGGGGTTTTCCCATCCTTTTGTGAAGTCCACATAATTCTCCACACGACTGAACATCAACAAAGAGCCGCTGTATAGGCCTGGACTCTTCATCCGCTCCCCGCTACCCGCGCCCCCCCCGGCGCGCGCGCACACACACACACACACACACACACACACACGCACGCGCGTACAAGAAGAAGAAGAGGAAGAAGAAGAAGAAGAAGAAGAAGAAAACTGGAGGCTCTCGGGCCGACTCCCCGATAACTAGGACCGTCGGTTTCCCCCCCTAGGTCGCCGACGTAGACCCAAGAAATGTCGGTGGATACCGCCGCCCGCCAGGTGTCCTCGACGATGTCCAGCTCCCCGCACAACCGGCTCTCGCACTCGGCGACGGCAACTGGAAAGGAGAGGCGGGTATCGCGGGCTTGCGTCTCCTGCCGGCTCAGGAAGACGAGATGTGACCTGTGAGCTCCTTGTCTACTATAACCCTTGCTTGAATAACCCACCCGCACCCGGCTGTTGGGAGGTTTTTGGAGGCAATCCAGAGCCGACTACTGCCGCTGCGGGTCCTCGGAATCATACAACGCCAAGTCGGGCTACTTTGACTGCGCATATGCTGAGTCCCGGTGTTCGTATAGTGACTACGGAGGGAACCCGGGTATACCTCCCTGCCGCCGATGTGTCCGGGAGCAAAAGGAATGCGTCTTGGCGACCTCGAAACGAGGCGGGAGACGGCCCCGGAAGTTTGTCCGCCTCCCCCAGACGGACAGTGACGCATTGCTCCCGCACCGCAGCGCCCCCGCTGCGCCGCCGTATGATTCGTTGCCCGCCGGCGTCGACGGCGCCAGCTCCTCGGCCATCAGCCACGCGGAAGAGCGGAACCAACGCTCCGCGAGCCCCGAGTCCCCTCGCCGCGACGAGCAGCCGCGGTCGTGCTCGCCGGGGGGGGACGACGACGACGACGCGTCCGGCCGCCGCCCAGCGAGCTGGCCCGGATCCGCGTCTCAGCCTGACAGCCCCGGCGGCCGGTCGACGCCGTCCCTCAACAGCTCCGGCGACATCGAGGGCCACATCACCTCCAGCGACCTCCTGAACCCCTCCGATGCCCTCAACCTCCTCGCCCAGGTCGCCGACCTCGACGGCGAGGAGTCCCGCGAGGGGATCCAGGACCTGCCCAGCATCAAGTCCGGGGCCAGCGACAAGCGCAGCCCCAAGAGAGGGTCGCGGAAGCCTTCCACGCCCGCCGTCACCTACTATCCACCCATCTCGGACGGCATACTGAGCACCTCGGTAGCATCACGCCTGCTTTCAACGTGAGGCGCCCTCACCCCGTGCCGTGCCGTGTGCCCCCTCCCCTCGGCTAACCCTCGTTGACTAGCTACATCGAACACTTCCATCCCTTCTTCCCTGTGGCGGATAAGTGCATCCTGAGCCATTCGCCCGCCACCATCTCTCGCCAGATAGAGTCGGAACCGCACCTCCTCACCGCCATCTTCACCGTGACGTCCAAGGACGAGCCCTCCCTGTCCCGCGTCCACGAGGCGTGCTCGCGGTACATGGAGACGCTCATCTCGAAGCTGATCTACAAGGGCTCGACCACCGTCGGCGCCGTCGAGGCCCTGCTGATACTCGCGCAGTGGGCGCCGCAGAGGCTGCAGGAGAAGCCCACGGTGGGGAGGGGCGAGGAAGACGAGGGCGCGTGGATGCAGATCGGCGTCGCCATCCGCTTGGCGTACCTGCAGGGCCTGGAACAGACGGGCCTGTTGGCGGACAAGACGAGCCCGTCGTCCGAGACCTTCAGGAGGAAACGGATCGTCTGGGCCGGTAAGATGGCATTCCCCCTTTGTACTCGCCTCGAGTGTTTATTTTCTCTTTTTTTTCTTTTTCTTTCTTTTTTCTTTCTTTCCCTTGTGAACAAGCTTGTGCTAACAAGGCGGCTCTTTTTCGTCATCAGCCTGTTACATGAGCGACCGCGAGGTATCGATTCGCGTCGGCAAGGGCTTCTGGTCGCGCGGGCCGGGACCATCCACCATTCCCCGCTCCGCCGACTTCCCGTCGTTGAGAACCCAGGAGGCGGGGTCCGACAACCTCGGGCAGCTGTTCCAGGCACAGCTCGAGCTGATTCAGCTCTTCAGCAACGCCCATGACATCCTGTACTCGTCGTCGAGCCACAGGGCCCAGCTCTACCTGGGTGGAGAGTACGTGAGGTACATCGTAAGTCGGGCCGTCCCCTCGGACGCGAGGGGTTGTGGAAACCTCTTCTACGTTCGGTCATGCCGCTAACGGTGTGGGGGGGGGGAATAGGACGACTCGTTCGCTGTTCTACGGAAATGGAAGATCGTTTGGGGAAGCCTAAACTGTAAGCCTTATCCAGTCATCCCGTAGGATATATAGCCCTCGACGGCGACTGACTTCTCGTTCCACCGCTTCTCCAGTCACGCCGCTAATCAAAGCCGCCCTGAACCTCTCATACGAGTTCCTCCGCCTCTACATCAACGCCTTTGCCTTCCAGGCAACCATCAACCGAGCCATCACCAAGGCGCGTCAGCAGCAACAGCTGCAGCAACAGCAGCAAAATCCACAGCAGCAGCAACAGCAGCAAAATCCGCAGCAGCAGCATCATCAACAGAACGGGAATGAGGCGCCAGGCTCCCGGGCACGCGCGAGGCAGGCCCCGGGCATCAGTAACCCCCTCTTCGCAGATCTGGCCAGCACGCCCGACGCCCGCTTCATCTACGAGTCCATGGACGCCGCCAACTCCCTGCTGAACATTCTGAACACGTCCGTGGACCCCTCGACCGGGCTGAGGTACATGCCGCTCAAGTACTACCTCTACGTCATTTACGCAGCCGTATTCCTATTCAAGGTGAGTGCACCGGTTCCTGTCCCTCTCTTTGTCCCTCTCTGCCTGTATCTCTCTCTATATACGGTCTTTTTCTCTCTCTACCCCTCTCCCTCTCTGTCTTTCCGTCTGTCTGTGGCAAAAGAAAAAGAAAAAGAAAAAAAGTGAAAAAAAAAAAAAAAGGCTCAACTGCTAATCGGCGAGACTCAGGCCCGCCTCGCCGGCGCACTCGGCAACGAAGCATCCGAAAGCGTGCGCCGCTCCATAAACGTCACCATCGAGTGCCTGCAGAAGTCGTCCTCGAGCGCCCACAGCCTGGGCCAGCGCTACGCCAGCCTGCTCTCCCTCCTCTGGCGCAGCAAGCCGCCGCAGGAGCTTTCCCGGCACCAGCAGCACCAGCACCAGTACCACCAACAACAACAACATCATCCTTCCCAGCTCCTCGCCGCCGCTGCCGTTGCCTCCGGGGGCCCGTGCGGCCACGACGCCGCCATGGTCGACGGCCTCCCGGGGACGTCGGGAGGACCGGGGTTCGGCCCGTCTTCGTCAGCCAACAGCGTGTCCCCCGCCACAGTCACCGGGCCGGCCGGGCCGAACGCGACGGACCCCGCCTCGGCGGCGGGCTTCGGTGTCGGCGGCGGGCACGCGCAGCATCATCACCATCAACACGGGTTCGGAGGCGCGGGGGCCGGGCAGGGACACCCGGGAGCCGGCGGCTTCCCGGCGCAGCCCGACCTGCTCTTCCGGGGCTTCTCGTGGCGGGACCTGGACGACCTGGGGCAGTTCATCGGCCCGGAGGACATGGGCTTCTCGGACCCGGGGAACCTGGCGGCCATGGGCGGGCTGGGCAATCTGGACGACGGGGCGGCGTACGATGTTCTTTGGCCGGGGAACGATGCAGTATTCTAGCTTAGCAGCCGTGAGTGGGAGGGGGATGGGGCGTCTCGAGGTTAAGCCTGTCTGTCTCCCGTCTGCATTGAAAAAATAAAAATGGTCAGGATAGGTTGGGGGGGGGGGGCTCACGGTTGGATATGATTTTGATCCGGTGTCGTCGATACTGGCTCTATCGGTATTAAAGAGCCCATAATGAAGCAGGGCCGCAGCGGTAGACAGACAGTGGCGGACGGTTCACACGGGTTGCCTTGTTGCTCGGAGATGGCACGATGCTATCCACTTGGCATGATATCACAATAACTCTTCTTGTATATTTAACGTTGGACTTGCAAAGACGTCAAACTTTCGGGGGCTATTCTCGGCCAACACCCATTGGCAAGCCGGAGCTAAACTGTACATGCCTTCTCCTCCAGGCCGCCATCCCTGGCCCGCACATTTATCTAATGTACGACGCTTAGCGCAGGTCCAAGGCCACGATTGTTGCTTCGGGAACGTCAAATGGAATCGATCCTGGGCCAGACGTGAAGACGCCAGGGCAGCGATACCCGAGCCAAGTCGTCCGTCTCGCTCAGGACTGAAGAAAAACGCGAAGATGCTTGGGAACCATCCCCTCTAGAAATTCTAGAAAGTTTCCATCACCACCCGGAAAACAACGTACCACAGAATCGCTCGAGCAGCGCGCAGCCAAGTCTGCCCCAACGGATCTATGCCGTATCCCGTCGGCAGAAAGTCTCCACAACGGCCCCACCCCGTCCCGATCCCCCGTCCCGTCCCGAATCGAACGCCCAGGTTCTCCGCGCCGAACCCCCAGCCAGCACAGCGCAAAAACAATAAACATCCGACCTCCCTCGGCCCGAAGTTCCATAACCACACCACATTCAACAACGGCACACACCCACACACCCACACACCCACACACACACCCCTTCCCCCGAATCTCGACTCGTCCAGACGCCACGCCGGACATCCCCGAACCCCCCGATAACCCCCCCTGCCGTTCAAGCCACGCCACCAAACGCCGCGACTCGTCCAAACCTAAGCCGCACCTCACCTTCTAGCTCCCTCCTCTCTTATCAATGAAAGAACAAAGATAAAGGAAAACGGCGGCGGTAAGACAGGGGACAGGGACGGGGGGAACGAACGACGTTCTAAGTACACCGTTCGTTCCTCGTGCCTCCGCTGTAGCCGTCACTTTATCCTATCCTCCCACCCCCATCCCCCCTTTCGCCTCTTGGTTCCGGCAGTTGGAAACTGGCCGTTCCCCTACAAACAGAACAAACCTGTCTTATCACCCGTCAAACAATCAAACATACCAGCCATTGCCTGCCACGCACTCCCCATCCACCCCCAGTGCAGCCACACCCAAGAGAGGGAGTCCCTTACCAGAACATCTCACACTTACACACACAGAGAATAAATGCACACAAACATGTGGCCTAGGCGCCAGCACCGCCCAGCCCCCAGAGGGCTCCTCGGGAGGGCTTCGTGTATCATGCACATCTCGATTGTCCGGTCCATCACATCCATATCTTGTGAGAAAGAAAAACTTCTTTTTGATCTCTGGCCAACAAGGCGGCCCATACAGTAGTCTCTCTTCCCCCTGACTCTCTGGTCCAAAACGAAAAACCGTAGAGGTCAACCGCCACCAACTACGTGCCTTGGTAAAAATGTTATGCTTGAAACAAGAATGAAGAAATACACTCGCCACTTGATATAGTATGTGTGTTAACACCGTCGCTAGCCCTCCCCCCAAACATAATCTTCTCCAGATCTAATAGTAATTCTTTTTTCTTTCTGGGGGGGTCGTGAACTCGAATCTAGAAGGGTAGTATAAGAAAAAAATCCCGAGGCACTGTTTGGGCATTTCCTAGAAGCACTTTGAAACGAAGGCTCCAGACCCTACTCGCGAGCATAGAAAGCATCGCCTTGAACGTGATGTAAAGAGACAGAAAGAATGAAGAGAAAAAGAAGTGGGAAAAAGGAGAGCAAGGCCCACGGACGTAGGGGGGCCCTGTGCTCCGAATGACGGCTTGTCGCCGCGTATGCCCGCCTACCGCCTTACTCGTACAATCCATCCGTTGCCGTACCAAAACCCTATCCCGTTCCCGCCATTGCCCAGGGGTATCAGGGAGTGAATGCCTCCAACGCCATCATACCTCTGCGCCTTCCACCTCTTCGCGGAAACGCAGACCACCTTCGACTTGGATCGCCTCCTTGACCCATTGGTGCTCGGCCACCTTCTCCAGAGTCCATCGACTCCTGGCACGCTGCAGGAGGCCCTCGGTAATCTCCATGGCGCCAAGCAGACCAAGTGCTTTGAACTTGGCCTCGTCGCCTTCGTGGTCGCCGTCTTCTCCGGCGAATTCGATCCAGCGCCATTCCGCCCGCGCGATACGGTGGCTGGTGCGGCTGCGCATGCGGTGGCCGTCCATCGTGTTGGGGTAAGGGTCAAACGGGAGACGAGCCTCGAGGAGTGCGTAGAGCAAGACGCCCAGAGACCAGGCGTCGGTTGCGCGGCCGTCATAGGGCAGGCCCATGATGACCTCGGGGGCGGCGTAATCCTCGGAGCCGCATCTGGTCTCGAGCTTTTCGTCGTCCGCAATACGGCGAGAGAGACCGAGGTCGGTCAGCGTGATGACCGAGTGTGGGTACGTCGTCCAGTCAGTCGCGGGATCCGCTAGCTCGGGTGCCGTCAAGTTGACGAGTACATCTAGAAGAATTGTCAGTAAAAGTCTCTTTTTTTTTTCCCCCCCCTTCTTTGTTTTCCCCTCCCCTCTTCTCGGCCAAGTTTACTCACTCTCGAGTTTGATGTCCCTGTGGACGATTCTGCGTTCGTGGAGGTACCTCACGGCACCCACTAGCTCAGCAAACATCCGTCTCAGAAGGGCGGGTTTGAGGAGCTGTCGATGGCCGGTGGCCACGTCGAAAAGGTCGCCACCCGGGCAGTGGCTAAGGACAAGGATGGCACGGCTTGGCTCGATGTTCCAGGCCTTTAGATGAACGAGCGAGGGGTGGCTGATGCTCTGCATGATTTCGAGTTCGCGCTTGAGCGACATCTCGATTCTCTCTTCGCTGGCTCCTCCTCGTGGACCATGCTCGCAAACCTTTACCGCAACGAGGGTCTTCCTGAATGGCTGCGACATTTGTGATATCGGCGCCGGGCCGCCGGCTTGTACCAAGCCGTCATCGTCGTCGAGCTGGCTGGTTGCCAGCATCACACGGCTGAAGGTGCCCTGGCCTAGCGTCTTGACCGCCCTCCATCTTCTCCTCTTCCGATCGCGGCGGTCGTAAGCTTCAAAGTATTCCGGGTCCTCCGACTTGGTCGGTCTGCTAACGGCCGTGTCGGCCGGGTCTCTGGAGGACTCGCTCGGCGGGGGTGTCGGAGGCTGGGCAATCGCAGGTGTTAATCCTCTGGACTCGGCAAGATTCAGTTCTCGGCGCATGTGGGGTTCGTTGTCGGGATCGGGACCGTTGGCGGGCTTGGTATGGGAGCCCGACACGGTGACGTGCCGCTTGGGAACGTAATTCGAGTCCGGGGTGTATTCGCTGATGCTCCGGTTTCGCGCGTGTTCTGCCTTGCCGGTGACGGGTCCGTTTGCGCCAACGCCGTCGGCGCCTTCGGCGACCAGACCGGCGTAGACTTTGCGTTTCGATGCGTTGGCCAGGGCGGCTGCTATTGATTCGCCGGTCGTTGAGACCAGGACGGAGTCCGGGGTAGGGTCGGGCATCTGATGCCTGGCTGGCGAACGCAAGCCCAGGCGCTTCCACGGGCCGGGCGAGTCTCCTGACAGCAAAGGCGAAGGCAGCGGGGTGACGTCGCTCATAGCCGACAAGACGGGGCTGGTCATGCACGAGCTCGTGGCCGAGGCGGGCCCCAGGCTGTTGGCGATGGCGGCCTTGAAACTGGGGGTTCGTGATACGGGCTTCAAGCTCGAGGAGGATGTCTGATGCTGGAGGACGGCGGCACCGGGGCGGCGCGGGGTAGAGAGGGTGGCGTTGGAGCGTTTGTCGGGTCGTGTGGGCAGGTCGATGTGGAAGTCTGTGGTCTGGATTCGAAGAGAGCTGGTGGGAGCAGATTGAGTCGAGGCGGGCCTTTGAGCCGGGGGAGGATCGAGGTGTTGAAAGGAGGATTCGGACAATGGCGGCGAGGGCGCTATCGTGTGTGCTTGGAACTGGATCTGGGGGTTTGAAACGTAGGAAAAGGAGATGTCGTTGAAGGGCGCTGCGGCATTGTGGGAGTTTGTGTCTGAGGCGACGGGGTCGGAGATGCCATCAACCTTGTTCTGGGGTTGAGTATGTAAAGACATGGACTGGGGTGGACGGTTTGACATGATTATATGCAACGTGTGGACGAGGTGGGTACGGTACGGACGGCCGTGGTGCTTGTCGTCGAAAGCGTCGCGGGCGCGCGGGGAACGGATTGAGCGCGAGGTTATCAATGGGAGGGTGGCGGCCGTCTGCGATTCGTAGGCGCGCAGGATGGGGGGTGAAGGGAGAAGATGACTACACACAGGCCGGACCGACGTCAGTTTCAAGGTGCTTTCTTTCCCCCTCCTTCGATGTGCATCTCTTTTTTTGTTGGTTTATCCTGGTTCGCCCTTACAGGAAGGGGAAGAGAGAGTGAGAGAAAGAGAGAAAGAGATACGGGCGCGTAAGTGGTAGAGAAGAAGTACCTAAGAATACGGCGCCGTGGGGGTTCAAGAAGTAAAGGTAGAATTTGGGGGGGCGAGACGAACTTACCCTTGGTGCAAACCTCGCTGATGCAGTGTGAGGCTTGGCAGTCGAATAACCTTGTCTTAGTGAGAGATTGACCCGACTCCCTCGCTGCGCAAGCAAGCAAATGGGCGAGGGAGAGAAGCAAAAGAAGGAAAGAGAAATAAAGCTTTTGGGGGATCGGCGGCGGACCTGGGCGGGTTGGGGAAAGAAGGAAATAAAGGAGCGGAAGGGAAAGATAGGGAGAGTGAGAGTGAGAGAGGAGGGGCTATGACGAGAACATGGGGAGTGAGTGAGAGAGAGAGAGTGAGGGCTCGGTTGGGCTATGCTATGTATGCTACCTATGGTGGCCAAGCGTAGTAGCAGCCGTGAGTGACAGTCGAGTGTCAAGCAGGTCAGAGGATGCGTAAAGCAAAGCAAAGCAAAGCAAGGCCTACGCCGACACGATACGCCACGACACAGATACCCCGTTATCAATGCTGCTGCTGCTGCTGCTGCTGCTGCTGCTTTACTCTCCTTTGTGTCATATGTATCGGGCGGGAAATTGTTGTACATAGGGGATGAGGGTCAAAGGGATCGGCGGTGCAGTGTAGGTTCCGTAGTGTAGACACACTTTAGGTTTAGGCATTCGTAGGGAGAATGAAAAGAGTTGGAGAGCGAGGGGGGGTGGGTAGAGAGAGAGGCAGGCGTAGGAAACGGAACGGAACGGAACGGACGCCCATGACATGCGACGGCACAGCTGCAAAGCACCAGACGGACAGTGCCGGACGTTCGAAACGGATCCATAAGTGGATTAGCTCCATGAGGGGTGCTCGAGGAACATCACATGATTGGTCGGTCTATCGCTGGCTGGCATCGATACGTACTGTACGGTGTACCTGTCTACCTACACATACGGTGCACATAGGTGGGGCGTCTCGTCTTAGTCAGCCGGTCGTCTGCCGCCTAGATGAATTGACCACTCTACCTACCTAACGTAGGTACCTGTTAGAACTTAGGCCTGGCCTTACCTGGCCTACATACACTACCTTTGATAGTTGCGTCGTCACGGTATCTGCATCTGTATCTGTACGCCTGGCTTCCCGTCCGTTGCCTTGCCTATCTATCGAGGAGCAATACGGATACCTAGGGATACAAACCAAAAAGAAAAGGGGGGAAGAGAGGCTGCGAGCGTTCCGTCCTCGCCTCGACACCGGGTACCAGACTCCCCCCCTCCCTGGAATACCTGTCTATCGGGTTTGCAGCGTGCGGGATATCACTTTCCGCTGCTGTCACGGGTCGGAATGGAAGGAATGAATGGCACTGCGGATCCCACACCAGCCCACTCTCTCCTCATTACCCTCGTACTTTTATTGATTTATGTCCAGAGCGAGAGAGAGAGAGCCGCCCGCTTGTTCCAATGTTTCTGCTCATTTCGCCTTGTTTGCTTTTTTCTCTCCTGCCCCCCTCCCTCCTCTTTCCCTGCAAGATTAGGCACTGATACCTCCTCCTCCAACGTCGAATGGGGCTTCAATATAATTCCACTTTAGATAACCATACATATACCTACCTACATGCCCTTGTCACGCTGCCGCTGCTGCTGCCTGCGAAAAGCGTGGGAAGGAGGGTTTAAATGAACGAACATGGTTCCACATTTACCCGGCAAACGATGAATTGGTTTTTTTTTGCATGCAACCAAGGTACGGACGAGAAGGGGGTGGTGGATGAACTAGACTCGCCTTTCAACAAACGGCATGCCATCCAACCATCCATCCACCCATCCATCCATCCCTTCTTCCAGTTCGCAACCCTTTATCTGGTTCTTTTGCCCCACGAAATGAGACGATACAACCCAATCCGGGGTTTCACGCGCTCCGCCGCTGCTCGCTTACTCTCGCTCATTTCCCGCTCACCACATCTTTCGGCCACCTCACCTCGTCTTCCGTTGTCCTTGCCCCGACGCCAGCCCCAAACCCAAAGTACCGGCGTCAGATCGCCCGCTGACGGCTGACAATGCGCGACACAGTCGTGTCTGCATAAGGGATCGAGCGCTTGCTTGTTCCAAGAGCTTAGATTTTCTGTTCTGGCCCCCCCCCCCCCCCCCCTGTAGCCACACGTCCAGAAGGCCGTCCGACGGCTATACGGCATTCTGCACCCCTTTGTCTGCCATTTATAGCGCATGCTGTCAGCCGCCATGCCTATGCCAAACGGTGCCGTTGCAACTACTGAAATGCTAAAACCGGTAGGTGGGTAGAACCCTAGCCGAGTTCAGGCTAGATGCCATGCGCTCGCTTTTGCTAAGCCCCCACATCGCGGTCCTCAAAACCTGACAAACAAAAGATTGCTCTCTCCAAAGTACCTACCTACAACGACCGGGGAAAGCCGTCTGGATCAGGCCCTTTCTCCATCCCGGTAAACATACCATCTAGGGCCGGCCCCAGTTCAAATCTTTCCCCGTTGAGCAGTGCCCGGTGCCTTTGAACTCAATAGACGAAAATGAAGTGAAATTTCAGCAACTCCGCAAAGAACCTAGAACCCAATTTGGCTCGTGGCTCGTCAAGGTTCCTAAATCTTATGTGTTGGTGCGGTACCTACCCATCGAATAATACGTTACAGTGGATTTCCCTCTCGCCAGATGGAAACCCTGCTGGCTGCAACCGGTGCGTCAGGCAGCGTGGACATCCATACGGACGGACAACAGGGGGGTTGAAAAAAATACAAAGACGAGGAGAAAGACGAGGAAAAAGAAGAGGAAAAAGGAAGAGAAAGAAAAAAGAGAAAACAAGACATAGGGGGGGGCGGTTCTGTTCCCTCGTGTAGGTAGGTAGTCCAGGTCATCATGTGGCTTATGGCGTCGAAACCCCCCCAAAGGCGCAAATGTAAAGGCTCGTAGGGCAACCGTCGGGATGGACGGGTTGAAGTTGGTCTCGACCAGAGCTGCTCGCTCCCCTTGGGCTGCTTTGGATACGGCATTTTTCCGCCATTGAGCTGTGTCCACTACCATGGATCCAGTGTCCACGGTTACACCGGCCGACTGGTTGAGCCTGGGTCGTTGTTCCCTGTCTTCGTCCCGTCTACACTAGCCCTGTGCGTGAGGAACCCGGTTCGTGTTGGTCCTGTTGTGCGTCCCGGGTGCCACTCGTAACGAGACCGAGCACTCGGAGATTTGGAGCCTCGTTTGATGCACGCTTGGGTTGCTTGTTGTATGTCATGCATCCAGTCATTGGCCTGTTTTTCTGAGATGCCAACCACAGTTGCCAACATTCTCGGCTCTTGTCTGCGCGCCCTTCTCTGTTCCTAATAAAAACACTAATGACCGCGGTGAGTTTTCGCAAGCGTATCGGATCCAGTCCTGCCAGCGAGTCAAGCAGCTTACCGGGCCGATTCCTGCTAAAGCGGCACCGTCGTCATCGCCGCTGTTGCCAGTATCGCACCAAGCATGCGCCCTCCAGTAGCTCCGTATGTCGTCCCGTGCTGGTATCGTTGTCGTGTAGTCTAGAAAACGAATTGGTTGCCGAGGACTAAAAAACTGTTGGTAAACTCATGTATATGTTATCCAGCTCAGAGGCTAATATTGCACGCCATTAGTGTATTGGTGTCAGACAGTCGACAATACCTGCGTCGCGTGGCAGCCTCTGGTGCGTATGACCTACAGCGTCCGTCGTCCCCGAGTCATTCGCTCGGCAGCCGACGTGATGTGCTGTCAATGCTTCCCTGCTGGTCTTCGCTTCAAACGACGCAACTGAGGGCCGTCTAGTCCGTATTTATTGGGTAGTCCTAGTGTATGTCAGTCAGCACCGTGCCTGCGGCTACGTTCTCTGCTTCGATGCCCGAGCCAAATGGTCATAAAAGTTTTGTATCCGTGCCTCTGTCGCGACGTCGTCGCCGCGCGCCGCTCTGATCTCCCCCCCTGCCTATTCCCTTTCCGCTCCACGTTCGCCAGGGATGGTGTCGATTGGCTACATGCGTGCACGATGGCCAGTGGGCGCAAGCTATTGGTGGGTTCCGTCTGAGTGACACCAGGGCCGTCCACCAATGCCGCAATCTAGTGTAATGCCAACGCTCTGGAAAGTATTGGTGAAGAAGGCGAAAGCCGATGATGCGTCACTCAGCACCTCCCAGTATGACCCAGACGCATGATGACGTCTGCAGGTATGGAACTAGCGCCCTTGACAGGAAGATCGGCAGGTGCTGGGAGCAGGTAATTGGACTGGTCGGCAGTGTTCGAGTCAGGGCAGGACACGAACCCCTTCCCCGGGGCGTCTGTCACCGGGGCGGGCCATGGTGCTGTTAAGGCGAGCACGGATGCGAAGGCGGAGGCGGAGGCGGATCGGGATGGATCGGAGTTCGGACGGAGTGAGAAAGCAGAAGCAGGGGGGGTTGGCTTCTTCTCTGGAGGCCGACACGGATGTTCCGGCGACCGTCTGTCTGCCTTGGTTGTGCCCGGCCGTGGGCAGGATGGACAGCGTGGTGATTCGGCTCAGCTCGGCTATTTTGTGTAGATGGCCTCGCAAGTGTATGAGTGAAGGTTGTATGAGATGAGGTGGTAGGTAGGCAGCAACGAGATGAGGTGATGCCTGCCAACCTACCTAGGTAGGTACCTAAGATATAAACCTACCAGGCAGGTACCTACTTATCTACCTACCTGCCTGCCTGCCTGCCTGCCTTAATTGAGGCAGCAACAGAGCGGGAAGGCGTCCTCGTCGAAGTGGGGCTTGCCTGACTGTTTGCGCCGTTTTTTTCTTTTCTTCTTTTTCTCCTTATTCTCTTCTCCATGCTATTTGCCTTTCCCCGCCAGAGGAAGAGAGAGGGAAAGAGAGAGGGAAAGAGAGAGAGAGAGAGCGGCGGGTGACAGGTGCGATGCAGGCAACATGCATAGTATGAATGACGAAAACAGATATGCCGCTGTGGAGAGAACAAGCCAGCAACATGGCTGTTGTCTCTTGCGGGTTCTGTTGACTTTCTGTTCTAATTGGTATCTTTGAATGTATTACATCGCCTCCAGCTCGTCTTGCTATTTATGCCCATCTGCGCGTGTTCCCGTGATCGACCAGGCAAGTGTGCCGCCTCTCCCTTCTTCGTCGTCGTTTGTAGCTATGTGTCATCGTACCCCACTCGTTCCTGCCCTTTCATCCGAGCTATTTCGCCCTCCTGCCTGCACATGTAGTAATATCTATGGTAAGTGAAAGAGGTGGGGGGCTCTTGCTTTCTTTCTCTCCTCCTTTACTTCTCCTTCCCAGACATCAAGCGCCTCTCTTCCCGTTTCGGGGCACCACATTTTGCAGAGAAATGCCTTCTCGGCGAGCTACTTGCCTCTCCATCTTCGAAGTCATGTGTACCTGACTAAGTGACCCATAGGTACCTAGGTTCATCGCTTTCCGGAGAGACACATACTTTGATGTATCCTGACGATGATATTCCCAGCACGATGGTAACTTCAAGACGCCCAGCGCGAGTCCTCAACTCGGCTCTACCCATACATTTGGCCAACTTCATCCAACGGTCGGTTTGCCTTTCGACGCAGGTCGTCTTTTGACTGATGGTAGGCAACCGTTGAAAGATGCAGTGAACCTTTCCTTCGCCTTGGGCATCGTGGACAAGAATCCGAAAGACTCGTTGTCTCTTGAGCTCCAGAAGATCCATCCGATAGACGCAGAACGGAGCATTTCGACAAATCCCACATCTGGAAGACGAATCCTCATCTGAGTCTTGTATGTTCAAGGCGGTAGACGGTCCTGGGGACTCAGACTGGCGTCAATGGAGAGGTTTGGGCATTGCACCACCTTGAACCGCTGCCCATCACACCCTGTCCGGCACACCGACGACGTCTACCGAGACCCCTCCGTCGTCTCTGTACAGGTACTCAACTCTAGGATCGGCATTCATGTCCTTCAAAAGAGGCGAGTGTTCTGTTGAGAGCGTGATGGCAGGCGACACTGGCTGAGACGTATTCGTCCATTCCGTCTCAAGAACGCTACCAGGAGCCCAAGTGTACGAGGCAATGGATGCCTTCTCGGCCCAGTCGTAAGGTGGCATTTCGAACCAGCCCGGGCTACTTTCTTCACTGTAGTCGCAGTCCCATAGCCAATCTGGCAGATTTTCTGTATCGCCAGTTCCATCGCTGTTTTCGTCGCCGTCCATGTCACACAAGCCCTGCGAGATCGAGACTGACTGTTCCGCAAACGCCGAAAGCCGCTGCAGTCGGTATTGATGGACTCGGTCTGCTTCGTTCATCTTGTTCGTCTGCCGCAGGAGTTTCTCCAGGTTCGCCAATGCCGTCATTGAGATCCGTTCGTCTGCATCCGAAGTCAGGGCAATACGAGCCGCCGACTTGAAAGATGCTATTGCCGCCGGTATGTTGCTCATCCGGTAATACTTAACCCCGAGTTCCAGGTTAACTGCCGCTTCCTGCTCCTCCGTCATGTTGTACGCATTCATGTGCATCGTCAGCACCACCACTGCCTCGTCTAGCCTCCCTTGGTTCTCCTTGCAAGCTGCAAGCAAGCCTGCGTGTGATAGAGCCATATCATCCAACCAGGGTTGCGTTTGCCCCGAGGCCTCGGCACGCGCGCGGTGGCTTCTAAGCATCGCCTCGCAATCTTCGGCGTCTTTGCGGGCAAACATACAGTCCAGGTAGTCGCTGTAAAGTAGGTGCGTCAGGTAGCTGGCCGACCCTGCGCGTTCCTCGATATCTGGAATCAGCAGTTCGTATAGCCGCATGGAAAGCTCGTAATAGTCCGAAAAGTCTGTTGAGCCCAATCTATGCCAAATCTGAGCAAGGCTGTGATGGGGCCCCAAGACGATTGGAACGAGCCCGGCGAGATAGTCAAGGACCAGCCTCAGGAGGTCATGCTTGTGGTGTCGTTCCAGGTACCAGAGCAAGCAAACCGTCCGAGCCACGAAACTCGGGCTCTCGGCCGCGACTATCTCCTTGAGCGATTCAAAGGCCGGGCCAAGAATATCATTGATGTCGATTCGGTCACCTGCTATCATGCAGCGGTTCACCAGAGCAAAGCTCGCAATGACCCTCTCGAACAAATCGTTGCTGCGGTCTCCCTGGTCGAGCTGACCATTCGAACAGTCTACGTCGAACTCGCACCACCAAGCACCGGAGGAGAAGGACCCATCAATATAATCCCGGAACAAGCACAGCACTTGCTCGGTACTCTGCATCTCTGTCGTCGGTGCCAAGACTCTTGACGGGCTCGGGGGCGGCGAAGGAGTCCGACAAGTCACCTCGAGGGCAGTCTGCGCACTGGGCATCTGTCCTGCCTTGAACTTTGCCATCACCGACGGGTTGCGCTTCAGATAGCGGCCGATGTTCTCCAAGTCCACAAGCTGACCTCGTATCCTGAATTCCGTCGGTTTCTTCAGTACGTCTCGATCCTGCTTGAGGAGCATAATGGCCAGAACCTCGTCACCCTTGAGCTTCTTATCAAGACCCCATTTCCATATCCTCGACTTGTACATCTTGACTCTGCGACGGCTGGTGAGGAAAATACGGAAAACGTGACGGGCTGTACTGTACGTACGTGGCGACAAAATGATGCTTGCGTTGCATGATTTCCATGACCTCCTTCAACGACTTGTTTTCTTCCTGGTACAGGCGAGTAATGATTGGGCGCTTGGTTTCCCATAGCTCAGCGGGAAGCCTCTTGCTGGGTTTTGCTGGCTTCCCGGGACTCGATCCGAAATCGAGCGGCGCCTTCTTGGCGAAGCCAGCCATGATGAAGGCTTTCACGACGTTCGTCCCGTTTGTTTGCCGAGTTCAAAGGAGCAACAAAGCTCAATATGGGGGTCGGCGGCACCCAAGTCCGGTCAGTCTGAAGTGGTCCTTTGTCGTAATCCCATCGAACCACGACAGACACTTTATTCAGTGGACGCGGGGAAAGCGGTGGATATGCTATTTGAAATGGAGGGAAAGGGGATTTGGCGGGTAAGCAGACGCGTCGCTAAGCCCAGCAAGGCTCCATCTTCCCGCCCCCAATTCGAGCCTGATGGGGGTTGCATTCGGCCCTATATCACTCTTCTCCGTCTTCTCCGCGACAATGAATAACCCTTGCTGCATGACAGAAGTGGCTCAGCACGGATAACTTGCATTTGTTACCAGGTATTGATCTTCCATGGGTGGTGGTAGCGCAACGCATTCGACGGTCAGACACGCCCGCTGAATCGCTGGCGTCTCCCAGGAACCCTTTTCTGTACTCCTCTCTTACTCCCCAACACCCGCTCTCTCTCCTTCGTGGGAGGGAAAGAGTGCTGGGCAGTGAGTGCATGGCAGGGGTTGTATTGCAAGGAGCAGCAGTCAGCGATCAGCAACGAGCTGTGGCTGGTCGAGGGCAGGGTTGCGCCACCTGTCTCGCAGGCAAATGGAAGACGAATAGCGTTTGGGTGAGGATGAAGACCCCTGGGCATTTGGAATTTCTTGCCGATTCTGTCGACAATCCTCCCGCCTACTTACACGAGTGCGGGTATTTAGCCCGTACACTAACACTTCCCTCTTGATGGACGGAGCTGTCAGTGCACTTTTAAGAGGCAAAAGCTTCGACTTTGTTTGTATAAGTGCAATTGATTACCCGAAGCACTTGGATACGGGCCAGGTACCTGCACTCTACTCGGTATAGCCCGTCCAAAGTCCTTGGTTCGAATGCCAAGGCAGAAGAAGAAGCACAATCTCCCATCTGACATGATCAGTATCCGTACACAGAGCTACATCTCAGATCACACAATCGTCGACTTGGAGCTGTAGCACCCCTGTGCTCTACATGTGTCTAATAAGAGAGTGTCTCTAGGTACTGAGGCTGGAATACATCATGGACTTTTGATCTTGGCATTCTGGCCAAGGACTTTTTGACGGGCTCTCCCCACTCAGTGGCCTGACGACCGGTCGCTTGACGAGATGGCATGTCGACAAGGTCACCTAGTCATTTAGACGCTGTGCCAGCTTGCAGTAGTAGCTAGGGGCCAATGGCACAATAGCTCACGCTAATTGGCGACGTTGGCGACGTTGGTGACGTCGTGACTTGCCCTGCGAAGGATGAGCAAGATTGCAGTAGTAGCAGCCCTGAGTAGCCCTGCAAACCGATTCAAGCAAAGACACTAAGACTGAATCGGAAAATCCAATGCTTGGCGGCTTATCCACCCCCGTTACTGATACGACTTGGACATGGCCAACTGGACCCCCCGGCCGTTTCGGTGGGCCTCATTCCGCCGGAAAGGATGGCCAATTCCCATTACCCTGGTTCACGGGCAAAGGAGATCCGGCCAAGGGTGGCCGTGCCATGGGAGAGGGGGAAAACACACAACACCGCCAGACAATCAGATTCCCCCGCCATGGCTGCCACAGAAGGGCGCGCTTAGTTGTTGCCTAGCCGACTTTGATGAGTCTTTGTTCGAAGGCTTTCAAGGTCGGTTGGGTTTCGGCGAGGTATGTTTTCTCCCCCTCCAGGCTGCCGTATCCTTCACAAGCGCAAGGAACCCCTCAAAGAAGCCCGCCTGAGGCTGCTTAGAGTCCCAAACCCCCCCATCACATATGCTTTTGGGCCGATACGAAGAAGGCTATGTAACTGACAGTGACGCTCCCCTAGGTAGTTGGATACTCGTACTGGGTACGAGACCGTATAACGTATTGCTGAGGCCAAGAACAACTCATGCCGGCGGGTGGCAAAGCTTCGGCTTGCAGATGGTGTCATTCGATGAACTCGGACACTAGTTCGATAAAGATAAGCGCGTGGATGCGTCTATGTTGACGGCAGTGGTCGCATTCTGTGCGAATGACGGCGTGGCCAAGTCGACCCGAGCCAACCTGGGACGGTATCTAGACGGCTGCCACGAGCACACGGAGAGACACAGACGATTCTGTTCCAATCAGCTGGGCCCGGATACGGGTCTCGATATTGGCCCAAGCGTCAGCCCTACGTCGATGCAAGGTCAGGTCGCTGCATTGGAGCACTCCCGCGATGGATGTGAGGTCGACAGCTTGGGGGCGGCCCGGACGCAGCCTGCCAGCCTCAGGCTTCCTAGACGTTATTGTTCATAACTTGACCGTTCTACACCTATAGCTGCCAAAGTTCTTTCCCGTGGGTAACACATTGCAGCCACAGAACCGGGGATCATGGTTAGGCAGGTTCCTGATTGACTGTGCCCAGCAAAACCTAGGTTGCCTGCCTTATACCTTGCGGCGGGGGTGTGGACTGGATGCGAGCCAACGATACCAACTTATGACCCTGTCTAGAATACGACCAAAACGTCATTAGGGATACCGCGAGGGTCAGGCCTTCCGCTTCTGGGCACCCCTTCTTACGAGCTTCGCCCCAGCAGGGTGAATATTCAACTATCCAAAGTGCCTTCGTCATCAACCTAACCGCGCGCCCTTGAAGACCGGCGACGGATACAACCTCGCTTCTGCCTGTACGTGAACGGAAATATAAAGCCAGCGCAGAATCTTCTTCAGAATGAGCAAGAACGAGCAACAGCGTCTTCAACACTCTACGAGTTCCACCTCATCTCCCCAAGCATCACCCATCCAGACAAGATACACCCCGCAAGAAGCTGACGACCTCCTTCGCAAGCTCCAAGAGACTACAGTACGTGTCAAAACCATCCAAGTATTCACTGAAACAACTGGTAACAATGGTCTCCATATAGATTGAAGCTCTGAGAACATCGAGCAACGACATGGACTCCAGCAACTCCTACGGCGGCGGCGGCAGCAGCTCCAAGGGCACCTCTCCTGATGACGGGAGCAAATCTTACGACCAACCTGTCATATTCGACGGCCTCCTTCCTCGGATAGAGACAAGAGGACAAAGCAAACATGCCTCCAAGAAGAAAAGCGGCAAGAAGAAGGAAGACAAGAGCTCAAGTCAACAGTATGTGCCCTCGACAGACGACAAGACGACAGGCGCTAACGCTTCCCACGCAAGATGAAGAGGCTTCTAGCGGCCATGTATGATTGTCATGTGCTGAAGCGTAAGCTGAGGCCAGTTCCCTGGCGCGGTTTGGCCGTCACGATGCGGTACGAGCTATACATGGCACCATACTTGGCTTGGATTTTGGCGTGGAACGGATGTCCTTTGTGAATGGATTGCAGAGCACTGGTGGGAGCGAATGGAAATAATTGGATGACGCTGTATTTCTGTATTGTCACTGGGCGTTTTGCTTATCAGGTTCTACGGTTGGCAGGCAATAATGGGGGATGAATCATGTGTACACGAATGGGGCATCTGCTATGACTCAACTCCTCTTCTCTTTTGCCGACATGCTATCCTTGTGCATCTCCTCATTCAAATCAAACCATTGCAAGCTAGGAGTGCAAGAGGCCTTCGGAGCGTCAGACTGAGGCCAATTTCGACGTCGGCGGGGGTGGTACGCGGCGAGGCAGCAAAGGCATCCTGGAAGTCACCCCGGACGAGGCCCGCATTGTATCTGGCAAACAAAGCCCCCGCCCGCCGGACTCGAATCCCGTCGGTACTAGCGCCAGAGACTCGGCCGCCGAGTGTGGGGGTGGGGGCCATGGATACGAGAGAGCGAGCGGTTGTCTGCCAATGACGACGAGTCTGGCTCTATTGACCTGGACTGCCGCGTACGGGTCCGCCTCAGGGCTCGGGGCAAGTGAGGTTGTTACGAGGTGTCCGGGGGGGGAGGGGAGGGACAACCACCTCGATGAAGGATCGTATCACGGGTTCGATGAAGCACCGGGTGGCCGGGGTGGAGGAATTGGGTGAATCGGATGCCGTATCTTTCCGTACCTTGTTGGCCCTGGTAGCCAAAGCTGGTAAAGGATACGCGACAGGCCAGGTCAGGTCAGGCCAGGCCAGGCCCAGCCAAGCGCGGATATATAATCCCGACCCCTGGCATTATGCGGGCGCTTGGGGATGGATTTGGAGCGCGGCCAACAAGGAGTCCAGCACAACTATCCCCTCAATCTCTGTCCATTTCACTGTTTCAACAGCGCGCTAGAAATATATGGTGGGGGAAGGGGGGCGGGGAGGGGATATATGACTCCTTCGGGAGAGGTACCCAAGGGGTCGGACCCCTCGTTCCCGCAGCATGTGCGTAGGCACGCAACTGGGGTGCCGGTGTAGGTATAAGTGTTCTACGGGTATTAGTTCGTTGTCTACATGCAGCCTTGCTGACGCAGTAACAGCCAATGACTTTCTGCGCCCACCATCCTCGCTGACGCGGTGGCAGCCAATGGCTTTCTTGCGTTCGCCATCGGTACATGCAGCCTTGCTGACCCAATGACGGCCAATGACATTCTGCCTTCACCATCAGCACACGCAAGACGATGTACGGATATACGGACCTAGTGGAGTCTCGAGGGGGGGAACAGACTGGGCTGGGCCATCTCGGCGGTTCTCGATGCATCATGATTCATGGTATTCGTGAAGCACGATGTAGAAAACGTGTCGCATGACTCGGGTCGGATGCCACCTACCTACCTCGGGTCTCGTCCAGTCAGTTGGCTTGTATACATGCATACAATGCATACATACATGCATGCATGCCTCTTGAGTACGATGTGTTACGGAAGGGGGTGGGGGGTAACACGTGTAAGGCGGCGTACGGACGGCGAGGATACGTGCACCGGGCTCGCTAAGCCCTGCCGTCTCCACACAAACGGTCGGCGTGCGTCTGCAAAAGTGCGAGGCCCCACATGCACCAAACCCCCCGCCGCTTGTTATCGGGGAGGGCTCGGCCGAACGGCGCCGAATAGACATCTAACACCTGGTCTGGGATACCGAACAAAGCTCCATTGGTGACTTAGACGCGCCGACCAACTTCGCCCGCCTCTTCGCCCGAGGGAGAAGGGGCTCGGGTCGCTCGCTCGCTCGCTCGGGCCATGAGGCTGATTCGGATATCCAGGATGACGACGGAGACGCTCGAGTTCTCACGGCCTTGGTGGAAGCCGCGGGGCCTGCGACGACCTTGATGTGGCACCGCCAGCCTCGTCGGTCCGGCTTTGTCATCTGGAAAAGTCCCTCTTCATAGTTGGGGATTGGGGGCACGATTCCTAATCACAACGTCCTGGTTGCGAAACAAGATACAAAAAAAAAAAAAAAAACCGAAAACACCACCGCGTCTTGGTTTAGGAAACGAGTTGCGAGGCAGCGCGGCCGGACCAGACGCCTCGCGGCACGCTCAATGTCCGGGCGACTTTTAACCGCCGCCGGCTGCAGTAAGACCCGCGGGACCACGATATCTGAAGGGTGAAGGGGGGGCAGATCAATTTGGGGGCAAGCAGACTAGTCCGCTACCACCTGAAGGACTTCAGCTTTGCTTGCCAAGGCATGCAAAGACGGTCCCGGCCGTGCCCACACGCATTCCGCCGAGGCATTCTCTCTCTCTCTCTTTCTCTATCTTTGACCCCAAGTTGATGCAAAACCCCACCTGGCAGAACCCCCCGCCCCCCCCTAAATTCCAAGCACAGACAAGAGGTTGTCGTCGTGATGGTATCGTCGTTCCGCATAAACGACGACAATGTGTGTGACCCGAGGGGGCGGGCTCGGGGTTGTGATGCTTTGGATCCGGCTTCGTCTTCCGCCAAAGACTCTCAACTCACTATGAGACCGTCCTCGAAATGGCCACTCTATTCTGCTACAAAAACCACCTTCTCACTCACATCTAATAGGTTATACGACAACCGCCACCCTCATACCCTCACATGTCCTCCTCCTCCTTCTTCTCAGTGCCTTTCAGATCACCATCAACGTAATCCAAGCACCCCGGCTCGTTCACCATGAAGACTTCCTGTCATCGCTCAAACCGGCGCCCGCCGTGACCACCACAGCCGTCCTCACAGTCGGCCGCTCCCCGTGCCCGTCAGCCCCCCGACTTGTTCCCTCACGCGCCTCCGGGGGGCTCTGCGAGCGACTTCACATTTTAGAACACGACCAACGGCAACTTAGCCTACGTGAGCGACGTTCTTGCAATGCTCAGTCTTCTGCTCTTACGCGACGAGCAGCGGGCCAGCCCCCATCATCCAGCGGACCATCACCTGGGTCGCTTCCTGCGCCTTCGGCGCGCAGGTATACAACCTCTGACCGCTCCAGGCGTGGATCGGCGACCTCGGCTTTGGCGGCACCATCTCGACTCCCGTCCGGGGTTTCGGGGAGGAACGACCGCCTGGGCGCCAAGGACGACATGTCGTGCCAGGACCGCGAGCCTCAGGTAGGCGACAAGATCGACGCCACCTGGGTGCATTTACGTCCCCTGCCTTGGTACAGGTCTGCCGGGAGACTGGCCAATGGAGGGGGCCGCCGGTCTCAGAGGGCGGCGAGGTGATGAAGGGTTGCACTCGATAGCCCCGTTAGGTTTTCCAAGCATAAAAGTGCCGGAAAGCTGTCAAATGTGATATACCAAGGCCTTCTTTCTTCATGTATGTGCAATAAGGCTTCAGCCTTGAATTACACTTGGCTCGTCTAATCACCCCGTCTTACCCGTGGCGGCTTCACGCGCGCAACTGGCGCTTGGCGCTAACAAGTTCCGTCATTGGTCGCAGCGATTGATTGATCACTTTCCTCATCCTCTTGAGTGGGGGTTCAGGGTCTTGAGTCGACATGGAGGTTAGATGGTTTGGGACTTTTGTTTCTGCTGTGCCGTTCGTACCCTCAATACTGCTCTCTCTCGCCGCCTCTTCGCGGCGAATTGAACGATCAGACTCGTAGGTTTCCTCCTCCATAGCTTGTTGATCGTCCTTTTTGGGAGGCCTTTTGGGTGGCTCTATAGGAGTGTGATAATATTGGGGGGGGGGGGGGGGGCAAGCGGCTGACAGCCCTTTGAGATTCAGAGGGCCTAGGATTTGGTTCATGTACGAGACCATCCGGGAGGTTTGTAGGTCTCTCGGGCTGGGTTTCCGAGGGAGTGGGGTCTCTCTCCCTCTCCGTGTTTGTATTGCACCGGCAGGTTGCTCATATCCAAATGAGAGGCGCTGTTGGACCGTCGAAATTTGGTGGGATGAGAACTACAGTGTTTTTTACGGGAGATCGTATATACAGGGATAAACAAGATACGAGGTCGGCAATAAGCAGGGAGTGGATGGGGGCGGTTTGTGTGGTCTGCGTTAGCAGACATTTCCCACGTTCTCTAGGTCGCTTGTTGGGAACCTTGATAGTGGCTTTGACCTAGCCCTCTGAGTACGAGTATGACTCACGAGTAGAAGAGTCTCTTGGAAAGGCGAACGGAAAAGGGATGAGGGGGAGCGGGTGACTCTTCGTGTATTCGTGGCGAGAGAGAGGTGTCTGTAGATGGAGACTGGAGCACGGTTGCGCTGCCGAATGGATGGTTTATCTTTTCTTTTCCTTCTTGCCGAGTATGGGATGTCATAGATCCTCCATCGTAGAGAGTCTCGTATACGCTGGTTCGACGCATAAGCTCTTTCAGAAGATTGGCATCCTCGGTCCAAGACAGAAATCGATAACCATTTAGCTCGCAAGACATCCAGCCGTACATAGCAGAACATGCCTGCGAGATGATGATGTGAGAGTATACACAATCCCCGGTCACTGGTGGCGAAATGTGACCTTTGATGGCATATGTTTCTCGTGCATGGGCACTCGGAAGCGTGCAGGCGGCTTCCCGCACACACGTCTCCATACCAATGATCCATGAGGTATCCGGAACATTGGGAATAAAAAAAAAAAAACTTTTGGTTCTATGACATTATTGCAAAGAAGTATCTCGTTGAGAAGACGCGCGTTGTCGATGTCGCCCCGACTTGTTTGTGCCCTCGTTGTCCCTGGACCGAGGACGTGTGCTGTGTTTTCGAATCTTGCGTCGGCGTCTGTCCAGCCATTCGTCGTGGGCCGAAACGCCTTCCACCTCTTCCCCGGCATAGTTATACAGACCCATCGTCGGGGCCTTCTTTACCCCACACCAGATAGCGTTGCGCACCTCACATCTAGGCGGCGAATCGCTTCGCTCTGGCCTCCATTTTCGCCTTCTCGGCAGGATCAACGGCGGCGCTGCGTCTAGGTTCGCGATCGCCGCCGCCTTGACGACCACCAGGACGCCCGTTCCTGTTGCCCCTGCCGCGTTGTCCGCGACCATCGGTGCTCTGTCGCTTGGAGTTGCGTCCGGGCTGCTCGTCGGCGCGTTCGGGACGGCCGCGCTTGGGGCGCCTCTCGGGTAGGGCGGAATCGAGACCAGCGACACTGCCGACCTCGACACCGAACTTCTTCGCGCGTTCGGCCTTCTTTTTGGCCTCCTCGTCCTCGTCGATGCCGAAGCGCTTGGCGCGGTCGGCGCGCTTCTTGGCTTCTGCTGCGGCGTCGGTCGAATCGAGATTCAGGGCGAAGTTCTCCTTTGGCGCCTCGACGGCAGTCTCTGCAGCCTTGTCGGGCTCGTCTCCTTCGGCGGTTGTCGCAGCCTCGGGGGCGGCCTCTGGCGCAGCTTCAGCGGCGGGAGCCGCGGGCTCAGCTGTAGTAGGGGCAGACGCGTCGGCGGCAGGCTTGGAGGCTTCAGGGGCCTTGGCGGGCGCGGGCTCGTCGTCACTGTAATCAATTTCGTCCTCCTCTGCGGTGGCTGGGCGGGGGGGGATCATGTTAGCTTGCGATGAAGGTGAGGGCGCAATTGGAATCAATCGGGTGACGTACCAGGCGCGGCCTGCTTATCGTTCTCCTTGAGACGGTTGACAAGGTCCAGCTTGTTGCCCGTTGCGGGAAGACCTCGCTCCTGGAGCAACTTCTTGAGCTCGGGAACCTTCAATGAACTGTAGTCGGTAGCCATGTTTGCTGCGAAGATGCGATGGAGCGGCTGCGGGTGATTGATTGTTGGATTTGATGGATGGTTTCGGATGCGACAATGACGAGAAGGGATGCGCAGGCGGTTGCAGAGAAGAAATTGATGATGACAGGGAGGCGGAACGGGGCAGGCGGAGAGAAGGGGAAGGGGGGCTGTGGTGGTTGATGGATCACGGTCGGGGGGTTATGACGATCTTTCAAGCGCGTCGTTGCTGCTTTGGTTCACAGGGCGACAGATAAGCAAGCTTGGGGGAATGGAATTGGGGCGGTAAGCAGGCAGGCAGGCAGGGCAGGTACATGTACACTACCTTCATGCCTTCCCCGTCTCGCCTCGCTGGAACAGGAGTGGGTACGTACCTACCAAGCTCGTGCAGCTAAGCGAATATACAGGTACATAGTACATAGTAGGTATGGAAGCACGGACCAGGGCCTCCACAATGCGTCCGAAAGGGATGGATGAGCCGGTCGAGTGGCGTCGCTGTCGTGCATTTAGCTACCTTGACACTACTATGTACATAAGTAGGTACAGTGACAGTATTCCATCAAGTTCATCGGGTCTGGGTGCGCACTTGCGAAATATATAGTGCTGCTTGATAGGTATGATGGAATCGGTCTGGGGCTAAGCAACAAGGAAATCTCAACGACACTTCTTTTCGGATGCTGTGTCTCCATTCGTCAGAAGAGAGATAGATGGCGTTTCTTCTCATGTCAAGGGACGGGGTGTCGTCGAACTACGAATGCGAGTGTGTATGTATGTGTTCTTCTGGATGACGAAGAACAACCGTCTTTGTGTGTGTTGTACCCGTTTAGGGAACTGGCTCCGTCGAGGGTACAGTCAACTCGACTCGACTCGACTCCCAAGTAGCAGAGGTTCGAGGTAAGAATAGCCGGGTTGGTATATAATCATGATTCGCGGCAACAATCCTCTTGCCATCGAGTAAACTTTATGTGACAGCAACACTGTGCTGCTTGATATCCATATCCAAACATGGACCAAACTTTCAGGGAGTCGTGTTGCGCCGATGAGATAGTTAGAGTCTTGTGCGTGTGCAGTCGAGCCAAGCTCATCGTGGCAGCTGCTCATGATGGCTGGGTGTCACTGGATTGTTGAGGGACTAGGTAGCAAAACCTCAAATGGTGTTCAACTTGATCGGCACATGTATACTTCTGTCATCCCGAAGCGAGTTGGCTTGGTCGTACCTTCGTCTCGTCCCTCTCGATTGCTACGAGTGACTGGGAGTATGGCTGCGTGCCAAACTCAATTCGTAAATGACGCGCGTTCGTCGCGTGCTGAGTGACACTGACTGAGCGAGGAGAGGACACGAGGATGGTTCTGGACCCATATGTGCCGATGTTGCCTGTACATTGCAGCAGGTATGTATGTATTCACAGGCTTCAGACCGAGCCGTCCCGGGCACTTCCGCAGGCAGCATGCATCGTACATTCGGCGGCGGGCCGGCGGCACACACACACACACACACACACAATCGACATGGAACAAAGAAGCCGACCGATAATGGCATGCGCATGACATTGACGTTGAGGCTACCGCTCAGACCGCTTTGCCGTCGCAACTCGGCCCGTGTCAACTCGACATGATGCAGCCTGCTCGGCAAACGGCAAACGGCAAAAGCGGCAGACGGCAGACCATAATCACCGGGGCACACACACCACGGCCATATGGCATATGGCACGTGCCAAATGGCTCTCCGCTTCCGCCCCCCTCTCCGTCTCCAGCGATCATCCCCCCTATCCTACTGTAGCTTTGCGATGCAAATGAAACCTTGACAACCTAATCGTAACTACGTACTGCGTACATACCCTTGCGGCCCACTGAGTGCGCAAGACAAGCACAGGCGAACAAACGTACCTTGGTACCTCTGTGAAAAGCGAAGGTGTTGGTTGCTACCCCGGATTCCGAGGGCGGCTCCACCCAAACGGGTCTCTAACGTCGAGGTATCGGCCGACACGATCCTCTCGCGCCTGTTTTTTTTGCTCACTTTCCCCAAAACCCTCCTCCCCCTGTCGCCCCTGTTGAGCTGTCTTTCGAGCTGACAACAAGGCTCTCTCTCCCACGCCGCGCCACCCGCAAATCAACCAACTATTCGCTTTTGTATACCCCATCTGCGGGCCATGGTATGGCCTAGACAGTAGCTTGTATCAGGCTCGTCCGAGCCGATTATTCGTGTTCGTCTGTCTTCCCTTAAAACCCATCCTCCGTCATCTACTCTCCCCTCCCGAGTCGCCACGAACACCCTCTTTCCCCTCCGCCTTGCGACAACCTCAAAAGTCGCCCAGCATGACGCGACGCATAGTAAGTCATGTGCTCCGACTCTATCCAAGCCTGGGAAGACCCACTGACAATGCCTTTTCCTAGGTACGGACGATAATCCAGCTCACCGCGGTAACGCTGCTGACCTTCCTCGTCGTCTTCTTCCTCGACCGCAACTTCCGAGTCCTCCCCAAGTCGATGCACCACTACATGCCTCAGCACCACCACGGCCTGATCATTACCGACATCACAGTGACCAGATGCTCCACCCTCAACGTCTTCTCCTCGTGCAACCTCGATACCGACAAGTGGCACCGGATCGAGAAGGACCTTTACCTGGGCAAGTCATGGACGACGAGCGCATACGTACACGTCGCACGCAAGAAGGAAGATGAGCTGCTGCCAGAAGACAAGGTCGTCATGGACGTCTCCGTCGGACGGCTCGACCCGACCACGACAAAGAAGGGCGAGGAGGACGAGCGGTGGGAGAGCCGGCCGTACGGCCTGTGGGTGAAGCGATCGTCCAACCAGAAGAACAGCGACTCCAAAAAGGCCGTCACCGGCATCGACGTGCTCTTCGGCGACGATGCGGTCGAGGCCCGCGACGGCTGGGAGATCACCGGCACCGCCCTGCTCCTCCCTCCCAATCAGGACGTCCCCGTCACCCACATCACCCTGCGAAGAGGAAGCCAGAAGGAACCCCACAAGCCGCGACCGCGGATCCCCGAAAACGGCCGCTTCAAGATTGTCCAGCTCGCCGATCTCCATCTCAGCACTGGCGTCGGAAAGTGCCGCGACGCCATGCCCGAGGGCCACAACGGCGGCGTGTGCGAGGCCGACACCAGAACGCTCGACTTCGTCAGCAAGATCCTCAACGAGGAGAAGCCTAACTTGGTCGTGCTCAGTGGAGACCAGGTCAACGGAGAGACCGCGCCCGATGCACAGTCGGTGAGTTTGGAGATGCTGGGACGGACGGGGTGGGGCGCGAGCTAACAAATGACAGGCCATCTTCAAAATTGCCCAGATCCTGATCAAATTGAAGATTCCCTATGTTTCAATCTTCGGTAACCACGACGATGAGGGATCGCTTCCTCGGTCCGCCCAGATGCAGATCTTGGAGTCCCTCCCGTATTCCCTGGCCAAAGCCGGGCCCGAAGACATTGACGGCGTCGGCAACTACTACGTCGAGGTCTTTGCTAGGGGCAAATCGGACCACTCGGCACTGACACTGTACATGCTGGATTCTCACTCATATTCGCCAGACGAGCGCAGGTACCACGGCTATGACTGGATCAAACAGAACCAAATCGACTGGTTCAAGACGACGTCCACCAGTCTTAAGAAGACGCACAAGGAGTACAGCAAGGTTCACATGGACCTGGCCTTTATACACATTCCACTGCCTGAATACAAAGATGCCGAACTCGCCCTCAAGGGCTCGTGGAAGGAGGGTGTCACGGCACCCAACTACAACTCGGGCTTCCGGGATGCCCTGGTTGAGCAGGGCGTCGTCATGGTCAGCTGCGGCCAGTAAGTTTTCTTCTCTTTGCATTCCTCTCGGCCAATCTTGAAGCTCTTTACTGATGCAGGAAAACAGCGACCACGTAAACGACTACTGCTCCCTTTCTCTAGACAGCGAGAAGAAGCCCGCGCTCTGGATGTGCTACGCCGGTGGCGCGGGATTCGGCGGGTACGCAGGCTACGGCGGGTACCACCGCCGGATACGCGTTTTCGAGGTCGACACCAACGAGGCTCGCATCACTACCTGGAAGCGGGTGGAATGGGGCGAGACCGATAAGAGGATCGACGAGCAGATGATTGTCGACGCAGGCAGCCCTATCGGCATCAGAGAATAGAAGGCATGACAGGACTCTCTATTATATCTCATCTCATTTCAGAGAAGAAGAAAAAAAGAAAACACCAAAATACGGAAAATATGGAGTTTTGGGCAGGCGCCGACCGGTGTTTGGGTTTTGGTTCAGCAGCAACAAGAGTCCCGGTGTCAGACTCGAGGTATTTTATTGCATGTATTTCTTGGCTCTGTGGAAGTGGGTTGACACGGCAGCAAGATGATGGCCGGGGCGTGGGCTGGTGCGGTGCTGGATCGTGTCTGTGTACATGTATCAACTGTTAGAAAGATGTAAACGGCCTCTTTGACTCACCCATGTCCTTGTCCTTTCGACGGCGGGCAGGATTCTTGGCATTCGACCGAGAGATCCGTATGGCATCGCACTCGAGATCAACTCATGCAGGCACAGGGATGACGAAATCGCTAGGGAACTACGGTTAACAATGATTGAGCACAATGTGCTCAGGTCGCTGCTCCCTGCTCTAGCCTCGCCGTGTGGGTTAGACCAACTTTGCGAAGATGGTTCTCGTGCAAGCATCGTTTTCTATGTGAGCCTGCCGACAGATGCCTGCCTACCTACCTGCCTACCTGCATGAGGTGATATACGACCAGGGTCAGGCATTTTCTTCAAACTGAGCCAATGACGAGTACGCCCCTCCGATTCATCCGCCAGCTCTCCAATCCCGTCCCCCGTCTTCGTCGCCGCCGTCCCGCGTGTATTCAACGACCGCGGCAAAGATTGAATGGTAGCAGTAGCGGACCGTGCGATAAGAAGGAATAGAACAAATGGTTCGAGAGCGACATAAGGAGCGGCAGCAGCAGAACCAGCAGATGCAGCAGTAACAGGAGTAGTAACAAGAGGAGATGCTGCAGCATAAGCACCACCACCGGCAGGAGCACTAAGGCCAGCAAGGGCCGGTGGAAGCAGCTCCAGAATAATATCTACTTTGGGATTGATCAGAACTTGCCTCCTTATGCAGACACAGTCGCTGCTGCTCTGTAATGGCTTTTGGCTTAACACCCGTCGCTTGATCCGGAGTCGGACAGCTCACAGCTGTTCGAGCAGCAGTTTTGCAACCTCAGAATCTACGAACCACCCCGTTGCAAACAGAGCCACAAGGGACTGAGATCAATGGCCAGGGTAGTTTGTCTCGGGGCCAGCCGGAGGATGCGGGATATGCGAGAGGATTCCGGCATCCCTGTACTCAATGTCGTGGCTGTTTTGTGTACATCCCTTTCTATTCGGTTACGAAATGCAATGGTGTTATTCTGGATGATGTTAAGACAGTTGACATGAGTGACCATGGAGATAATGCTATGGATTACTCTAGACCATGTGTGTTACTTGAGCCTACTTTATACAATACTCAGCGGGCGCCTAAGTGGCCTAATGCTTTACAAGTAGGAATATGTTTAGTCACGTCAATGTTCAACAGCCGGACGTCACGTAAAGCAAGAAGAAATGATGAGAGAAGCACAAATAGAACGCCGTACACATCATATGAAGGCGGCTTTAACATGGGGCGGGCATGGTTGCCGACGGGACGGGGCGCCACAAAGCTTGGCCACATACGGCGCCGGGCCGGCGGCATAGATGGTGTTGGAGCAAACAGTGCCGATCCAGCAGAGCGCTGTCAGAGGATGATGTAAAATCCATGTCTTTACGACAATTAACCGTAAGGAGCATCATGGCCACATGTGTTCGGAAACGCCATTGAGGCCATTGGGAGTCTTCTCACTCATATTGAATAGGTACCTAGGTAGACCTACCAAGTACAGGTACAGGGCGGGGCTCCACAGTCCGCAACCTGACCGTGGGGGAGGTGACGACACTTTTATGCCTTTTCGGATTTCTAAGCAAAAGCCCCGCGCGTCCTGTTCGTCGCAACACGCAGAGCCACGGCCGTGCGATGGAGGGGTCACGAGGGGTCACACTGACGGAACGGAAGCAACAACAGTTAGATGCAGCTTCCACGGGCATCCAGGCGGGTCCCCCCCTCCCTTCCGGATTAATAAGATAATGTCCACCTATCCTACCTAGTCGATATAATGGGGCAAGAAGCTCCAAGCTCAAGCTGCCTGATGAGTATTTAGAGAGAGGCAGGCCTTAGTCTCCATTTCCATTGCCATTGCCACTTCTGTGAAGCTGTCCAGAGTCTGTGACGACAACCTTCAACATCCACCATCCCCATTGATGACCTCTCGTCTCGCACAATTAGGCAAACAGATAATCAACATGGCTGCCAAGACCAAGACCGACATCCACCTGTACACCACCGGTACCCCCAACGGTATCAAGGTGTCCATCCTCCTAGAGGAACTCGGCCTTGACTACCAGGTCACCGCCATTGACATTTCCAAAAACACCCAGAAGGTTTGTCGGAAACATCCAGACCCTGGCTTGAACCCGCACACTGATGCACCGACCCACAGGAGCCGTGGTTCCTTGAGATCAACCCCAATGGACGTATTCCGGCCTTGACGGATACCTTCGAGGATGGCCAGCCCATCCGTCTCTTCGAGTCCGGCAGCATTCTGCAGTACTTGGTCGACCGCTACGACAAGGACCACAAGGTTTCTTACCCCTACGGCTCTCGCGAGTACTGGGAGGTGAACAATTGGGTATGGCCGGCCAACTTAGACGCACCGAGAGATTCGTGCCGCTAACGAGAACTGCAGCTGCACTGGCAGATGGGTGGCCTGGGCCCCATGCAGGGGTGAGTATCCTACCAGCCGAGATGCTTACGCAGGATGCTAACAGATTTGTAGACAAGCCAACCACTTCAAGCGTGAGAACACTGCCTGCCATGCCCATGAATAACGACATACTGACTGACACCTACAGGCTACGCCCCGGAGAAGATCCAGTACGGCATCGACCGCTACGTCAACGAGACGCGCCGCCTATACCGCACGATGGACACCCAGATCAAGGCCAACCCCCACGGCTACCTCGTCGGCGACCGTGTGACCATCGCCGACATTGCCTGCTGGGGCTGGGTCGCGGCCAGCAAGTGGGCGGGCGTCGACCTGGAAGAGTTCCCCGCGCTCAAGGCCTGGCTGTGGAAGCTCGCCGAGCGACCTGGCTTCGAACAGGGTCGTCACATTCCCACTCGCCATACCGCGCTTGACCATTACAGCATGAGTGATGAAGAGCTGGATGCGAAGGCTAAGGCTGCATCCGCGTGGATCCTCAAGGGCATGCAGGAGGATGCGGCGAAGAAATGAGAGGCCACACTGGGTAGCTCAGTATCAGAGACAAAGGTCCATCGCGAGATTAATAAACAAAGTTAAAGCATTGAAATTCGGGCTTGATTGTAATCTAATGAGTTTATCTGGCATCTTGCCGCGCCCATTGTGTTGAGATAATGGCAAGGAACAGGTTGGCAGAAACATGTCAGATTTGAATCGCGCAGTTGGGGTAAGGGGTCATGAGTGCAGAGGGCAATTCCACTTACAACTTCAAATAAGAAGGTCCAGGTCGGTTAGCTCAGTTGGTTAGAGCGTGGTACTAATATTTCACCTGAAATGTTGTGTAATGCCAAGGCCGGGAGTTCAAGCCTCCCACTGATCACATATTTTGCTTGTGGGGTCGCATTTTCCTTCCACTTGTTGACCAATCAACTCGCTTTTTCTCCTTTGAGTGGCAATTCTTTTTTTGGCGTATAAAAAGCCTGAAAGCCTAAATTGGCGGTGCTGACTTTGCGGTTTTACATCACGTGGTAGGCACTGCCTCGGACCTCGCCAGCTGGTGGCAGCTGGTCTCGAAAAAGCTTGAGGCCAATGTTCTGTGTTCAGTAGGTACTCTTCTCGGTACCTCTGCAGCTCTACCTAAACTTGCCAGTCCCATATAAAAGTCCATTTCCTCCTTCATCGCGAACCCGAAATCGCCATCACACTCCATCCTCTCCATACCGACATCTTGATAGCCATCGCGCAACAGTCAACATGTCGTGGAGAAGCCAGGGAATCACGGGCTCCAACAACATCCCGCTGGGCAAGCGCCGTTTTGGTGGCGATGATGAGGAGTACCCCCAAGATGCCCCCCCCGACAGCAACGGCAATGGCGAGTTGAAGCGTGGTCGTAGCCCTGAGCCTCGTAAGTCCACTCTCGCTTGTGCCACTCATCAGCGCCCATCAGATCCTGACTTTGCGTGTGTCTAGGTACCGATGCCGATGGCCCTCGTCGCAGAAAGAAGCGAAACCGTTGGGGCGACGCGTCGGAGAACAAGGCTGCGGGATTGATGGGGTTGACCACTGCCATCACGGCCAACATGACCGGCGAGCAGTTGGAGGCCTACACCCTCCATCTTCGCATCACGGAAATCAGCCAGAAGCTTCGCATTGACGACGTCGTCCCCGCGGATGGAGACAGGTGTGCTTGCTCCCCTTTCCAGCTTCGCGCAATGCCTTTACTGACCGTCCCCTCTTCCTCCAGATCCCCCTCTCCTCCTCCGCAATACGACAACCATGGTCGCCGTATCAACACCCGCGAATACCGCTACCGCAAGCGCCTCGAAGACGAGCGTCACAAGCTCATCGAGAAGGCCATGAAGACCATCCCTAACTACCACCCGCCACAGGACTACCGCAGGCCCACCAAGACCCAAGAGAAAGTCTACGTGCCTGTTAACGATTATCCAGAGATTAACTTCAGTATGATTGCTAACCCTCTAACCCTCCTAACCAAAATTCTTGTTTCCCTTGTTCCCCTGCCTGGACTCTGGCCAAGCTTGTCATGCATCCTCCAGGTGTCTTGTCAGACCTGGCCTTGTTTGGAGATCGGGACCGTCATAATTGCTTCACCATCTTGATACATGTACTAACGCTTAGCTCTCCTCGTAAAGTTGGCTTACTTATCGGACCCCGTGGCAACACCCTGAAGAAGATGGAGTCAGAGTCTGGTGCCAAGATTGCCATTCGTGGCAAGGGCTCCGTCAAGGAAGGAAAGGGGCGGTCGGACGCAGCTCACGCTAGCAACCAGGAGGAAGACCTCCACTGCCTTATCATGGCGGAGACGGAAGAAAAGGTCAACAAGGCCAAGAAGCTCATCCACAATATCATTGAGACGGTACGTATCCCCTCCCCCACAACGCCTGCACCTACAACTGCTAACTGTGGTCTTTACCAGGCTGCTTCCATACCCGAAGGCCAGAACGAGCTTAAGCGTAACCAGCTCCGTGAGCTCGCTGCCCTCAACGGTACCCTCCGCGACGATGAAAACCAGGCCTGCCAGAACTGCGGTCAGATCGGCCATCGCAAGTACGACTGTCCCGAGCGGCAAAACTACACTGCCAGCATCATCTGCCGTGTCTGTGGCAACGCTGGACACATGGCCAGAGATTGCCCCGACCGACAGAAGGGTGCTAGCTGGCGCAACGACGGTCCCGGCAGTGGTAGAGGTCCTGTCGGCCGCATTGGGAGCGGAGACGCCGTCGACCGCGAGTACGAGGTATGTACCTTGAGCACATTTTGTCGCCATGACACAACGCTAACCCAGCTACAGCAACTTATGCAAGAACTCGGTGGTGGTTCCTCCAGCGGTGCTGCCCCCGCACGCATCGAAGCCGGTCCTGGTTCCTACAACAACGGCCCTGGTGCTGGCGGCGGTGGCGGCGGCGGTGGCGGCGAAGCGAGGCCCTGGCAGCGCGGCCCTACCGGCGGTCCTGCTCCCTGGCGTAGTCGTAACAACGACTCGCGCGATGACCGCGACCGCGACAGTGGTGGTGGTGGCGGCGGCGGCGGCGGCGGCGGCGGTGGTGCCGCTCCATGGGCTCGCGACCGCAACCGCCGCGATGAGCAGGCCGGTGGTGACAGCTACTATGGTGGCGGCCAAGGAGGCTATGGTGGCCAGGCAGCCGCGCCCGCTGCTCCGGGTGCTGCCCCTTGGCACCAGCCCCCCGGAACCCAGAACGGCTATGCCGCCTACGGTGGCTACCCCGGGTACGGCGCGCCGCCCGGCATGGCGGCACCTCCGAGCATCCCTCCTCCTCCACCAGGTGGTCCTGGTCTCGGAGCTCCTCCGGGCCTGGCTGGTGGTCTCAACGCACTCATCCAGCAATACGCCGGTGGTGCGCCGCCGCCGCCTCCCTCGGACAACGCACCTCCTCCTCCTCCCAGCGACCTGCCCCCCCACCTCCCCCCCCTGGTGCCTGATCTGGATTCTAGGACTTGAGCGGACGGTCCTAGGACTAACGTGGATTCTGAAGACATGCTTTCGCTCGAACAGGTTGAAGACTAACGATCAACTAACAACCAAGGATTCATTTCATGACTTCCAGGGTTGGACAAGTGTTCGTACCTACCTACCTACCTATCTACCTACCTACGTGCGATGTAGCGTTTGCATTCCAGAACTGTTTGCAGGGCTGATGAGGGCGGGTCCGGGTGTCGCTTCACTTGGAAACAGAGACCCAGAAACAGCACACAAACTCAAACAAATTGTATGATAGACGGGGAACTGAGTGGTCACTAATCCATAGGCTTTCTTTGTGCATTATACGTAGCAAGAAGTTTATCCTATTTCATGTTCATTTCAGCGTGTACCACGTGAAGCCGATCGTGACCCCCCTCTCCTAGGTATGGAGCTCGGGACGGTGCACCTCTCGAAGTTGGATCCGAGTCCATAGGGGGCGGATTTGTGCCATGGTCAGCTGCCTAGTTCTGGGTGACGGCGTGAGTAGCAGCAGCAGCTGGCGAGTCGAGTGGTGAAGGTGAAACCAGTCGCAAGTTCCCGCTGCATGAGTTAGTTCCGCTATCGATGACATTCTTCGTGCAGGCTGTGTAGGCTGTGCAGGTTGTGTTGTGGGGTAAGTACAGTGGGTAGACGCATTACGGATAGTGTATCCGTAGACAAGAAGCTTGGGCCACCTTGTCGCGCGCGCATCATCCTCGGCCAGGAAGGAGCATTGATTCTGTCCCAGATCTGGTATGACGCCTTACGCCTTCTTCATCCCATCTCCTCTTCTTTCTCTTTCCCTCTCTCTTTCTCCGTCACCCGTCAGCACAACCTTGTTGCCCTTCACCTCTTCCCGACTCCGCCGCCGAGCTCGCTCGTTTCTTCTGCGAAACGGCTACCTTCATCTCCTGCCGTGGGAGTTTTAAACAGTCCCCGGGCCAAAGCTTGTACAGAGCACCTATCTTCCTACCTATCTCTTATCAGTCAGTATCAAGCATTCACTATCCGACCTTATCTGGGCTTTTGAGGGACGCCCCCCAATACACCCTCTGCGCACCCCTCCGCTGAGCTGAACCCCGGCCATTTCCGCCACCACACTCGGCGACTAAGCACTTAGACTCGTAGCTGTCTGTTTCTGCAGTCTTCCTCAGCGTCCAATCGACCTCAACGTCGCGATCCCTGAACAATAAACCAGTAACGGCAACCCAGTGACGGACGACACTCTGGGCCGCTACACTCACCCGACCGCCTACCGTAGCACTCGGCCGCAATGGCTGTCAAGAACCCTTTTGGGTTTACGACGGGCCCCGTTACTTTCTGGCTGATCGTCGTCTACGCGGCTTTTCTGATCCCCCTCGTATGGATACACGAGTCTGTCCCGGCTGTCCCTAGCAGCAGCAAGAATCCTTATCCACAGCTCAACGTAACCGAGGCCTGGCAGGACTTGACGCACATCACCAGGAAGTACCACCCTTACAACAGCCGTGCCAACGATGAGGTGGGCGCGTACTTGATGAAGCGGATCGAGGAGATCCTGGTTCGCAACAAGGTTGAGTACACCAAAGAGAAGGATGCTGGCGGCGTCATCTGGCCCCAGGAAGCTTAGTAGGTGTTTGCCGTGCATGGCTACCTCGTGGCATGGAGCATGACTGCTAACCAAGCATTCTCGCAGTGATGCACCCGCCCCCGCGAAACGAGACTTGCAACGCCGCGCTTCAAAGGGACCTGCAGTTACCATCTTTGACGACACAATATCCAACACCACCTATCTTGGCACATCGGGCTCTTTCAACCAAGCTGGCGCTTATGGTACCTACTTTGAGGGCACGAACAAGTTGGTCTACATTCGCGGCACGTTCGATGAAGACGGCGAATGGTGGAATGGCAAGCGCGATCCCCGCAAAATTGGTCAGGGCGGTGTTCTCGTCAATGCCCACTACGACTCGTATGTTTTTTTCAGCCCATAAGCTTTTGGCTATTAACGAACCGACAGTGTATCCTCTGGCTACGGGGCGACTGATGATGGCATGGGTTGCGTAAGTATCCTGCAGATCCTCAACCATTATACCACCCCTGGCTATCAGCCCATGCGTGGAATCGTACTGCTGCTCAACAACGGCGAAGAAGACGGTCTGTATGGAGCCAAAGTCTACCACTACAGCCCTCTTTACTACTTCACCACCTCGTTTGTGAATCTTGAGGGCGCTGGCGCCGGCGGACGTGCCATTCTTTTCCGAACGACGGACCTGGAGGTCACCAAGGGTTATGAAGGCGCGCCTCACCCCTTTGGCTCTGTCGTCGCGGCAGACGGATTCAAGCTCGGTGTCATCAGAAGTGAGACGGACTATAAGGTATGGACTGAATCCTATGGCCAGCGCGGCCTAGACATTGCATTTTATCGCCCCCGAGCACGATACCATACGAACCAGGACGATACCCGCCATGCGTCGCAGGAAAGCTTGTGGCACATGTTGTCCAACAGTTTGGCGGCCGTCGACAACCTCCAGCATACCACGGGCCATTTCAGCGGTAACAGAAATGACGGAGACAAGAAGAAGGTTGCGAGCGGTTCCGGCACGGACGGCGTGTGGTTCGATATGTTCGGAACTGGCTTCGCCATCCTAGAGCTCCGAGGCCTGTTTGCCTGGACGCTGACTCTTCTCATCGTCTCTCCGCTGGTTCTGGCTCTGGTCACCTATATTCTCTCTAGGAAAGACAAGTACTATTTCTTCTCGCGCAAGGTCAAGGCCGATGAGGACGATGAACCGGTGTCTATCGGAGGCTGGAAGGGCTTCTTCCGGTTCCCCCTGGCTTTGGTCCTTTCGGGCTCAATCACGGTTCTCTCGGCCCTTTTGATTAGAAGGGTCAATCCTCACATCATCTACAGCAGCCCCTACGCGGTGTAAGTCATGACATTTTCCTCACTCTGTGTGCTGACAATATACTGATTCGTGACAACAGATGGGCAATGACCCTGTCTCTGTTTTTCCTTATTTTCTGGACGATCGCAAAGGGCGCCAGCGTTGTCAGGCCGAGCGCCCTCCAGCGCGGGTACGCCCACATCTGGTTGTTCGTCATCAGCTGGGCCATCCTCGTTGTGGTCACTGCCGCTGCCGACAGATTTAAGATAGCTTCGGGCTATCCCTTCGCATTCTTCCATTCCGCCGTCTTCGTTTCGGCATTCATCAGTCTCTGCGATCTTTTCGCGCTTCCTAGCAAAAAGGAGTTTGCGCGGAACGCCCACAACGATCAGCAAACTAGGGATAACATATCCGAGGTCCCCAACTCGGATGCGCTGATATCCTCCCGTCACTCTCATGTGGAAGACGATGTCGCAGAGGAGCCGACAGAGACTACACCTCTTAGGAGTGGCGAGAACGGGAATGGAAATAATGGTACCATCCGCACGACATTTGCTACGACCTACAGACGCTCGCTCTCAGCTATCATGAGAACCCCTGACGAAGAAGAGAACAAGGAAACGGAGCAGCAGCCTTATGACCACGAGCAGCAGTGGTCAGCCAAGCTTCCTTCCTGGACCTGGTTTTTCCAACTCCTTCTGCTTGCCCCAATCATTATCACTGTTTTCCTTCAAATTGCCCTCTTCATCGTCTCAGCGATCCACTCGGCCGCCGCCGATGGCAACGACCCAATCCTAGTATACGCGGCAATCGCTGCGTTTAGCATCATCATTCTTCTGCCTGCCACGCCCTTCATCCACAGGGCTAGCTTCTATCTCCCCCTGTTCCTGCTTTTGGTCTTCTTCGTTACTCTCATCTACAACCTGGTCGCGTTCCCCTTCTCCGCAGAAAACCGTCTGAAAGTTAGGTTCCAACAGACTGTTGACTTGGACGAGAAGACATCGGTGATTTCCATCACCGGCCTAGAGAAGTACACTCGGAAGATGATTGCAGAGCTCCCCTCTGGAGCAGGCCAGCCCGTCAACTGTACACCTGGGTATGGGTTGACATCTGATTGTCGATACAACGGTGCGGCTGTGATGCCAAATCTGCCCCAATTCACCCACGCCCTATCTGCCGATGCGTCAAAGGACAGGTACGCCAATCTCGTGACTGTCAACATTAGCCGTTCGAACTCGAGCAGCAAATTGGAGTTCGGGATTGATGCGGCAGAGTCAAAGGTTTGCAATTTGGCCTTTGACACACCGGTGTCGTTCAATGTCCGCGGCAGCGCTGGAATAGACCCCATCTTCAGCCGGCCCACCGAACAAGGCGTGCGAATGCTTACCCTTTGGCGCAGAGACGCGTCAATCCCCTGGGTAGTCGACGTCGAACCAATTCAAGCCAAGGCCGTGTCAGCTGGCGTTCCAGCCAAATCCAGCGGTTCTGACGCCTGGGCCGTTCCCGAAGATCTGCGCGTTCGAAAGTCGGCTGAACTGAGTGGGACCATCGCATGCCAATGGAGCGATGCCAACGTCCTGGGGACCATCCCGGCGTTCGATGAGGCCCTGCAGTTTTCCCCTGACTGGATCGCCGTCACTAAGGCATCTGTGGGTCTAGTTGAGGGGCAGAAGAAGTTCCGGGGTTGAGCGTCCTCGGCGTCGTTGAACCATCGCCACGGTTTCACCGGGCACCCGCGACCCACGAAGTAGGTGTACAAGAGTCGGACTTTCGCAAGTACACGGGAAGCGGAGGTCGAGATAATGTTTATTTGTTCGGTACGATGCTTTGATACTTTATTGCGACATTGTTTTTGTTCATCGGCCGGCGTTCTTGGTAGTACGGCGGCATGCTTTCTGCATCTCGGTTCAGCGGCATGCTTTCTGCATCTCGGTTCAGCATCAGAATGCGCATCATGGGGCACGACATAATAACTGGTGGCTAGGCTATGGACGAGGCTCGAGAGCATAAGTAAGCAGTATGAATTAAATGTCATTCGTTATGGGGAAATAATCCCCGCGCATACACAAGCAGGAACTGGCCTGTAGAGTCTTTGGTTCCATTGGTTCTTGGTCCTCGCGACTCGGTGTGAGAATGATGAAAGAGGGAAGGGTGGTGGGTATCTATCTATCTATCGGGTGAATTGTTCTGTGATTAGTCAGTTGGTTGAAAGAAGAAGAAAAAGAAAGAGCACCTGCTCAAAACACTTACTCGGGCTATTTCGCCCATCGTCGTTTTGTCTTGTCGTCGTAGGACGGCGTCCGCCAGTATATCCGGCTGCTAGATCTTTCTTGTTTTACGTCTCTCAATGTACGCCTAGGTGTCACGATGGCGAGCCTCACTGCTGCATCCTATCACCCTCTCCGTCGGCTCCCAGCTCCTGCGCGTGATACCTCTCGAGGAAGTCCCGCATCTTGGCCCACAGCTCGGCCTCCATGTCGCGCTCGACCTTGTTGTTGCGGCTGTTGAGCCAGCCGACGTCGAGGTTGCCGATGGTGCCGACGCCGTTGGGCTCGAGGGAGGCCCTGGCGACGATCTTTGCGTCCTCGTTCATGACGACCTGGCGGCCCCCCGCGGTCTTGTCGCCGCCGGCGCCGGGCCCGCCGTCTCCAGGACCGCCACCGCCGCCGCCGCTCCGGAGCTTGATGATGCCGGCCTCTTCGAGACCCATGATCTGGCGCTTCATGTGGACGTCGACGGCGTGCAGGGTGGAGAGGAGGGCGTCCATGGAGGACTGGAATGTTTGCTTCTGCTGCTCCGGGGTCACGTCCGGGCCCTGCTGGGCGCCGAGGGCGGACATGGCGGACGAGGTGTGGCGCATGAGCTGGACTGTGTTGGCGTCGATGTCGCAGAGCTGCTTGATGCGCTCCTCGAGGGTGAAGGGCTCGTCTGCGGCGGCGGCGGAGCCCGTCATTGTTGAGTCGGCCATCATGGCCGGGGTTTGTATTTTTCGTAAAACAAAACTTTGTGTCCCGATTGAGAGCGAGAAGAAGCGCACGCAGGCTGCTGAGGAGACGATTTTGTTCTCGCACGATGAAGGAAGCCCCCCCAGCCGGATGATGCTTTCGATGAGTGAGGTTCTGAGTGATGAGAGTGAGTGAGTGAGCTTGGGCCAGGTGAGCCCGAAAAGGTACACGATGTGAGGTACCGCGTCTTTTGGAGGGGGGGGGGGGATGTGGATCCCAAATTGTCGACGGGTTGAAGCTTTCTCCCAATCACCGAGGCGGAAAGCACAAGAGCTAGTCCGTTGTGGGATTAGTGTGTGTCTCCTCTGGATATTTTCCGCCCGCGCTTTTCGGCCGCCTTTGCAGCCTTGCAGGGGGACGGACCATCAAGCCTCATTTCATCGGGTTCCGGACGCGACACATCAACGACTTTCCATCGATTTTCATCTCCATTTCAAACTCGGCTCGCGTCTTTCACTCGAGGAGACTCATTTCTCGCCAGTTTCACTCAAGACGACGCGACTTGGCTGGGCCCTCGAAACTTTTTTTTTTGTTTAGACCTCGACGACTCGAGGACGGCGGCGGCTCTCACCTTGTCTCTCATCCGACGGCTTTCACGATTATGGACCGTCAGTCATAAAGGGGCGCAAACAGTATAGTCGAATTCAAAAATCCGGGAACGAATCCGGCCCCCTACTTGTATAACACAGCTCGAAAAAGGGACCGTGTAGGGAGGGAACAGCGATGTCGGGAAACCCAGGCCAGCCTGGTGCGAGCAGCACCACCCCAGGCGCCCCTGGCGCCAGCGCAGGCGCGGGCGCGTCGGGCTCCTTTTCACAGCAGCAGCAGCAGCAGCAGCAGCAGCCTGCGACGACGACGCCCGGCGCTGGTGGTGCCGCTCCTGCCCCTCCTCCTGTTACCCAGACGCCCATCCCGCCTCCCACGACGGCGACGGCGCCGGCGCCGGCTACCGCGCCCATGTCGAACCAGAATCTTAACCAAATTGTAGGTGCCTCTTTTGTGCTTTCTTCCTTTCTTTTTGCTGTATGTATATGACGGTCGTGTGGCAGTCGTTTCCGGTGATGGCTCGTGGTGGAGATGTTGGTGTATCTGGGTTGAGAGTATGCCTGTCGGATCTCTTGGTGATGGGTGGCGATGGGCTGCTGCTCCCGCAAAAGGAAGCTTCATATTGTGCAGGAAGGGAGAATCTCCGTTTAGCGCCTTCCGAAACGATTGAAGCAGCCGAGTTCCCATTATCTACTGCCGCTCCAACTTCACCCTTTACCCTTCGCCAACAGCTCTTTCCTTTTGCGAGACGCCCGCCATCAAGGACGATGACAACGTTGAATCCTCGACTCGCGCTGAGAGAGCACGGCAATGGTGGAAACAAATATGTTGATTTCCGATTGTTTTGCTGCGCAAAATGGCTGACTCTTCTAAGGTTACGGACTATTTGTTGAAGCGCGGCTACACGCGTACCGAGACCATCTTCCGGCAAGAGTCGTCACACTTGGGCCCGGATGGTCGGCCCATCCACAACAAGGTGGACGACCTTGGCCCGCGCAAGTATCTCAAGGCTTTCAACTTGCTGCGCGAGTGGGTTGAGAACAATCTCGACATCTACAAGGTAATCTCCACTTGTCGTCCCCTCTCTGCTACGGCTTCGCTAACCTCTCTCTCAGTTCGAGTTGAACAAGCTCCTCTGGCCCGTTTTTGTCTACTCTTGGCTGGAGCTGGTTACGCAGAACTATTCTGAAGAGGCCAAGAGCCTGCTCAACAAGCTCAAGCCGTACTTTGAGAATGTCCACTCGGATGATCTGAAGACATTCTCCACGATTACTCTTGCCTTGCACGCCAAGGAGAATCCCACAACCAAGCTCTACAGAGAGAACAAATATCGCATCCCTCTCAATCAGCACATCACTGGTAATCTCTTTCACTTCCTCGAGCGCGAGCGGGACAACGGTGGTTCCGTCATTCTCTACATCCTTTCGACCTTCTGCCACTTGGACTCTACCGCCCGCGGGCCAATTGAGCCTTTCAGCTTCGAGGCCATCTACCGCCGTAGCCAGAACCTCGACATCGACGAGGTCGACCTGCAAGAGGGCATCCCTGGAGTCTTTACCGGCATCTCCAACAGAGACCTGCTGGACAAGACGGTGCCTCTCAAGCTAGGCCCCCTGCCCATGGAAGAGGATCTCCGCGACGATGTCAGAGCCGAGCTCCAGGATGAAGACGCGCTGAACCCGCCGCCTGAAGGCCGACCCACCCTGGTCGACGAATTCGATCGCAAGATCAAGCGCGAGGAGAGCGCCGACGGCCCAAACAGATCCGACCTCCCTCTCCCGCCGTCCCGTGCCCGAGACGTAGTCATGGAGATGCAGAAGGTGAGAGAAAACCGCGACCGTTTCAAGATCGAGGGGCGCACCGGCGGCGTCGGCGTCGCCGTCAGCGCGTGCATGTTCACATTCCACAACACCCTTGGAAGGTGAGTACAGATTGACCGGCTCCCGTACTGACCCCGGCTAAACAAAAGCAGCGTGTCATGCATGGACTTCTCCAAAGACCACGAGATGGTGGCCATTGGCACCACGGACTCATACATCCGCGTCTGGCACCTCGAGGGCAAGCCCCTGAAGTCGAAGCGACCCGACGAGAAGGACTTCAAGTTCAACAACCGCAAGTTGATCGGCCACTCGGCCCAGGTCTTTTCGGTCTCCTTCTCCGACTCGATTGCTAAGCTCGATCGTGCGCCGTTTGGCGAGGAGGGCAAGGGCGAGAGCCCCATCGAAACCAGCTCCAAGCTCCTGTTGTCTTGCTCCGCCGACGGCACTGTTCGCATCTGGTCCTTGGACATTTGGGCGTGCGTTTGCGTCTACAAGGGCCACGACGGACCCGTCATGAGAGCCGAGTGGGGGCCTCACGGTCACTACTTTCTGACCGGCGGCTGGGACAAGACGGCTCGCGTCTGGATGCAAGACCACGCGTCTGCGCAGCGCATCCTAGTCGGACACGACTCGAGTATTTCGGCAGTCGCATGGCACCCGAACGGAACCTACGTCTTCTCGGCCTCGGACGAGACAGACAAGTCGATCCGCATGTGGTCTGTCATCACGGGCCAGTGCGTGCGAGTCTTCACAGGTCATACCGACTACATCTCAGCCATTGAGTGTGCGCCCAACGGCAAGATCCTGGCCACCGCCGATAACAGCGGCAACATCTTCTTCTGGGACATCCAGAAGGGCGCACGCATCAAGCGCTCACGCGGCCACGGCAAGGGCGGTATCTGGTCTCTGAGCTTCAGCGTCGAGTCCAACGTCCTGGTTTCTGGTGGTCAAGACGGCACCGTCCGTGTCTGGGACGTCGATCTTCCCGCCGAAGGCCACAAGGTCGTGCAGCAACAACAGGGCACGGCACCCACACAGGAAGGAGGCGACACCATCGTCGCGGCCACGGGGCAGACGGACCGACCGAGCGCGAGCGGCCAGGGAGCTACTGGCAGCGGCTCCAACGCACCCAGCGGTAGTAAGAAGAAGGGCAAGGAGGTGATGATTACGCCCGACCAGATCAGCGCGTTCCCGACCAAGAAGACCCCCGTCATGAAGGTGCAGTTCACGCGTATGAACCTGATTGTGGCTGGTGGCTGCTACGATCCCGACCGCTAGTCAAGGGCACCCTGGATATATCGGCAAGACAGAAACGACATTGGTGGAGGGAGAAGTAGATTGCTTTCATCCAAAGTTTGGCGTTGGGGGGGGGAGGTCGCGGCAATCGACGAAACATAACATTTTGTAGGGTAATCAGGCCAAGCAGCAACAACCGTTGTGTTGTCGGCCTATGTAAATCAATCAGTGTAGTAGATACCTCGGGCTATTCTTCCTTGAATACCAAAAGTGCAAATTGTCACAGCGTATTAAAATGGTGTGTCTGTCAGTTAGCTGGTGTGGAAAAAAAGCAAGAATGATGCAGGATCAAAGTGAAGCTCGGTCATTAATACAACACGACACTCGCTGAAGTCGGGAGGAAGCTGAAGAACAGTGACGTCGGGTACTTGGGCTACAGCCTACAGGGGTGAGGGGGCTTGAGGGGTACCCAACCATTTGGGGCCGGGGCTGAAGCTTCCACAAGGCAGTAATAGCGAATCACAAGGTACCTTCGTACCTTCTCATTGAGACCGTCAGACACCAGGACCAGAACCGGCCGTGCTGCTACTGCTGTTGCTGCATAACCTCCACCACGAAACCACATCTCAGCTGGCCATTTCGCTGCATTCGTGGTGTTCCGCAGCTCCGCCTCTAGCTCCTCCAAATCTGTTCCCACGAGTAGCTCGGTAATTGCGCATCAATTCGCCACAACATGGATCCCCTCGAGGAATCGCCATGGGGCGATTCGCAATCGCAACCTACGTCCAAGCCCTCATCGCAACCACTCTCCCAGAATGATGAGCAGCAGTCGACGTCGCAGACCTCGGCCAAGTCAGACACAACCAGCGGCACCACGCCCTCCGCTCCCCGCCCGTCACGCTCAGGGCCTGTCCGCAGAGTCGTTTCCGCTCAGCCCACCCGCCTCGAAGCCGTCGACGACCCCCTCGGCCCCCTGGGTCCTCTCGGCGCTCCCGCCGCTGCCGACAACGGCGCCGACGCTGGCCACGATGCTCCGCCCGTTCCGCCGCAGAAGGAGCAGATGGTGATCCGCACCACGATGCCGCCCCAGCAGGGACGCCGCTCCGGCCCGGCCGACCCGCACAACATCGACGACGACGAGAACGACCGTCCCTCGGGCCCGAGGCAACCGCCGCCCGTCCAGGCTGCGCATCCCAGCCCCGTGCGGACCCATACCCAGCCCAGCGTCAGCGTCGAGCAGGCCAGCAAGCCAAGCTTCCACATCTCCGTGGGAGACCCGCACAAGGTCGGCGACCTGACCAGCTCGCACATCGTCTACTCCGTGCGGACCAAGGTATGCTCTCCGTGTTGTGTTCAGACTGTTGAGGCGGGGTGAGTTCGGCGTTGCTAACGATGCCCCCGCGACAGACGTCCTCCAAGGCCTACAAGCAGCCCGAGTTCGAGGTGAAGCGCAGATACCGCGACTTCCTCTGGCTGTACAACACGCTGCACGGAAATAACCCGGGTGTCGTCGTCCCCCCTCCGCCGGAGAAGCAGGCCGTCGGCCGTTTCGAGAGTAACTTTGTCGAAGGGCGCCGGGCCGCGCTGGAGAAGATGTTGAACAAGACGGCCGCCCACCCCACCCTGCAGCACGACGCGGACTTGAAGCTCTTCCTCGAGAGCGAGTCCTTCAACGTCGACGTCAAGCATAAGGAGCGGAGGGAACCCATCCCGGGCGAGAGCAAGGGTGTTCTCGGCAGTCTGGGTATCAATGTTGGCAGCAGCAACAAGTTTGTCGAGCAGGATGATGTGAGTATTTGTGTCTAGCACAGGTGGTGGTTAGGTCTAACAGATCGCAGTGGTTCCATGACCGCAAGGTCTACCTCGATGCGCTCGAGAACCAGCTCAAGGCTCTGCTCAAGGCTATGGAGACCATGGTCGGCCAGCGTAAGATGATGGCCGAGGCTGCCGGCGACTTTTCGGCGTCCCTCCACGCCCTGTCTACGGTCGAGCTCTCGCCTTCTCTGTCAGGACCTCTCGATGCGCTCTCGGAGCTGCAGCTCACCATCCGCGATGTCTACGACCGCCAGGCCCAGCAGGACGTCCTGACCTTTGGCATCATTATCGAGGAGTACATCCGTCTTATTGGCTCGGTCAAGCAAGCCTTCAGTCAAAGACAAAAGGCGTTCCATTCTTGGCACTCTGCCGAGTCGGAGCTTCAGAAGAAGAAGAGCACTCAGGACAAGCTCCTGCGGCAAGGAAAGAGTCAGCAGGACAGGCTGAACCAGGTTAGTGCCGAGGTCGGTGACGCGGAGCGCAAGGTGCACCAGGCCAGGCTTCTGTTCGAGGACATGGGCCGCCTGATGAGGGCGGAGCTGGACCGCTTCGAGCGGGAAAAGGTTGAGGACTTCAAGAGTGGAGTCGAGACTTTCCTGGAGAGCGCGGTCGAGGCACAAAAAGAGGTACGTAAACTCCCATGCTGCGACAGTCAAGTCGAGTCAGGGAACTAACACGGTGACAGTTGATTGAGAAGTGGGAGACGTTCCTGATGCAGCTGGACGCCGAGGACGACGAGACCGTCTTTTACCGGCCACCCGTCATCCAATCCTCAAAGCCGCCCGGCGACACGGCCATTGACCGCGCTCGTGCCACAATCAACGACGACTCTGACTAGAAGCCCGAGATCCGGCGCCCAATGCTTCACTACATCATCCCCACGCGTCACAGCAGCGGCTTCTTCTTTGACCCGTCGGCCGGTAGCTGGGACCATTGAATGGAGTTGGAACAAGCGCATCTTTGACAAAGCCTTTTCTCTTTGGTTGTTATTGTTGTTGTACATATATGACAGTAGAGGAAAACCCCCCTTGGGGGATAATTCTCCCGTAATCCGCCTGCCTCCCAACCACACTTGCTTCTCTTCTCTCTCTGACAAGGAAGCCGGCGGGCGCTATGAAGAAAACAAGAGTCCGATTGCATCTATCCCATCGTACAAGCCTTCTGTCCTCCGCTTCTTGCTCTGTGTGTGTGTGTGTGTGTGTGTGTGTTTTGATGTTGTTGTCTGTCGCGGTTCCTTGTTTAATTCTTCTTCTTCCTGCTCCCCTTCTTGGAATCACTGAGCACCTTCTGGGGCTCCAACGCCGCGTACCCGCTGATCAAGTCGCCCATGTCGAAGACGTCGTCCTTGGCCTCGGCGGCGGTGGCAGGGACGGCGTCATCTGCAGCCGCGGCAGTCTCCTGCTCGGCGGCGGGCCCCGCGGCGAGGTCGAAGCCGCGGCCGAAGCGCTCACGGAAGGCGGCGAGCTTGCCGGCCTCGTCAAGCTCGACGTTCTGGAGCGACTTTTCGGAGGGCTGCCACAGCGCGTGGTTGCGCGTGTCCTTTGCGGAGCGGACGAGGGCAGCCGGGGAGGTGGAGCGGACGGTGTAGGTGCTCCCGTCGGAGAGCTGGATGAGCTGGGTGAAGGTGTAGGGGCGGCGCGGGCGCGGGACGAAGGTGGCGGCGCGGGTCTGGATGAGGGTCGTCCTCTGGACGGGCGTCGAGGCGTTGTAGGGTAGGGGAGACGAGGAGGAAGAGGAGGCGATCGAGATGGACGTTCTGGGCCGGTGGCAGAGGAGGCTCGTCGGCCGCGGGAGGTGGGTTGGGAGCTTGCCCATTTTTATTTTTTTTGTACGATGGCTCTTCCCAAGGGGGGGAGGGACCGCTGTTTGTGGTTTTTGGACGCGCGAATTGAGCGACGGAGGGCGCGCGGCGGAAAGTGAGTAGGGCGAGAAGTTTCGGCGTGGGAAGGGGAGAATTGAAGCTTTTCGCGATGAGCACACACGCTCTTACACACGTCTGGGTCGTTGTCTATCTCGAACTCCTTGCACGAGCGAGACCAAAATTTCGGCTCGTCGGGGCCGGGGAGTTCCGTGCACGGTCCGGGGGGTCTGGTCAGGCTCAGCGAGGCGGTTATTTCTTATCGATAAGGGATTTTCTTCCACTCTTCCACTGGGGGGGGGCTTTTCTTTTACATCACCGGAGCTCAAGCTATTGCAAGGGTGGGTTTGAGTGAGGTTTCCTGGATCATTGGTTTTCCTTCCCATTCACTACGCGGCTGAGAAAACAAATAGTCGCACACCCCGAGACTACCTACACAAAGAAAATAGCTTCGACTCTTCCCCGGCCGCGTTCACTAAGAAGCGCATTCCCTCCCCCCTTTGCTCTACCGGGGCATTTCCTTCAACTTCTTCTTTTTCCCTGGGCCGTAGAGGCAGGAAATGGTACGGCGCATGCAATGAGCGGAGCTCGTGTGCTTGCGACGGCGGTGCGCTGCCCCGGCCGGGCGAGCATCGGAGGAGAGGCCGCGCGGAGGATCCTGGCCGGAGGCGGTAAGCTACTCCTCCATCCCCTCCCCCTTACTCTCTCTGTCAGCTTCTGGCGACGGTGACTGACACATTCGCAGCACACATACAGGCCCTCAACAGTCCTCAATGGCCCGTCGTCGGCCATGCCCTCCCCTCGACCGCCGAGTCCCGCCGAGCGATACACGCGACCCTACCGACCCCACGGCCGTCGTCGCCAGCATGGCGCGCCGAGCCCCCGCGGCCGCCGGCGTCGACGCACGACGCAGGAGACGAGCTCCCGGAGCAGCTCCGCGGGGTGATGCGGCGGCTGGCGCACTCGGTGGTGGTCTGCACGGCGACGGACCGGAGGGGCCGGCCGCGGGGGATGACCATGTCGAGCTTCGTGTCGCTGAGCATGGAGCCTGTGCCGTTGGTGACGTTCAACGTGCGGACGCCCAGCCGGACGCTGCAGGCGATCCAGGACGACGACGGCGGCGGTGGCGGGCTGTTCAACATTCACGTGCTGGCCGAGGGCGCCGAGGGCGCGCGCGTCGCCGAGTGGTTCACGCGGGGCAACGGCGCCGCCGGCGAGGGGCTCTTCCGCGAGCTGCCGGACGGCGTCGGGGTCTGTGAGGAGGACGGGGCGGCGCCTGTGCTGGAGGGCAAGGGGGTCCTGTACGTGTTGCGGTGTAGGGCACTCGGGGAGGGGATGGTGAGGGTGAGGGACCACGTCGTCGTCGTGGGAGAGGTCGAAGGGGTGCTGAGGGGTGAGGGGGAGGGGTTCGGTCTCGTCTACGCGGACCGGCGGTATCGGGTCTTGGGAGACGTCTTGGTCAAGGGAGAGGAGTGAGAGTTGGAGGGAGGGAGGGAGGTGCTTTGTTGGAACTTATCAAGCGAGAAAGACGGCAAGTTGAGTGGCATCGTGTACCATACCGTGTATAAAAGATGATTGAGATGTATACTATATTGAGGGAATGCCACGCCCAATCCAAAAACCAGTCGGTGTCCTTTTGTGTCATTGGGGGTTCATGAGCTTTGCTGACGGTCTACGGACGAATCTCAAGGGTTGCAATGACGTCCGCCTTACCTTGTTTACGATCCAACACGAGACACCCGGTTGGGAACGCGAGGCTGCCGAGCTCGAACCGGCGAAGCAGATATGCCATCGATCCAGGCCGCGAGCCTGATATCGCGATACCCGCTCGCGATCACCAACAGCAACGTGGTTCGGGGCTCTGAGGGCGGCCTCGCGATATCAAAATACACTGCTCCCCCCAACGTCTGTTCCTTGATGCAGCTTACTCTCGGCCAGCGGGGAAAAAAATTGAGCCGCCAATCTCTAGGGGCCAATTACGAGGGGCAGGTGTGCGGAATTGGCGCGGAGCGTTGTGCGTGGTGTGGTGTGATGGCATGGGAGGGGTTTGGAGGTCCATAAGGCTAAGTTGAGCTTGTGACTAGCTCGGCTGGTCGCCGTAGACCGTGCTAACACGGCGGGCCAGTGAGGGTGTCCCGGTTGCCACTAATCAGAGCGCGGCCAGCACGCCGGATGGAGGGGTGTAGTTCATCATCAAAGGAAGCACTTTGGGGCGCCAAGAGAAGGGCAAGAGGGGAACGAACTTGGATCGTCGCATAAGGTGGCGGACCCGCCGTCGCGATGAATCTAGGGGCAGAGGCCTCTTGGTGTTGAAGGAGTTACACCAGACCGGGGATGAGCGCTTGAATGGGAGTGTCAATTGCCCACGAGGTTTTGTGTGGTTACTGCGAGGACGTTGACCAGACCAAGCCCATCAACGACGGATACCAAGACGGCAAGCAGAATAAAGAAGAAGAAAATAAAACCATCATCACACTACCAGTCACAAACACAGATACATAGTTTGTCACCACAGCCAGAGAAGAGCCCAGCGACCGCGAGAGACTTACATGTTGGCGGCGGCGAACTGGACTGTGCCGGCGGTGATGCAGGAGAGGTTCGCCGGGGTTGTGGGGGCGGAGGCGGGGCAGGCGGTGGACGGGGTGCGGTATCCGATCGGCCACTGCCCGGAGGTGACCGGGGTGGAGGCGGTTGTCGATTGCGTTCGGAAAGCTGTGATTGCCGAGGGGGGGTAGGTTGTGTGTTTGTGTAGGAGACATTACCAAGCCGTTTTCTGTAGGGAATTTGAGTAGCAAGAGTATTTTTGGTCATATTTGCTGGCCCGTCTAGTCGTTTGGGTGGTGTGTCGTTCAGTTCCCCAAGGCAAGGGATCCTCTAGGTTTTGATATAGTAGGTTCTAGAAGCATCGATGGTAGGTACCTATGCGGATCCCACGAACCCGCCGCAGGCAGGCTGGAGCCTGGAAGTGTCCGCCGAAGGATGATTGCGACATTATTCCCACTCATCAGACATGCGGGATACCCCTCAGCTCATTTGACTTGAACTACGCATACTACGTACATGCTTCTTCGTACGTGTTGTTCCCGAGAGACCAGCTTCACTTTAGGAGTTCGATTGAGATGGGAAGTTGCAAAAAGATATGGGCCGTGCAACAGCACCCCGGACGCTGCCAGATGGGCGGGCGGTTCACAACATGGGGAGATGCGATGCGTTGGCCAACGGGCAGAGCAACCATGTCCCGCATCGGGGCAGATTAGATTCATTCAGTCTTCCCCATGCCGACTCGTCGTCGGTGGGTGTGGAGGGAGAAACCAACCTCAGTCAGGGTCAGGGTCCTTCAGCTCTCTGAACAGGCGCCAAAACAAACCAGGCACCAGGATGCGGATTGGGTGAAGGAGTGCATAGCCTCGTCTACTACCTACCTCTGTATGCATGCCATGCAGCCACGGTGCCGCCTTATTCTGCCCCATCATCCCTAGGCAGATTCCGATAGTAGGTACCTCGTGTATATGTACACCACGTATTACATAGTATGTTCTACTTGATATGGTGCTCGTAAACAGCCCCCCCCCCACCGGGACAATGGAGGAGGGAGAGAAGAGTCTAGCAGATGGTAGAAGAAGTGGAAACGAGTGAAGGTATTTGCAGAAAGAAAGGAGGAAGGAGGGGTAGGCACCCAGTTGCGAATGTCGTCCAGGAAAATGGATTCTAAAAATGGAAGAATAACAAAAAAGGGAAATAGAACAATCGATTGATTGCATTGCCCATCTCCTCCACCGGGAGGGGAGGCAAGGAGGCAAAGCAAGGACACGAACAGGCAGGAGGCAGGAGAGGAGCTCCTAGGAAGTCAGGAAGGCAGATGGGGGGAGGCGCTGTGCTGTCTCTGGCTTGCTTACCGGTGGTATGGCAGATGTGCCTTCCCATTCTCTTCTTTTCCATATGTTGAAAGGTGGAAGGCACCATAGAAAAAAGACACCCCCGCTGCCCCGTCTGTTCCAGAGTCCCCACAAGGTACCTACTGTAGCTGCCCCGCCAAACGGCCAATCAGAGTACACCGCACGGTTGCTGCGGTGGCAGGGCAAGCGAATCAGAGAAGGGTCTGGAAGGCCTGGAGGTGATGGAATCGTATAGAATTTCTGAGCTGGGGTGAGCGTCGCTGCTTTGGTCCCTCTCTCTGCGAGACGCTTTTTCTTTTTTAGCCTCCTCCTCTTCCACCGTCGCCTCGACTCTCTGACCTTCTTTTCCTTCCTCACATCACAAACTCTCTCCTCCCCTTTTCTCTTCAATTCCGCTCTTCTCTCCTACTCATCCAACAATCATAGCAGCGAAAGAACTGCCACATTTTGTTGAGAAGGTAAGCAAATCTCGTCCCGCCGCCATCCATCACCCCCCCTGCCCCGCCTGCTGCTCCCCGCGGTGCTGTGCGTGCTGTGTTGCGTCTCCAACCAACACTACACCTCGTTCCCCTCTCAATTCGCTCTTGGCTTTCTGCTGCAAAAAATCAGCGTCAGCCTCATCCGCGGGGGAGGGGAGTCTTGGTATTTACTGCTTTTGCACCAAATTCCCGAGAAAAAGACGGATATTCCTACCGTTTGCACTTCTCGGATGGGTGACAAGGCTCGCTTCCCTCCCGCCCATGTCCCTGCATCCTGCCCCTCCTTCCCAAGAGAGTCACCTTCAGCGGCAACCACACACGTCTAAGCCCCAAAACCACAGCACAGCTAACAACTCTTGCCAGAATTACGACCGTTACGCCATAGATACCCATATCCACCGTCACAATGTCTAACCCCGAGACCTTCGAGTTTCAGGCTGAGATCTCTCAGCTCCTGTCTCTCATCATCAACACTGTCTACTCAAACAAGGAGATCTTCCTGCGTGAACTTGTCTCCAACGCCTCCGATGCCTTGGACAAGATCCGCTATGAGTCCCTCTCCGACCCCAGCAAGCTCGACTCGGGCAAGGACCTGAGAATCGACATCATCCCTGACAAGGAGAACAAGACCCTCACCATCCGTGATACCGGTATCGGTTTCACCAAGGCTGTAAGTCGCCCTTGCTGCTTGCGCTCTTAGTGGTCCAGACCCCGATCCGAACAAGTTGGCTAACCCACTTTCACAGGACCTTGTCAACAACCTCGGTACCATTGCCCGTTCCGGCACCAAGCAGTTCATGGAGGCCCTCACCGCCGGTGCCGACATCTCCATGATCGGCCAGTTCGGTGTTGGTTTCTACTCTGCCTACCTTGTTGCCGACAAGGTCACCGTCGTCTCCAAGCACAACGACGACGAGCAGTACATCTGGGAGTCCTCTGCCGGTGGCACCTTCTCCATCACCCCCGACACCGAGGGTGAGCCCCTTGGCCGCGGCACCAAGATCATCCTTCACCTGAAGGATGAGCAGACCGACTACCTCAACGAGTCCAAGATCAAGGAGGTCATCAAGAAGCACTCCGAGTTCATCTCCTACCCCATCTACCTCCACGTCACCAAGGAGACCGAGAAGGAGGTCCCCGATGAGGAGGCTGAGACCACCGAGGCCGCCGAGGATGATGACAAGAAGCCCAAGATCGAGGAGGTCGACGACGAGGAGGAGAACAAGGAGAAGAAGCCCAAGACCAAGAAGGTCAAGGAGACCTCCATCGAGGAGGAGGAGCTCAACAAGCAGAAGCCCATCTGGACTCGCAACCCCCAGGACATCAGCCAGGAGGAGTACGCCTCCTTTTACAAGTCCCTCTCCAACGACTGGGAGGACCACCTCGCCGTCAAGCACTTCTCCGTCGAGGGTCAGCTCGAGTTCCGCGCCATCCTCTTCGTCCCCAAGCGCGCTCCCTTCGACCTGTTCGAGACCAAGAAGACCAAGAACAACATCAAGCTCTACGTCCGCCGCGTCTTCATCACCGACGACGCCACCGACCTCATCCCCGAGTGGCTCGGCTTCGTCAAGGGTGTTGTCGACTCTGAGGACCTTCCCCTCAACCTGTCTCGTGAGACCCTCCAGCAGAACAAGATCATGAAGGTCATCAAGAAGAACATTGTCAAGAAGGCTCTCGAGCTCTTCCAGGAGATCGCCGAGGACAAGGAGCAGTTCGACAAGTTCTACTCTGCCTTCTCCAAGAACCTCAAGCTCGGAATCCACGAGGACTCCCAGAACCGCAACCTCCTCGCCAAGCTCCTCCGCTTCCAGTCCACCAAGTCTGGCGACGAGCTCACCTCCCTCACCGACTACGTCACTCGCATGCCCGAGGTCCAGAAGAACATCTACTACATCACCGGCGAGTCCATCAAGGCCGTCACCAAGTCCCCCTTCCTTGACTCCCTCAAGGAGAAGAACTTTGAGGTTCTCTTCCTCGTCGACCCCATTGACGAGTACGCCATGACTCAGCTCAAGGAGTTCGAGGGCAAGAAGCTTGTCGACATCACCAAGGACTTCGAGCTCGAGGAGACCGAGGAGGAGAAGGCCCAGCGCGAGAAGGAGGAGGCCGAGTACGAGGGTCTGGCCAAGAGCCTGAAGAACGTCCTCGGCGACAAGGTCGAGAAGGTCGTCGTCTCCCACAAGCTCACCGGCGCCCCCTGCGCCATCCGCACTGGTCAGTTCGGTTGGTCTGCCAACATGGAGCGTATCATGAAGGCCCAGGCCCTCCGTGACACCTCCATGTCCTCGTACATGTCTTCCAAGAAGACGTTTGAGATCTCCCCCAAGAGCACCATCATCAAGGAGCTCAAGAAGAAGGTCGAGACCGACGGCGAGAACGACCGCACCGTCAAGTCCATCGTCCAGCTGCTGTTCGAGACCTCCCTGCTCGTCTCGGGCTTCACTATTGATGAGCCCGCCAGCTTCGCCGAGCGCATCCACAAGCTTGTCCAGCTCGGCCTGAACATTGACGAGGAGGAGGAGAAGACTGAGAGCGCGCCCACCGCCGACACGTCTGCCGTCGAGACCGGCGATAGCGCCATGGAGGAGGTTGACTAAATGATCTTTGGGATGAAAAACGGGATACCAGAGAAAAAGTTCATCGGAGTTGGACGGTTTTCGGTTTTAATTGCTTGTTATTCATAATTCCCTTCCCATATCAGATGTATGGGTGTATTCTAGCTAGCCCGTCATGGATCATGAGACAGATGAGGTAGACGCACAGAATTGGAACGTTATAAGACAGGTGCTTGTGTTCTCTTGCATGAATGATGATGTATGGGTCGATCTGAAATGTGTCGTCAAAGCCTTAGCTATGTCCGTGGCACTGAGGAACGAATCCCTAGGAGATATGCGGTTCTGCAACCTTGGCATATTCAAGTGCATGTTAGTCCTCTTTCGTCAAGCTCGGCCTCTGTCATGGCTAACTTGGCGCAGCTACGCTTGCTAAGACCCTACCCTACAACTCGGACCACCCCTAATGTCGGACCACCCCTAAATAGCAGAGTGATAAGGGATAAGTGCATTAAGTTAACTATTTCTTAAAAATCAGAGATAGGCTTAAAGCACATGAAACTTTGTAGATAGCTTTTGATAAGCATAATATATTATAAAATATATCTAGTATAATTCTCTATAGGCTATGAAGTACTATATCTATATAGGCCCTTATCTATAAGAGTAGATAAGGTAAAATAGGTATATTTAAGTATATAATATATATAGATTTTTTATATTATATATTAAGTATAAGAGAAAGTACACTAAAAATCTTATGTTCTTTAGACTTTTCTCTAATTTTTAAAAAATAGCTAAATCTGTAGATTTAGTGTAGTAAATCTGTGAATTTGGTGTGTATTGGCATGGTCCGACATTAGGGGTGGTCCGAGTTGTAGGGTGGGGTCTTATGCCGAGTTTTCGGCAGTAACCCCACTCGGGCGAACCAGGGCAGCAAACCTCATCTCCTGGCAAATGAAGATTGAGCGCTTCGCTTGATACTGTATCTATTAGTGGTATATACACCTCCTTGAGTGGGACTTAAACACTAGGCCCTAAGAAATTAATAGCAAGTAGAACTTAAGCCTACTAGCGCACATTAAACTGTTAATTATTGAAGTCCTTAAAAATGGGGGCACCCCTGCTTTGAGGTGACTCCAAGCACTGTTGAGCACTATGGCTACTTGAGCAAACTTTGTCACGCTGAATACCAACAAGCCCATTTGGCAGCCCCTTTGGCTCAGTGGTAGAGCGTCGCACTCGTACTCGGTTCGTCATGCGAAGGTCCACGGTTCAATCCCGTGAGGGGGCATTCCCTTTTGCACTCCTCTCCAAGAGACAAGCCATCTTTCATCTTCTTTTCCTTTCTTCTTCTTTTTTTCTTCTCCCCTGCCCCTGTGTGCTGGTCAATTGACTTTACGTTTTGCCCTCCCCCCCATTTTACTGATACGGCGGTCTCCCACGCTTCCAGGGAATCAATCGATTGGAAGATGGGGTCTGGATTGGTTCCAGCTCTTCTGCGTAGTGATGACATTGCGACACGTAAGCTGAGAGCTTGGCTTTCGAGTCTGCCCCCCTGAAGATATAGACAGGATGGGAACCCGTTGCCGTGAATTGATTGACATTTGCCAATACACACATGACGTGAAATAATGATAACTAAAACTTGATTAGTCCAGAAGTGCCATAACAATTTCTACTCAGACGCCTTTTGGGGGGGGGGGGAGGCTCGGCATCCCCTGATGCGAAAAGAAGCTGTGTGTAATTCACAACAGAAGGAAAGGCTTTGTCGCTGTTTGCTGAGTTTCCCAAGTGTACGTTTCATTCAGCTTTCTGTCGAATACCAGGTTTGAAGACGGATGGTCCTTTGTTGTTAAACATCTTGATGCCATGGCTCGCTCAGTCAGCAGCAGCATGGCCGTCAATAGGGGGTCTTTTTCCTAGCGACGGCAGACGACAGACTAGAAAGCCCACGTGTGAGAGTGGTTAAAATGACGAACCGGCTGAAAGAATAAGAGAAACCCCCCCTCGCCCCAAACCCATAGACAAACAGAAAGAAGACGAAAGCGTCCGGTAGCGTTGGCATCCATCCAGAAGACCAATCCTCCTCTTGTCTCCGGCATCACTACCGAGACACCAAGGAGTAGTAAGGGGACGAAAAAGAACCAGTAGGAGTTCCTTCCGGCAGTCTCTTGAGTGCAGGCTTGATTAAGGACAAGTCCTGAAAGCCCTCTTTACCCGTGCATGCCGCACAATCTCTGGGACCCAACGGTTCTTCGACCGCCAACACCCATCTTTCCTCGTGTAATGAAGCCCCCCCCCCCTCGCATGCTTACCAGACAGCTAGTGAGCATCGTGGACTGGACGAAGGCCGCCTTGGTCGGAGACTGCAGCGCCAGCACCTCGAACCCGGCCCGGCCCGGCCCGGGTCGAGAGTCTTACCATGTGTGATGACGGGTCAGGATATCGGGGCCCGTCGCGGCATCAAAGTTCCACGCTGCGCCAAGCGTGAATCTCGACGACTTGTACATGACGTTTTGCCCACCTTGTACACAGAACGTCGCCGTGGCCCGAGGGAAAACCCGCGCGCAGTGCCCTCCTCCGATTCGATGCCCTTCTCTCTATGCCGTATCGCATCCCGTCAATGGCCCCAAACAAGCCAGTTCTCCCTTTTTGTAACAGCACCTCCTTCGGTGGGCTGCCCAGGGACGAACGGGGATCTCGGGCTTCCGACTCGACGTATCTATCGTATCTCGACGACACCTCGGCGTCATGCGCGCAAACAACACGCTCCCGTCAGCGAGCTACCCAGCTCAACGGCGGCGGGCATTCTATGAATGTGGCGGCGGCCTGCTGCAAGTAAAACGACTCCATCGGCCGAGAATTGCCCCCTTGGAGGTCTTATGCCAGGAATGCATCTGCTTGCGTCGACGCCGCTGGGTCTTAAAAGACTCGGGCTTTCGGTGATATCGGAGGGGGTGCTCCGTTGAAAGTTTGTCATAAGTCATTGAAATTCCGGTCTGTCTTAGGGTCTGCCATGGATCAATGTTTCTATTGACGGAATACCTAAGGCCTGGGTGCAGGTGGCGGCGGTCTCAAGCAACGGCTGGCTCGCAAGCGAGGCTTCTGGAACCGGTGGTCGGGTTTTCATATATAAAATGCGTATGGTGTATACTTATCAACGCCCACATAAGCTTACCAGAGCTCTTTTGCATACTTGTTGTGTTCCTGGACGTGCGAGACGGTGCTTTGAGCCTGGGAGAAGGGGCCGGTCAAGTGTGTTAACCAGCAATATGTCGGAAGCTACATCGAATCACTTTTCGGCGTCTTCTCCCGCCTAACCATACATGAATAGCTAAAGGACGCGAACAAGACCTGTGGCCGAGTTAGACTGCCTGACGGTGTTCGCCAGTACCGTCCCATCGGCCCCCAACATCGCGCTGAGGAGGAGCACCCAAGCTTCGGTTGTGAAGCAACGGTTACCACTGCATTCACTTGAGCGGGAAGCAGAGGATACTTCGTCCAATGTTGAAGATCCTATGAGAACGGGTATATCGTGTGTCTGCCATGATAAACGGAGGGACCGGAGCGCGGTTGTGGGCGAGTCACTATCGCAAGCAGCCTCACCTCGATCCAAAGACCCCTCCAGAAGAACAGCCGACGAGCTGCACGAAACCGTCAAAAGCAGGCGAGGAACGGGCTCTGGCAAATGCTTGGGCTGGCCATTGTTTTGACTTCCGCGTCGCTGGTTTGATGCCGCTGACAAGGGAAAGGCCATGACGTCGCCGCGGGGATGCCGTCTTGTGCTCAACCATCCCCGCTGTCTTGCTCGAACACACGAGACCGGGAAGGGAGTCGTCTTGCCATGCCAGCGAAGGACTGCAAAGGCCGGCAGGCCAACCAACTCCTGCTGTTCTTGGTCGGATGCAGGCGAGCAAAGCGCTCGTCGAGTAGACCACAGCAATACCGGCTTGCTAAACTCATGTGACAATTCAGGCGTACTGTACCCACAACCCGTTTACCCAAAGAAGTTTACATCAGAACCCCCTCATGAGTTACTGGTCTAATCTAAAGACAGGTCGTCTCAGACACTCCACAACACCCAAACCACTTCGCCCGCCAGCCCCAAACCGCACTGCGGCATGGAGAAGCAGCTCTCTACTGGATGGACGAACTAGCCAGCTAGATAGGAGACGGCGCTCACGGCCCGCCGCTAGATAACGACGGGCTCTCAACTATGGTCGGCCAACGCCAAGGGGGCTGCCACTGTCACTTCCCTCGAGACTGTAGGCTCTTTCGGAGAGCCAAACGGAAGGCAAGATGCGGGTCACTCCCAAGGCAGCCGGCCTCGAATTCAGGAAGGAATCGAGGTCGAAGTCCGGAACAGGAGACCAACATGGCCAGGTTCGTCAAGCCTTCCTTCGTAAGTCACGCCGTAGAGCTGCAGGGCAAACAAAGCATGCCTCTTTCAGCCCGGTTTGCCTTTATCAGCTGACTAGGTCGAATAGTCCTGGACCAACGAGCAAAGATCTGAAGGGTTATTCGCCCCGACCATGAAGGATCGAGGTTCCACTTGGAGCCGTCGTTTGCACTTCAGCCAAGCCCTCCGAGGCATGCCCCCCCGTAGACCAGTTGCCAACTGAGCGGTTCGTTGGCGTTGGTTTCTCGGTCAAGCTGTGGTAGTGGCGATCCGTCGTCCACCATTGTAGACGAGCCTACGTGCAACGGGACAATTCAGAAAGAGTGGGCATTCCATCGAGGTGTAAAACGTCAAAGAGACAGAGCTGATCAAGTAGTCATGTTGCCAACGCATGAAGCTCAGGGGCCAGCTGGTTGCTGGCTCCCATGTCTCAGCCTCCCGCGAGGAGCCTTGAAACGTTGTGGCAGGAAAAGAAGGATTCCTGCCCGAAGTGTACTCTTGGGTCATTAGTTGCGGTTATGGCTTCCATCCAGCGCGCCAATCCCGTGTCGCTAAATATACGCCCTTTGCGGATGAGGGTGTGGGCGGAGAGTGTGTCCTTGCGCCTTGTCTTTGCGGACGCGTAGGAAGGACGATATCAGATTCGTATGATAAAAAATAGAGTACCTAGAGGGAAACGCTGACCCTCACTCCTTCCAACAGCTGCTGTGATGGGTGTGGAAGAGTGTGAAGGTTTGTGGCAGCTCGCACCTCGGGCTCATCACGTTACTTCACTAGACCCAACTAGACAGATTGTGCATCCCTGCGGTCTCATCGACCGGGCCAATGGAAGTGCCACAACCCCAGTTCACCTGGACTGATACCCTGGTTGCGGGATCTCTGGCGGTTACGATTGGAGAAGGGACAGGGGGTTGCGGGCTGGGTCCAGTGTGTGTGTGTGTTGGAAAAGCGAAAAAGATTCTCGATGATGACATTGTTGCTCGGGCTCACTGCTGCTTCTGCAGACCTAGACGAGCGACTCGCTCCTAGACCAGGCAGTCCGATATGGTGAACTTGGTCGTACGTTGGGAATGCTCAGCGCCCGAGGCCCAGATGTTGATTTGTTCCTCGGAGTCAGCGAGACGATCCTAGCTCCATCGCCGCAAGTACCGAGTACATGGAAACAGATGGGGATTTGTGGTAGGTAGCACCTGTGCCACGGAAAACCCTGAGATCTGCGAGCCCCAAGACGGGGGGAAAGCCACAGAGAGCAACGGTGCTGTTGGCAATGAGCCACTCGTGGCCCACTTTTCGGCGGACCTGGATGCCACGTCACCAGCCTCACAATCCAGTGAGTGCATGGGCCGCGGGTGAGGCGTGTGGCGGAGTGCAGCTTTTTGCCTGTTTGTGCGGCCCTGTGGCTTCCCGGTTGCCTCTTTACCGTGCCTTCGAGCGCCACCCCAAGGACGCTGTAGCGAGTTGTCTCTGCATCTCTGGCAGGGGGCCGCTTGTCTCGCTTCGGCCGCCAGCTTGACCTCGACCTCCATCTTGGGGCATGCCGTGGCAAGCCGGTCGAGTCCAATTTAGACGCGGCCAGCGCATAATAGTCGCCACAGTCGAGCTGCAGGTTTCAGCTGCTCCCGCCGAGTCGCCATTTGCGCTTTTCATCGCAGTGACGTTGACCGACGTACGTTTGCCTGGAGATCAAGGACCTGTGAGTTGGATTACATCGCCCACTTTGCCGGAAGGAGACCCTGTCACGGCCGGTACGTCTGGCCGATTGCGTTGCCCAGATATCATACCAGTCTGGTATGGATTCGTGGGTCGATCTAGGCCACGAAAGAGCAGGCCATGTTGCTATTCTCGTCCTGCCCTGCATGCCACAACTCATGCTAGACATCGACGGCCAAGTACCCCGGCTGAGCTGACGGATGGACGGCCTTTGCGGAGGCTGTTAGGCTTGTCGAATATCACTTTGTGCCTTTCTTTTTGACCGACCGCCGTGCTCATCGACCCTATCAAAAGTATCCCACGGCTTGCTAAGTGCGCGGCGTGTGTTTTGTTTCTTTCTGTTTACGGAACAAGCGCTCCCCGAGACACCAGGCAACCGCTAGGGGGGGGGCGTCGGAACCAGACGAAATCACCAGACGAGAGGTCGGCTCTAACTAAGGGGCACAGCACTGATTCACTTTCTCTTCGATGCAACAGTCCTGAAAGAGAATTGTCATCGTTAAGCGAAGTGGACGATTGGAGACGAGGTGGTTCCAAGAGATGCGGGTAAGGAGAGACATGCATGAGGGGAAATGGGTGCTCGGAGACGAATGTCAGATGGCAGGAAAATGTCTCGGATGTGCCAATTGATTGGACATAATTCCAGGTAGGCCAACCAATCAAAATCGAAGAATGGAGCCGTGCCCCTTCCTGCCGAAAAGTCCATTTCTGGCCAGCACCAATGGGAGTGGTAATATAGTGTCGAACCCTGGCCGGATCGATGATTTTCGCTTACCTGTGGTGGTTGGATGTTTTACGGCGTCAGGGGGATAATAGCTCTGGGCGGAACTGTATTAACAAGAGACAGACAGCCTCAGACTTCAGTTCCGTTTACACAAACCAGGGGGTCGGTAGCGTTGCACGCCGTGCGAATAGAAGCTTTCCAGATGTCTTCCTTCTCCGGGTTGATGCCCCGAGTACAGACAGCCCATCCCGACGCATCCAGTGAGGAAGCAGGCTGTGAGGCGAGCTATTGACAATGGTCTCAACCAGATGGTATCAGCCATGGTGGTAAGCCTGCAGAGATAGATGGCCATTTGTGAGCGTATAGTTGTTTGCCCAGCCGGAAAATTCATGTTGGTATGGTGGGCTGAGCCTTCAGAAGTGTGCCAACCATTCCCCGAGTAGGTCGAGGGTCCGGCCTACTTTGGTCAATCCCATATCCGAATGCGAGTAGTCGAGACCCGCGCATAATACCTGTTGGTGGCGCTTGTTGGCTGTTGGTTTGACGACGCGTCAATGAGGCTTTTCGCTGCAGTCATCTATCATGGCCAAGTTTGGCAGCCAGTAGCCACCTGCTGCTGCTGCTGCTGCTGCTGCTGCCTCGTGGTGGGGTTCTATGCCGATCCTCCTACGAGTCTCTCGATCGGGTACCCTCGGGGCTTGAGCCCGCCAACTGACACTTTCTTATTGGCTTCTTACGAGACGAGAGCAAGCCCAGAGATTCGAGAGCAAATCAAGTGGCTCCCATAGAGGCCGTCCAGCAGCAAGCATCTTTCGTAGTCAATTGCATAGTAGGCTTGTCGATAACTGATATCATGCAATGCGATGTTCAGCGTCTGTGTCTCGAAGCTTGAGTCCGGCCGAGCCGTCCACACCACTTGAAGGATGGCTCTCCGCAGTCTAGTCAGCCAGGAAGGACGGCCGAGGTGATATGGGCATGTCGCCAAACAAGCGCCGGGCATTGGAGGAATGGTGGGGCGTGTGTGACAAGCCTATCGGTAGCGCGGGCGATCAGCAGGGAAGATGGCATGAGAGTGAGACATACAGAAACCTGTCCTCTCGGATAGGCTAAAGTGAGACATGCAGTGGATCATTGATGGATGACATGTTGACGACAGTCGTCTCGCCTCAGCTGGTGAATCAAGGTGTCTCTGGGTCTAGCCATCTCGCACGGAGGTCGGCGGCTCGACGTTTGGCGGCTGTTAGCGTTGCGGGGAGCGAGAGAGAGTGAGTGACGCAGGGGAAAGGGCGCGGATGGAGCAAGAGAATCTAGCGTGTCGTCGTATATGTGAGGGCTCCCACTCGGCACTTGTCATGTGTGTATTTGATGTGGATATCACATCAGTCGGTAAAGTTTGAAAAGGACAAGGACCTAGGACTTGGGGGGGAGAGAGATATCGGCTTCCGAGGGATGGAATTGGGTCAAGGTTTGGGAACAACCAACCACGAAGGAAGGAACAAGGAAAGAAACCCGTGTGTGGAAAATGGTAGAAACAAAACCGAAAATTACTAAAATAAAAAAAGATAGCAGCCAGCCAGCCGGGGATCGCTGGCCCCACAGTGAAAACGCACGTTCCAATTGAGCCGTGCTGACCCGCAGGTACGTACCCTGTGCCGCTGGCGCTAGAGCCATTCTCAGGCAGGTGCATCTAGCCCCCTCCACTTTCTGGGCCGCCGTCCGTCCGCTCCCTCGCCTTCCTTTTCCTTTCCTGCTCTCCTCCCTCCAAAGTAGATAGTGTACTGCGGGTACGCGTCCCAAGTACCAGCAGCCTGAGGATGATATTGCTGTTGTTATTTCTTTTTGTCGCTCTCGACGGCATCGTTTTTCCGTCGTAAGTTTACTGACTGAGCTCAATACATGCAAGTAAATGGCGGAAAATCCACCGGGTCTCGTTTCCCCATCGACAAACACGTCTAATGTAGTTCAACTCATCCCGTCCGCCGCCACTCATTCGACCGTGACACCCAGCTGTACCCCTGCTACTCTCCATCCATAGCACACCACACGTATTACTTTTTGCCTTCTGACTGCGTCCTTTTCCCACACGACAATACTACGGTACGTAGTTTGACTTCCTTCCCGAACACTCCCCCCTCTCCTTTTACCTAGTGTGTACGTAGCTACTACAGATATACTGCGAACACTACCTATGGTACGGAAACTACACTACCTACACAAGTATCATCTCCAAGGACCCTCCCAGCCGCCAGCAGAGCATTGTGCGTTTGCCTCCCGCCGCCGTCCAGTGTTGCCGACAATCTACACTGGGTACACTATCCTGAGTCCCGTGCTCAACCCAAAAGAGACTACCTACCCGGCCGCGCACGCCGTCGGTGAAGCGTAGTAGCGCAGACGGACTGGCGGTATAGGGCTCAGCCACGCCCGCTGCTTTCGCCTCACACGTGTTGGCTACCATCTCGGGAAAGCGATGATGGCATGCCGCATCGCATCCCCCGTCTCTCCTCTGTCCATCGTCTTTGCCTCTGTCCAAAGCACAACATGGAAATCAACCTGCCGGCAAAAAGTCTGTTCTCCCCCTGTCCACGTTCGTCCCCTCCGTCCCCCCCCCGGAATCTCAAAGTCCCAGACGCGCAGACGGGTCCAAATGCGGACAAGGGCCGGACAAGGGTTCGCAGTCCAATGGCATCGTTGAGCCGCCATCCCAAGGTTCCTTTCCGCTCCTATAGGACACGCCGTGTATGCAGAGTCCAGGGCGAGAAAAGCTGCACGCATGGCGGCGCAGTTGCTGTTGCACGTCTCACGGCCATTGAAGCCGTCTCGACAATTCCGCCCCGCCGCCTACTCTCCGTACCCTGCATATTGCCGACCTACCATCGACTGAGGTGCCTCTTCCAGCGTCTCTTCCTCCATCCATCTTACACTTGAACCCCCCTCCCATGTCCGTGGCCCCCTCTCTGCTGCACCTCTGTTTTGCTTTCTTCTCTCCCACAGCCATGTTCCCCCGTCCCCAATGATGCGTCCGAATCTGCACACTGCCCCTCGTCCGCCTGGGTCGGTTCCCACCACGGCAGCAGTTCGCATTTCGATGCTCGTCCAGCTTGCACCTAGCATTGCCCTTTCCAGACGCCCCTCGCTTCTCTTCTGAGATGAGTCAACATGTTGACTGGCCCAAGCCGCCCTCCGATCTGCTCCCTCCTGCGTGCATTCCTTGACGCCTTGTACCCAATCCCAACCCGCCCGTCCTCGGCGGTTGCAGCAGCTCACCTGACCAGGACTCGTGATCTCTAATTCCTGACCGCTGCATTAGCCATGGCCCCGAGGGAAGAGAGAACTGTTGTCGTAGCCTGCCCGCTTGGGTACGGTACTGTATACATGAGCACTGCGTAGTGAAGAAGCCCCAGAGGCAAGGAGGGGGTGGGGGTGAGGGGGTGAAGTGATGTCCAGACGCCACGCGCAAAGAAATAGCAATCGACATGCACCCTCGTCTGCCGATACAGACAGACAGACAGAGGATACGTAGTGTGTGGCCCTGCAGAAGTACCCTATCTACTAGGTAGCCATACCCCTGCCCGCTGAAGCCGGCCGACATTTGCCTATTCACGCCGTTCCAGTTAACTGGCTCAAGAGCCAGAAGGTGTAAGATACCCAGATGTCCTGTCCGGCCTATATACAATCCCAATGTTGCCTTCTTTAGCCCAACTACCTACCTACATGCCTTCCTTGCCCTTAGCTTCTCTCTTTTCTTCTTTGCCCTCCCTGCCTGCCCTCTCTTTGCCACTCACTATTACGTTAGATCTCGTCCGCATTCATCTCCTCTCCGCACACACTTATCTCACCTACACCTCCCACCTTGCGAGCTAAACCCAACGGCCTCTGCTCTTCCCCAGACTCCAATCTCGTCGTACTTACAACTCTCATCGTCAGCTCTCGACTCAGCCTACCTTGCCATATTCGACGGGCGCCAAGAATTGCTCTTCTTTGTCTAGACACGGATTCGCTCTCTCTCTCTCTCTCCCCTTTCCCCCCACCATCTCAGATCCCCCCCCCCTCTGAACCCCTCCACCACCACTACGACCATCCCAGTCGAATCGGCTCTCCCACGGCAGCCGCGCGACCTCCCACCACACCACCATCTCGCACTTCACCATCACAGCCCGGAAGTCATCCCCCTCTTCCGCGCCAGAATTTGGTGTTGATAAATTTTTTCACTCTAGTCGTTCTGATCCTTCCTGGAGAATCCTCATCTTTCCATCTGCTGTGTCTCACCCAACTGCTTTTCTCATATAACACTATTTACTCTCCTTGGCTGGACCTGTCAACTCATCTTAGCCCCCTCCGGAACCCTTCTTGGGACTGCCACTTTTGTTTCTTCCTCGCCAGTCAGCCTTGCTAGGACCGAGGATCCCGTCCTTTGATTCTGTGACTTGCATCTGACCCTGTTACATCAGCCCGTGTCTTGAGCATTACGGCCCTGGACGAACATCTACTTGCCCAACCCGAGCTGGCCAAGCTGCTAGGTTGTTTTCCGTCGCCACTCGTTTCTGCTTAGAGCATCGCCGCTAACACATGTCTAGACCTACACGCATGATACTCGCAGAGATATGAGACATTAAGGTTGTCGGATTATGGTGGACAGGCCCAGTGTACTTTTCGAACCCGGAACATCATGGCAACCCTACGCATGGGGTCAGGCCTGCCAAGCCGTCCGGATGAGCAGATACGAGCAAGAAGACATGCTGCCGCTTCCGCAGAGCCGAGAGAAGACGCACAAAACATGCCGCGACGGATCCGGAGAGAAGGGGAAAACATTCGCATCGCCATTCAACAGCCGACACAGACCAAGCCGTCGGTTCAGGCACCACGAGTTGCTTCCACCCGCCGCCCATCTATTCCGATGGCTTCTAATCGCCCTCCGTTAACCCACCAGACGCAGTCATGGAGCACCAACAGCACAGCTCCCGGGAGGCCCAGCCATGCCGCAACGGTGTCAGGCTCCTCCTCGTCATCCGGCCTCTCTCAGCCGAGCACCTCCAACCCAAAACGTAACGTGCTACGAAGGAAGCAGTCATCCGTCGCTCAAAAGACCCCAAGTCTGCGCCATGATTCGAACACCGACTCAACTCACACGAGTTCCTCTTCGTCCGCTCCGCGATCTCGGTCCTCGCTGGACCCAGCTGCCGGGTTTCACCTCGACCGAGGCATCACCGAGAGTCCCACCGAGATTCGAATCGCACATGTTGTTGATCTCCCCAAAACCCAGGCACAGACTATCACCATCTATCCCGAACTCGATCGGTACAGAGACTATGGTGGACGGCCCTCCATGTCTTCAGAAGGCTCGGGGGCCGACTTCCTCCACAGGCTGGCTACACACGACCTCCCCCCGCCGACTCCCGTCTTCTCCGGCACCAGCAGTCAACTCAGCGCATTCAGTGCTAGCCCGTCGACCAGGTTCTCCGAGTCAACGAGTCCAGGCCCGTACAGTCGCGACACGACTCCAACGTCCATGTCGTCCCAGTCGCCAGGTCTGGTGGCCCCGATGAGACTGCCTGTGCCGAGAGGGAGGCAGGTGAGTCCTGCTGTAACACGACCGCCGGTCTCCCGAAGAAGAGCTGGAAGCGTGCCGAATGAGACGGAGGCGTTCACCGCCGACCCTCACGGGCTCGCCGCAGTACGCGAATCCTTGACGTCATCCTCGTCCAATTCGACAGTCCGCGAATATGATCGTAAGGATACCAAGAAACCGAAGGGGCTTTCTCCCTTGCCGCCGAGTCCTCCTCCACGCAAGTCCTCTCAAAAGTTTTCCAATAGCAAAGACGATGACGAGTCTCCATCAAAGGCCTCCCGGGAGCCTGTTGCGCCTGTCACGACTTCGTTGATACCAGTTCAGTCGCCCCCACGATTGGCACCAGCCGCATCGCCGAGGCCAACACCACCGACACGACCCAGCAGAGACAATACCCCAGACTTACAGTCTCAGTTGCTTGGCCCATGGCCTGTTATCCACAGCAACCTGTCATCCACATCCTTGCTGGGTGACAGGCGCGGACCAGACCCGCAAATCCTATCGGGATCGACAACTCCCTTGGCCTACCAAGACATGCCTCAACAACCTTCTCGACTACCAGTTGGGAGGGAAGCCACACCAGCCGTACCACAGGCCAACACCTCCGAGACCAAGAAGAAGAAGAAGGACGAAGGACGTGCAACCCGCACCCCCAGCCCCAACACCTCAACGTTTTCTCGATTCCCCTTCTTCGGCCGTCGTTCGAAGACAGTACCGGAGGTTCCCCTGGTCGACAAGAAGGACAAGCCCTCTCGCAAAGGCCCCGCTGCTGGTACTGGACATGAGGGATACGGACGCCTCGGAGGAATCCGGCGGAAGAGTGGTAGTTCGACAACCAACTTGGCCCGGACGAACCTGGGACCTGGATCGTCGCAAGACAGCTTGAACAGTGCTCGGCCCACTGACACTTTCCTCCTAGAACGGATGAATCCGGTTGTGATTTCCGGTGGAGAGGTCGTCGAGAACAGAAACCAGAGCTTAGATCTGTGTCGGTCAGAGAGTAACCAGAGTTTCGGCTATGCCTCGGAAGTGTCGACGACCTCCAGCGCGGGTAGAGGCCTTGCTCCCGAGGCCATCCCTCGAGGCCATCCCCATCCGTCTTTGAGCAGTCGTCGTCCATCGGGCAGCAGCGACTCCGAGGCCGTCCCCATGAAGTCCACCTTGGCCTTTAGGCGATCTGTCCAGCGATTGCGCTCATCCCCCGACCAAAGTCCCCTTAAGCTACCTCAGCCCATCAACACGAGCAGGATCACAGCGCCGTCTATCAACAGCCAAGACACGACTATTCTTTCGGATGACTCGCAATTCGAGATGCACCGCGAAGCCATTCGCGGCAGAATCGCGGCAGCCACCGCCACGACCCCCAAAAAGCTTACCAAGAGAGCTCGCTCACCAAGGAAGTGGAACCTCTTCAGCCGGTCTCAGAGTCAGCCGAACACCAAGAAGAAAGAGAAGGAAGCTGTGCCGGTAACCGCGACTGTCAAGGTCATACAGCACAAGCCCGCGGCTTTCTACACGTTGATGGATGGCTCTGAGCAAGAAGACGCCGCCACGCAAGACGTCGAGGAGATCCTTCGAGAGGCCGAGGTCTTTGATCTTCCCTCCCCACAGCCCGTGTTCAAGGAAAGACGAACTTCCTCCGCCAGCCAGAATCAGAGGAGGGAATCTTTGAGTAGACTCCTCCAGCCGACCAAGTCATCACAAGCTCGCAGAAACTCGGCTACTGGAGCCCCTAAATCAACATCAATCCCGGCAATTCGCTCCATGAAACCGACGCACACGCCGCAGGGCAGCTTATCGAAGCCAGCAGAAGCACGCCCGAGTCGCCTGCCCCAAGTGGGTCGCATTCCCAAGGTCGTCACCTCCCGACCGGAGCATACGTCGTCCAGGAGTTTCTCCCGTCCCTTCAACAGAATCAGCTTGCAGATGCAGCCCCAGGCTGCGGGCTTTAATCCTGACTTTGTTGCCTTCGGCCCAACTCCGTCGGATGTATCCACTCCTGAGCTCTCCAGGGGAGAATCTGCAGCGACCAGCGAGAACACCAACTCAAACCCTCGCTCCTCTCTTGTACCGGAGAAGACTCCTGAGATGATCCAGATTGGCAAGGAATTCCTAACATTCTCTCCTCGGAAGAACTCGGAGTGCACCACGAGCACTGATTCGAGCAGCTGCGGGATGTATACTCTCGCAGATGCCATGGCCTTCGTGCCGGACCCCAATGCTCCGCTGGTCGAAGATGAGATCTGGGACGAGTACAACGATCTCATAGGCGAGGTGCCGCCATCTGCAACCTCATCAAAGGGCGCCCCTTTCCATCTTGAGACATACGGTTCGCGGATATCCAAGAGGTCCCTCAAGCCTCTCGAGTCTCCCACCATTGCGCCTCCATCAAGAGCTCTGGAGAAGGCCATCGAGGTCGACACGAGCGGTCCCACATCCAGCGTATACAGTGCCGACATGACCGAACGGCTCAAGCTTGCATTTGCGCTGAAACCCGAAGACGACTCGACAACCCTTGTGCCCGTCGTCGACATTCCTACAAGTGCCATCGACCGCGAGAGCACAGAATTGGCGCGCAGGGCAACTGCTGCATCGCAGAGGAGCAGCGGCTCATCTCGAAAGTCAAGACGGTCCGATTGCAGCTATCGGTCTTCCGAGGATGAGTCACCTCTCTCTCAGGTCAACCTTCGCGTCGGCTCGATGACCGTCAGCAAATGGTTATCCTTTGGACACGTCCTCTTTAGCCCGGCCCGGGACCAGCTTCTGGATGTCGTCGGCTCTTTAAAGCGTCACTCGATCCTTGTTGTCGACGGTCTTGGGAACGACGACTGGTCTTTCTACGCAGCAGAGACGTACCCGGCGGCCACATTCTTCAACCTGTCACCTCGCGCACCGCTACCGGACGAGCACAAGAACTCGTCGAGCTTCCCACTGAGCCCACCCAACCACCATCAAATCCAGTACCTCTCACACATGGATAAGTTCCCCTTCGGCGCCGAGAGCTTCACCTCCGTGGTGTACCGCTTCCCTGGCGCGGCGCCTGAGTCGCACTATCGCAATATAGTCTCAGAGGCCCGCCGCGTATTGAAGCCTGGCGGGTATCTGGAGCTGTCCATCCTGGATGTAGACCTCAACAGCATGGGAAACCGCGGTCGCCGAACCATCCGCCGCCTCAAGGAGCGAATCCACGAACGGAACCCAGATATCAGCATTGGTTCTACTTCTGACCTCATCCTTCGTCTCCTCGGACGCAAAGGCTTCTCCGACGTCAAAACTTGCCGTGTTGGCGTCCCGGTCGCAAGCATCATCACTCGATCGGACAGCAGCAGCAAGAAGCCGCCTCTGGCAGGCTCTCGGAAGTCCAAGGAAGTCCGCAGCCTCGCCGAGATGATGAACGATGACGGCGAGTCGGCGGACGAGAACATCACCAAGATGGTGGCCAAGGTCGGCCGCTGGTGGTACACCCGCTGCTACGAGAGCTCCGCCGGCACGGTCAATAACAAGAGCATATGGGCCGACGGCGCTTTGCTCTCCGAATGCGAGGCACTGCGGACCAGCTTTAAGCTCATGGTCTGCTATGCGCGTGTCCCTGAGCGGACTCGAACCGCAAGCATTTGATTCTTTGGGAGTTTTCCACCACCTTTGTCTCTTGTCTAATTTCAGCACTATTCCTCCAATGCCCTCGGTTCCTACACCAACGCACATAACCCACCTCAACGCATCTTTGTCATCCGGCATCATTATCAGGGTACCCAAACGAGAGGAGAGAACACCAGCATCAAAGATCTAAGAGGGCGCGAGCCCATCTCCGGCTCCCACCGCCATCAAGGCGAATGTGGTTGAGCTTTATTTATTTTTATTCTTATCCACTTTCTTACAACGAGCAGAGCAGCCGGTACGCACAAGACGGCGTTTGCGGGCCGACATGTACCGACCCCTTGACTGGGTGACTTGGGCACGTCTTGCATTGTTCCCTTTACTGATATATCTCTTTTCACATTTACATGTCGAGCCACCGCTGGCGTCTGATGTATTTCATAGTATTGGATTCAGGAAAGCTCGTGGTCTTGTATCTTGCCGGCTGGCCGTGCCGAGGCAGAGAATATCTCCCCTCTCCCTCCCTCAACCCCCCCCCCCCCCCTTTTTTTTTCTTTTTTTTTCTTTCTTTTCAAACATACTACTACAAAAGCACAACTTTAATATTTTGTTTTCCTTTACCTTATCAGCGATACGACCACGTCGGAATGGGACTTGATTGCATCGGAAAGAAAAGCTGGACTGAACTGAGACAGGAAGAAAGTATATGGTGCGATTTAATGTGATGGCTGGGCCGTTGCGCTTCTCCTTGGATTCGTCTCTCACTTTGTTTCTTTGCGCTCAATCGGAGCGCTAGGTCGGTTATCTGGTTCATGAGAGGAAATTGAGACGTCTGGAAGAAGTGCGGTGGCTTGGGGCCCGGAGACGCAGAGCGGAGGAAGAAGGACGGGGAAGCGAACAAGTACGACACGATGATTATGTGCTGGATGTCTGGACTGTCTGTCCTTTGAAAGCGTTTTGCATGACACGAGATACCCCCAATCTTTTAGTAGCGGAAATGAATAATTTGCTTCTCTGTTGGAATATCAATACTGATGATCGTACGTCACCTAGTCAGTCAACCATGAATGGTTCATGATTCAAGTTCAAAGGGCACAGACTGGATACTCAGCCCTCGGTCAATGTCAGGAGGGGATCACACTTTGTAGTTAGCCGAATGACTTAAGTCATACGAAGGCAGTATGTAACTGCTTGTACGACAACACTAGAGTAGACTTGTTTAGTCACCTAATGAAAGTTGATTCACCCCTAAGTTCGAGAAGTACATGCATGTACGAGAGTCCATTCGACACTTCTCATAAAATACCTGTGTCTTCTTATCGAACGTGAGAACCACCTAAAGTATCTACTCGCCCTAGGTATATATGTAGGTATCCCGACAAATGGAGCATCCGGCAACCACGGGTCAGCAAAAGAGTGACCGCCAGCTGAGATGGAAAGAAGTTGAGATGAATTGGAAGGTGCGCTTCACATTCTCGGTGCATCTATGGAAGGAGGATGCGGCCAGGTGGACTGCATTGCCGTTCGCTGCTTGGGCTATTCTTGTCCGTTTGAATTTCAGGCTGCCACTCAGCTCCCCTAACCTTCTTCGCCCAGTATCGTCACCATCTCCCGTTTTTCCCGGTAACAACACGCATCTCCATTCTTCTACCATCGGCTTCTTTTGATTATCCATCGCAAGCATCGTCTGCCTCGTTTGTATTTTCTGTATTTGCTCCCTCGGGAACAAGCCCCCGCCGCACCCTTCATCACTTAGTCATTCGCAATTAGAACGACAAGTAAGTACCGTTGACATCCGACACCAGCGACGTCGACTGAACAGAGTGTAGCAGACATGGCTACGATTGAACACCTCCCCAATGAGCTGCTCGTGGCCATCGCCAAATCCGTCCAAGATATCCGCGGCCTCGCTTCCATGGCCAAGATGAACCGGCGTTTCAACATCATCGCCACGTCGCCCCTGTATCACGAAGCCGTTCGCCGCGAAAGGAACGATGCCCTGTTTCATTGCGCCGGTGAAGGTCTCCTGGGGGCCTTGGACCTTCTTGAAGCTGCAGGCCAGGACCTCAACGTGAGGGAGATTACTCAACCCGACAGTGAAAGAATAAACGGAGTGATTCAAACCATGTGCGAACGCGGAGAGTTTAACATTGGAAGAGTGTTCCTGGAAGCTGGTAGGACTGACGAGGGCGTGATCCATCGCGCCGTTCTAAAGGGCCAGGCTGAAGTGGTCCGTTGGTTGATTAGCCATGGCGTGCCCGTTGACTCCAGGTTCATGAATCTGTGCGAATGCGACAACGTCAAGGAATCGGGTATTGGGAGCCCCCTGCACTTGGCTCTTTGTCAAGGGCAGGAAGAAGTGGCTCATATTCTTCTGGCCAACGGAGCCAAAATCGATGAACTTGAACCTTTTTCTGGCACGACGACTTGGCAGAGCGCTATACAAGGTCGACATCCAGTCGCAGCCATGGAGTTTGCTCTGTCCCTTGCTTCTACACACTCTGAAATCTTTGCTCGCCACGCAGATGGCCCCAAGGAAGAGAAAGAGCAGATCAATTGTGACGTTGTCCAAAAGAAAGTCCTGGAAAGCAGCAATGGCTTCGGTGTTGACTCCGAGCCCGATGGACACTCTGTTACAGAGGAAGATATACTCGGCTCTGTCACTGCGTTGCTCGACCCGATCGCTTGCATCGAAGCCTACGCTGACAGCAACAAGAGCGATGCCATCTTAGGGCAGAAGAGAAAATCGGAGCGCATGAAGGCCCATGGGAAGCTCGCATCGAAGAAAGCCGGTAGAGAAATTACCGACGAAGAATTCAACCTCATAACGGGGCAACTACTGGAATTTCTCGATGAAATGCAGCGGTCCAAGGCACCCAGAGAGTCACTGAGCTTGGCTATGCAGTCACTCTGTCGCTCGGCGATGAAACGAGATGGGAAGGGGCAGAAATGTCGCCAGGGCAAAGGCTGTTATGCTTGCCATGCATGGGCAAAGAAGGATGACATCAATCTGTGATCTGAACCGTCGCCATGTAATGCAATGCGGCGACTCGTGCTACACATCCTAGCAGCAGTGGATAGCGAGAAGTCATGTCTGTTAGCTATGCATTAAACAGAGTTATTCGATTACCAGTAACTTATTTTCTCTGAGCTTCACGATTCCTTGCAAGCTTGTTTTGACGACAACAGTCCGAAAATCACATAGTTACACAATGGCGCCGAGACTCGGTCCATTGGGCTTTCCGAATCATACACGAAGGTCTCTATGTCGCTTGTACAGCTCCAGCCGGTCCATCAGAGGTCCGTACTCCAGCCAGACACCCCCAAGATGCATCGCCTAACCTTTGCGCAGAACACGATGTGATCATCCTCCGCCAGCGAGGCGCCAAAGAACCCAAGATCCACCTATCGCCCCCTCTACGACGCGACACACCGATAAAGCTTGCCTACGGTGCAAGCGTCAATGCGTCCGATATCATTGGCAAGACCTTCTCCGATACGATCATTGACAGCGTCGGCCGGGATGTGCAATTCCTCCGGGCATCGCTGGCCCAGTATATCGCCAACTCCCCGCGCGTAGCGACACCGGTATGAGCGAAAAGCCTTTCCCCCAAGGGCCCAAGTGCCACATTTCACATGGCTGAACGCGCGGGAAATGGACAGATCTACCCCCAGGACGCCAATCTGATCGTCTCTTTCCTCGACCTGAACCTGCCGGTTCCCGGCGAGGACCTGGAATTCGACGCCGGCCCGCCGGTGGAGATCTTCGAGGCCGGCACGGGCATGGGCGCGCTGACACTCTGTCTCGCGCGAGCGATCCACGGCGCGAACCCACCCGTGCCGCTCCAGCTCCGAGATGCGCTGTGCACGGCACCGTACGAGCGGAACAACCTGCCTCGGAAGGTCGCGACCGATGACGACAACGAGGCACCGGGGTACGACACCTCGCCGCACGCGCTCGACTTCTCCGAGCAACCGGAGCTGGCGGCGCTGCACGCCGGGCACGCCGCCAGCCGCCGCGCGATCCTGCACACGCTGGACGTCAACCCGACCTCGAGCCGCATGGCGCACAGCCTCGTCAGGCACTTCCGGAGGGGCATGTATCTGCCCGACGTCGACTTCCACGTGCGCACGATCCGTTCGTACCTCTCGTCCCGGCTGTCGCAGAACGGGGGACGGCCCTTCCTCGCCCACGTGATCCTGGACCTGCCGGAGTCGCAGGCACACGCCGACGTCGCCGTCGAGGCCCTCCAGCCCGGCGGCAAGCTCGTCGTCTTCTACCCGTCCATCACGCAGATCCTCGAGTTTGTCGTCTGGGCCAAGGACGCGGACCAGCCGCTGGCGCTGGACCGCGTCGTGGAGCTGCAGACGTCGACGTCGGGCGGCGACGGCGGGTTCCGGGACGGCACCGGGGGCCGCAACTGGGAGGTCAAAGTCGTGAACCTCCGCAAGGCGATCAGGGAGGGGCAGACGGGTGCCGCGGCGAGGGGGCACGTCTGCCGGCCCAAGGTCGGGACGCTGGTCGTCGGGGGCGGCTTCGTCGCGGTGTTCAGCAGGCTGCGGCGACAAGCGGCGTCCGCTGCGGAGGACAGCAGCGGGGCTGCGGCGGCAGAGCCCGCGTCTGAGACGGCGGTGTCTTGTGACGAGGACGAGGACGTTTCGGTGCGTCTATGATGGCGCTCTCTTGATCGGTTCTAGCAACAACGAGACAGAGGCTCACGCCCATGCCGACAGAGGGTTCCTGACTAGTTATGGCTCTCGCGTAACCTGCGCCGCCGCCTAGACTTGTACTTGATACGTGTATAATATTGTACATTCTCATGACATAGAATAGACATAGAGAATCCCATGCTGGGACGAAGTCGACTTCCAAAAGAAAGCACAACTCAGATGTAAATATACAACTAGACAGCGGGATCAAGGGGAGGCGGATTCCGATGGTATTTGAGTCTATGGACGGATGGATCAAGAACAAAAAAAAAAGCCACAACATCGGGTATTCGCTGGTTGTCGCTCATCCAACTACTGACACGTCCCTCGCTGCTATCGTCTAGATGGGACGTAGATAATCTTTTGCGGCAATGACCTAGATATTGTACTGCTTTCATTCACGCCTGTCCCACAACGCATCTATAGCAACCTAGCGTGCATTACATATCTAGTTGGGCAATAAATATCAGGCAATATCAGTACATGCAGGATGGATTGACTTTCTAGTCACACGATGAAAAAAATAAAGATAAAATTTAAAACTGATTCAACCATCTACACTGATATCCTGACTAAAGCTGAGTCAAAACATGGGTGAATAAATCGAGTTCACATGAAGTCTGGTTTTACAGATTATCTTGTTGAAAACAATCGTCAAGTAAAGCTCGGCGGTGCGGACCTTTAGCACTGAATGCCAGTTGGAGGTTCACAGTGTATACACAGTAGACCTGGAACAGACAGCACCGTGCCCTCCACTCACCTCATCAACTCATCGAGGCGTTTACATTGTCAACCTCACTCGATCAACGTCCCAGACCATCTCGGGATCAGCCAATCTAATATTCTCACACAACATTCCAAGATGTCGTCAGAAAGCGCCGTAGCGCAGCTCTCCCTCCCGCTGCCCCGCTCCTTGGACACGCGCATCCACATCCATCTCACCACCAAGGCCAAGGCGGTCACCCTCTTCCTCACCTCAGTGACGCAAGACGAGCAGTCGGGGCCCGCGGCGCTGGGATCCTTCGTATACGCCCTGCCAAACGTACTTTTTCGCACCAAACCCGCCCCCCAACCATTCTCCGGAAGAGAACGTCTATGCTGACCAGACGATCAGAGACTGGAGCCCGCGCAGCCGATCTCGACGGCCATCTACTCGGTAGAGTCGACGCTCGAGTTCACGACGAGGATGGCCAAGCTGCTTGCCAAGCGTACGGGCATGCCCGTCTACGTAGGCTGCTCCATCAACCTGGGCGGCTCGGCCATGGGCCTCTCCGTCGAAGAGGAGATGGAGGCGTTCCGGGCCATCGTCGACGTCGTCACGGGGAAGCTCAAGAGCGGCCAGGCCGTCATCAACGGTGTCTCCTGAAGGATTCGTGGCTCGGCTGAGGGGCATGGAGGTGGGAGGGGAAGGGGAGCAGGGTGTCTATGGTGATGTGAAATACGTCTACATGAGACCTGCGCCCATCTTTCGCAGCCTCCCGTCGCACTCTGGAGGGTCTCGAGAGAGGACGGCCCAGGAAAAGATGAGGGTCGCTGCGTGCGGTTTCCGAAGCCGCCGGGCGACGGTTACACTTGGGAGGGTCTGCAGGGCGTGCACGGCGCGTCGGGCATGTGCGTGCGAGGACGCATCACGCGGCGAACCTACCGGGCAATTTGAAGTGGACAAATAGCGTCGGGGCGGGCGGGCGTGCGTGTGCTCACGACAACTGCCCAGGTCCGAGGAGGCGAGAGGCATGATGTACGAGGCGACGTGGGATATAGCACAGCGGGTATCAACGAAACAACCAACCAACCAACCAATCCATCCAACGTCATATGTGGGCGACGACATCGTCACCCCCCCCCAGGGGATGCAGGCTGCAGTTGAGGTCGCTATGAAATGACAGGATATGCACAAACATTGCAAGTGATCCAAACGGGACGGCCGGCAAGCGGCGCCAGCAGCATCGCGTCCGGCACCCAGGAAGGTTTTTCTCATCTGATGCCACCACATCTTGTGCCGGACGTTTTGACGGCCTTCTAGAACGCCTGGATTCGCTGGCCTTGTCGCGCTGTGGCGGGTAGAAGCTGGCTTGGGCTAGTCCAAGCATCTTTTCAAAAAGGTAGTCTTGGTTATCCGTGTCCCCTAGCCAAATGATGTCCTTTGATCTTGTTTCGTGACAAGGCGTTCGGCCCATAATTGCGGGAGAAGGCCTTTTTGGGGGGGTGGAACTGTCGGTAGGCAGACGCTCTGACGGACTCCCAAGCACGCATTTTAATTGACCTATGAGAGGTTCGTCGTGATAAAAAGCTTCTCAGTTGAAAAAATAATTGAAAGAAAGAGGGGGGCGGGCGGAAGTATGTATTCTCAACAGTCCGGAAGTCAGATCTTGCAACTTTGAACAAGCAAGGGTTGTTAAGTTGAATTTGGATAGGGAGGACAGCGGACGGGAAACCCTCACGGGTCCAGGTATATGCAAATTTCGAGTTTGATCCTTACTCGTCGGGGTTTGAGGATTTGAAGCCGAGGAACATGGCCTTTTTGGGAGATGGAATAGTAGTCATTGAGATGGTGATTCCTTGTGGTACCTGGGGAAAACGTAAAGATGCAGAATTGTACATGGAAGTTTTTTTTTTTTTTTTTTTTTTTTCCAACGTCAAAAAAAAGTAGTTTAAATTGTATCAAAGCGGGGGTGGATTACACGTGTCTCGGGGTTTTTTTTCTCTTGCTTTTTTTTTCTTCTCTTTTTAGATCTGCCTCTCAGGATGTGCGTCTCTTTCTTTTTCTTTTCTTCAAACGCCGTCTGGGTTTATACTTTTAGACAATGGCAGATAGCAACCGGCAAACTGTCTCAATGTCATTGTGAGCGAGGAGGTCCGGGGTCTGGGAAATTTCCGTCGGATTCCAGGGCAAGCGAGCAAGCAAGCGACCCACGTGCTGTCTGAGATACACATAGAAGTAAACCCCTGGCCGTCCCGGCAAAGACGACTGTTTATCGATATGGCAGGCGAGACAGGAGGAGAGTAAGGAGCACGGACAAGGGCTTGGATGGAAGGGAAGGAACTACACTAATCGGTGGGGTAAATCTTTTCCTTTCTTTCTTTTCCTGTCAATGTGGTTGGTACGCAGTCGAGGGACAAGGAAGGTGTGGCAAGGATGGGCAACAGCGCAGCGCCAGGTGCAGCAGGCAGGTACAAGCCAACCAATGTTATCAAGAGTGGAAGGACTGACTGACTGAGTAACTGACACAAGACAAGGCAGGCAGGTACACTACGTGACTACTTGCAGGCAGGCAGGCAGGTAGGTACCGGAAGAAAGACAAGACCACCGGCAGGTTTTTCCTACGCACCGTGGTCCCCCCCACTCCCCCCTCTCTTCTGTTGCTCTGTCTTTATTGAGCTCGCGCTCTCTTGCCCATCCTCTGTTAGGGGAATTAATATTTTTATTTTATTTTATTTCTTTCCCTCTCTTGCCCTTCCCAGTCTCTTCTCAACCCTCAACGACATCGTATTTCTGCCGTTTCCATAGCTCTTCTATTCAGTTCCTGTTGCTAGTGCCTCCCCGGTCCGACCCCGGCTGGACATCCACTCTGGCCGACCTGCACACCCAGAACTGTATTGGCCTGTGAACGCGCACACACAAGCAGGACAAGACAACAAAGTTCTGATTGGAGAGACAGGGGCAAATTGTCAGGTATACAGGTTTCCATTACACAGCACAGCGCATTAGACTTCGTGTATATCCCGCTACGACTGTTGAGAGAGAGAGAGGGAGAGTGAGGAGGAGAGACAGAGAGAGAGAGAGAGAGAAAGAGAGAGAAGGAGGAAGGGAGGACGGGAAGGACTGTAGGGACTGGAGGAGGACGGCACGGCAACGCCAAAATTAGCATTTGCTTTCCACAGACATGTACATTTGCATCTGCGTCTGATCCCGTCCCTTCAGCTCGACTACCTCGCCGCCGCCATAGATCAGACTGGTCAGACAGACGGACCAGACCTCAACACACCTCAGGGCTGGTTGTTGGTAGAGCCGAGGTACACGTCCAGATACATGGCGTTGCGTCAGGGTAAGTAACTGTGTAGCGGTTGCAGCACAGCGAGCACCGCACCGCATCGCACCGTACAGTCGCTGCTGTGACTTGGCCTTGCGGGATCCAGATGCGCTACCGAGACCTAAACTACGACGTGCAACCGACCACCTCGCTCCCCCGATACCCCATCAGAGGTACCTCCCTGTACGCTGACCTACCTACCTAGGTAGGTACTTGTGCTCCGCCGCACCATAGTTATCGCGAAAAAAAAGCTGACAGGGTGACCCCACCATTTCGCTAGTCGTCCCGCCCGTCGCCAATGTCAACGCCCACTGCCCTCGCTCGCTACCTGCCCGCCCGCCTACTGAGTCTTGGGCCAACATCCTCACAAAGACCGCCCCTCTCTACACTACCTATTCTTACCTTACCTCCTCCGCCGTATTCGACATCAACCCCCCCAAACCGACCGAACCTCACTCCTCCCCCCCCCTCCCCCCCCCCTCGTGTTGCCGGGCCTCCCTCCGAATCCTAACCTCTTGAATCAGTCTTTTGACTTCCTCTCCTTCAACCTCCGAATAGGCGCCAGTCATGGCCTGGCAGCCGGCCCAGGAGTCTCTGAGCCAGCTGGCTACCTGCCTCAAGGACTCGCTCAGCGGCTTCGACAAGAATGCGCAGAAGCAGGCAGAGCTTGTGAGCCGCCTCCGAACCTCCCGTCTTGCCTCCCACCATGTCTGCTAACCTGACATCGATGCGCAGATGCTCACCCAGGCCAAGTCCTCTCCCGACATCAACAACTACCTCGCCTACCTCTTCTCCAGCCCCGAGCCGCCCCAGGGTGTGCAATGCTCCCCTCAAGACTACCACCTCGTGCGCTCCGCCGCCGCCATCATGCTCAAAAATAACGTGCGCACCGGCTACAAGCAAATTCCCGAGTCTAGCTTGTCCCTCGTCAAGATGGCCGTCCCCATGGGCATCCAGGACAAGAACTCCCAGATCCGCAACTACGCCGGCAACATTGCGACCGAGATCATTAGGAGAGGCGGCATCCTGAGCTGGCCCGAACTGCTGCCCCAGCTGCTCAGCCTCATCTCCAACGAGAACGGCCAGGTCTCCAGCGAGGGCCAGGAGGGCGCCATGTCCGCCATGGCCAAGATCTGCGAGGACAACGTCAAGGTTCTGGAGCGCGAGCACAACGGCTCGCGCCCCCTCAACTTCCTGCTCCCCAAGTTCATCGAGGCCACCAAGAGCGACCTGCCCAAGGTCCGCGCAAAGGCCCTGGCCGCCATCAATGTCTTCACCCCGCGCAAGTCCCAGGCCATGCTCAACAACATCGACAGCCTGCTGAACCACCTCTTCATCCTCGCCGGTGATCAGAACCCTGACGTGCGCCGCCAGGTGTGTCACGCCTTTGTCCAGCTCGTCGAGACCCGCCCCGATAAGCTGCAGCCGCACATTGCTGGTCTGGTTGACTACATCATCACCCAGCAGAAGAGCGACGACGAGGACCTGGCCTGCGAGGCGGCCGAGTTCTGGCTGGCCGTTGGCGAGCACGATGACCTGTGGCGCGCTCTGACGCCGTACCTCGACAAGATTATCCCCGTTTTGCTCGAGTGCATGGTGTACAGCGGAGAGGATATCGCCCTGCTCGGCGGTGCATCAGACGACGAGGAGGAGGATGATCGCGAGGAGGACATCAAGCCGCAGTTTGCCAAGAAGTCGGCGGCCAGGGGCAAGGGCGGCGAGGCCTCGGCCGACCCTGCGCAGAACGGAAACGCCTATGAGAAGCTGGCGAGCATGGACGACGACCTGGAGGAGGGCGAGATCGACGACATTGACGACGGCGACGAGAACCCCGACGAGCGCTGGACCATTCGCAAGTGTTCCGCCGCCGCCCTCGACGTCTTTGCGAGAGACTTCTCCGACCCTGTTTTCACCGCCATTCTGCCGTACCTGACGAGCAACCTCAAGCACGAGGAGTGGCAGTACAGGGAGGCCGCCGTCCTTGCCCTGGGAGCCGTCGCTGAGGGTACCATCAATGCCGTCACCCCCCACCTCCCGGAGCTCGTCCCCTACCTCCTCTCCCTTCTTGAGGACAACGAGCCCATCGTCAGGCAAATCACCTGCTGGACGCTCGGCCGCTACTCGCAGTGGGCCGCCAGCCTCCAGGACCCCAACCAGAAGGCCACCTACTTTGAGCCGATGATGGACGGCATCCTGCGCAAGATGCTCGACAAAAACAAAAAGGTCCAGGAGGCTGCCGCGTCTGCCTTCGCCAACCTGGAAGAAAAGTCAGGCAAGGTCCTCGAGCCCTACTGCATACCGATCCTGCAGCAGTTTGTCCAGTGCTTCGCTCGGTACAAGGACAGGAACATGTACATTCTCTACGACTGTGTGCAGACCCTGGCCGAGAACATCGGACCTGTCATCGCGCAGCCCAACGCTATGAGCCTTCTGATGCCTGCGCTGATTGACCGCTACCAGAAGGTCAACGACGACTCGCGCGAGCTGTTTCCCCTGCTGGAGTGCCTGTCTTACGTGGCCATGGCACTTGGATCTTCCTTCACGCCGTACGCACAGCCTATCTTCACACGATGCGTCCACATCATCCACACCAACCTCGAGCAGAGCCTGCAGGCCACCAACAACCCTACGCTGGACTCCCCTGACAAGGACTTTCTCGTTACGAGTCTCGACCTGCTGAGTGCCATCATCCAGTCTCTGGAAGAGGACAAGAAGCAGGAGCTGGTCAAGGGCTCTGAGGGAACTTTCTTCGAGCTTCTTGGCTTCTGCCTGGAAGACCCCCAGGACGACGTGCGTCAATCGGCGTACGCTCTGTTGGGAGACTGCGCTAGATACGTCTTCCCCCAGCTTGAGAAACACCTGCCTTCGGTCTTCCCCATCTTGCTGAAGCAGCTGGACCTGGACAACATACTCGATGAGGAGATTGACAGCGGTTTCAGCGTCGTCAACAACGCATGCTGGTCTGCTGGTGAGATCGTCATGGTGAACAGCAAGACCATTACTCCTTTTGTGCCCGAGCTTCTCCAGCGATTCGTCGAGATCATCTCGAACCCGGGCGTTCAGGCGGCTGTTAGCGAGAACGCGGCCATTGCCCTCGGCCGTCTTGGTCTCCACCACTCCGAGGTCCTCGCCCCTCTTCTGCCGACCTTTGCCGAGGATTTCCTGTCGGCCATGGAGCACGTCGAGTTCTTGGAGGAGAAGGCTACTGCGTTCAAGGGCTTCACCCTGGTTGTGGGACAGAACCCGCAGGCGATGGAGAAGGCGCTTCCCCAGCTCTTTGTTGCGATTGCAAGGTACCGGGATATTAACCTGAAGAACCCGATCAAGAACGAACTGCACGAGCACTTCCAGAAGGTCAGTAGTATACACATCATTGCCATTTCAATGGTCCCTAGCTAACCTGGTCAGGTCATCAACATGTACCGGGAGATGATTCCCCAGTTCAATGACTTTGTGAACCAGATGCAACCGCAGGATCAGCAGGCACTCCGCACATACTACTCCACATAACCGAAATATGCGGACGCGGTTTGAACGTGAGCGTACGAAGATGACGTTGAACGAAGAAATTGGACCTGGCTGAGCGAGCTTGCTTGATATGAAATGGGGAGGAAAATACCACCGAAGCGTCCTTTACGAATGAGTGATGACGACGCTTTCTGCAGAAGAGAGGAAGAAACATACGTATCACGGAAGTGAAGCCAAGAGAAGGAGAGAGAAAAAAAGAAAAAAAAGAACTACAGAAAAAAAAAACTACACCCCCAAAGGCTTGTTGTAATTGGGCTTCAAGAAGAAGAATCAACATCGAAAGAAAGAATCTGCTGGAGTTGCAACGTGAAACGGTTGGCTCTTTTCTGCGACAAGTGATGAGAGGGCGAGAGTCGAAACGAGGCCGTTTTTTTTCTTCTTTTCTTCTCTTTTTGCTTGTTTTGTTTCCCCCACACCCCTTCTCATCTTTGAATGCATTGCCGACGGAGCCAGCATCGTATGACGAAGACGTATCTTCTTCAAGGAAAGGGCAGGGCAGAGCAGCGCCGGGGCGGCGTTGTTCTTTGGGGTAGGGTAAGCTGGCCATGTTTTTCTTTTCTTCTGTGGCTCCTCGTGGTGGGAGGATCCGCAACTGGGGTCGAACTACTTCCAACATCATCACACATGGCTGGAGTTCGGACGACAACATATCGGCTGGAAAGATACAAAAAAGGGGAGAAGGCGGGCAGGTCAAACATACACGGCCGACAGGGAAGGCGGATTGGAGGTCAGCGAAGGCGTCATGATGCATGCAGGGAAAGGCTTACCGTCGTAGATAGGTAGATAGGGTAGATAGCTTAGCATAGGGTTACGCCAACACGCCCGCCCCACGGGGGTGATGGGAACTGGAGTTTTTCTTCTTTCAGGCTCTATTGAGATTCTTCCAGAGGTGCACGTTGCATGTGAAGTCGTCTTATCTCGCAACTTTTGGCCTACTGGAACGAGATATAATAGTCCAGACAAATATATATATACATACATATATACATGTAGGGCAGAACCAAACGCCCCTCCCGCGTTCCCTTCCTCAGTCACCAATGCAATAAGTCGAGCTGCCTCAACCTAGCTGGCGACATGTTACGATCCAATACTCAGAAGTAGAAAAGGGTCAGAGTGCTGTATGTCAAGCTACTAGTGTATTCTTCTTCACTCCCATGAGGGAGAATTCAAAAAAAGATGAAGATAAAAAAGCCCAAGCCAAAAAGCCTAGATCATTACAAACAATCCCGACGCTTGAGATTCTCCTAATCGCAGCTGGAAAAGCCCTCATTAAATCCAAAGCTATGTTCCATACGTATCAGATTACAAAAACATGTTATCCGGCGAGGCATGCCTTCGTCCCGGTACAGATAAACAAAAAAACATGTAAAACGCCGCCCAATGCAGTTGTTTTTGGAGAGATCAAAGCTCATCCTTCACCCCCTTCTGTGGTGTGCTTCCTTTAAAACGCCGTGTTGGTTGTGGGTGTGTTTTGCATCAAACACGAAAAACAAATCGCTATGCAAGTTTGGATTGTTGTTGGCCAATGTAAATCCATAAGGAGTGTGAGTCTCTTCTTCCCTTCCCTTTTTTCCTTTCTAAATCCGGAAAATGCTTTTTGGTTTGGAGGATCATTACGTCGTAATAAGGAGTGTGATGCAGTGGGGTATCATCCAATGCTGATGCCATAAGGAATGTCTATGTTTTGGTCTGTGTGTGCATGTGTGGTATCGAAGGTATCACCTTCGATAATTAGGAAGGAGTGTCGTCGTATATTAATTAGTTTGTTGAAGTCGCCGTTGAGGTCGTATATAGTTGGTACAAAAATGAGGGTCGTGGGTGCGTCGAGGCTAGCTCGGAGGTCCCGGGCTGGGCCGGCGTCTCTTTCAAAGGAACGTGTTGTACATTGGCGTTTTTGTGTCGATGCAGCATAATTAAAGTGTGTTTCGGAAAATCAAAAAAGGGCTCCCAAGCGATAGTGATGAAATGGAACTGGGTTCGAGATGGAGAGCAGAGTGGAAGACGGCCTACGTCTCCCACTCATTGCCCTTCTCGCTGTTGAACTGGAACGTCGGCGTCGAAGGCACCCAGACATGGCGCTGCGGAAACGGTGCGCTGACGGACCGCGGTGACTCGCCCGTGGCGGAGGACGATGGAGTTTGCCGTTGAAGCGGCGAGCGGTGGGGAACAGGCGACTCTGGGAGGGGCAGCATGCCGAACTGTTCAGGGTGGAGGAACGGAGAGGGGGGCAGCGTGTGCAGCGAAGAAGCCAGGACGCTCGGGTCCTCCGGGGGCGGGTACGTGGGTGTCGTTGGCATCCTGATCGGCGGTCAATCCGGCATTCTTTCCAAGTGGTGCATTTTGTGTTGGTAGCCGTAGTGGTTATCGAGGGTGCCATGGAGTGAGGGGCAGGGCCTTTCTAGATCCACACGGGCTGGGTGGGAGAGACGAACCCGACGCCAAAAGTGTTGTTTGAACCGCCGATCATGGGGGTAGGCAGGCCGCTCATGTCGTAGCCGCCGTAAGAGCCATACTCCTCGTTATCGCTATACGCGACGGAGCCCTCAAATGTCGACGAGGCCGGGCTATATCCGCCGTAGTTGGGACTGGGGATGTTGAGGTACTGCGAGTTGACAAAGGGCGACGATAGCACCAGAGGCGAGACGTTGTTGGGAGGGCCCGACTCAGCGTTGAGCAAGTGCAGGGACTCGGTGCTGTAGCTGAAGGCAGGGCTCTGGCCATACAGGTACGAGTCGCTGGCCGGAGGGAGGGGCACGGGCTCGCTCATGTAGAAGTTGGGTGGGTTGAATTGCGGGAACGAGGGCGTCCGCGCAGGCTGAATCCAGCCCATCCGCGAGCGGAACTCGTTGACCGTGTCAATGGGGAACTCCATGAGCGTCAAGGGGGTCTGCAGGTCACCGTCAAGGCTGCCCGAGATGTTGATGGACAGCAGGCGGCGGGCAATCTCCTCGACGGGGCCGATGGAAAGACTGCCGAAGTAGGCGGCGCCAATCTCGGGGAAGAGACGCTCCATCATCAGAGCCACCGTGTAGTAGTGGGCAATGATGATGAGGGCGCTCGGCGACCCGGCCGTCTGCTTGAGGTACATGACGGGCAGCCAGAAGAGCCAGGTGCGCAGGGGGCGTAGACGCTCAAACTGCTGGGAAACGCTGAGCGTCGGGCTGACCTTGCGGGCACCCTTAAGAAAGCTGGCCAGCTGCTGGATCGACTTTGTGTCCTCCTTGTTGTGCTTGAGGTGGGCCTCGACCTTTTGGAGCTGCTGCAGGGTACGGTTGAAGGCGTCCAGATCCTCCTTGCGCGGTTGGCTCGGCTTGTGGTCCGGGCTCGGCGACGCGGGAGCGGTTGGGAACGTGCAGCTTTCGGCAATGAAGTCGCCAAACTGGGACTCGTGCTTCCAGGAGTCCATGGCTTCGATGACCTGGAAAGAGAGGGGGTTAGCCGTGTTGCTCAAGGCTCACGGCATGAGATGGGGTCTTGGCTTACCGACGAGGTGCCTTGCATGAGCTGGGTCCAGCTTCGCCTGTGAAAAAGAAGAGGTGTGTAAGCGCAGGCGCCGTGGAGAACGGGCGGTTGCAGTTTGTTGCCTACCAATCCGTGGCTTGCCACGACAAGACGAGTGAAGCGGCCAAGACGGCATCCGACGTCTCGCGGTTGAAAGTGCCAATAGCTTCCTGCAGGCCCTTGAGTGCGACACCGCGGTGCTCATATGCCATGTTGCCGACCAAGGGGCAGTCGGTGAGAAACGCAATGTGCGTGGCCGAGAAGGCCAAGAGGGCATGCATGACATAGGTGTTTGTGGCACCAATCTTGATGATGCTATTCCAGGTCAGCACAGTGCTTGATGCCGGATGAAGGGAAAAAAAAAACCAACTCACGTCGGGATCTGACGAGTCCAGAGGGTGAAACCGTTGGCGTCAAAGGCGGCCAACTCATCGCAGATGGAAGCCACATGATAGACGAGTCTGAGGTCCTCGACGTTGAGGTACTGCGGGTTCGGCGCTGGGTAGATGTTGAGGTTGGGGAAGGGGAACTGTCCAGTCTGTTGCCACATCGAGATGGCCGCCTCAACCTCGGGAGTCCACATGAGGTCGGGCTTGTCAGGGGTCGTGGAACTATCTTCGGGGACGGGCATGTCATTGTAGGGGCAGCGGATCTTGTGCTTGGTGCAGTTACGGCTGGTCATGTCAGCGAAAGTTACCAAGCCAGAGGCGGACGAACATACCATTGGGGGAAGCTCTCGTCACATCTGATGTGGCGACGCTTGCAAGTATCACAGCCCTTGCGGGACTTGGTGTGACTGCGGCGGGGGGGGCCACCACCAGGACCGGCCATTATGGACAAGATGGAGGTGGTTTGTTTTTTGAACGAAAGAGCTGCACACTGTCAGTCCGGCGATGATGACACAGGGACGGAGTCCACAAACATGAGGATATACACGGACGGGGGGACCGTGTATGAGAAGCGAGTGTAGTTCCGTTGCCGGTGAGGAACGTAAGGCGGCAAGGTCCCTGAGACAGGCTTTATACTACGACGGTGAGTCGGTGACTCGGAGGAGGCGATGCGAAGGATCGCAAAGCGTATTTGGATGTGTAAGCGACCGGCAGCGCAATGGTCGGATGCTTGGTGGGAGGCGATCGACAGAAATGGTTGCTAAGAATTCCGCAATGCTCGATAATCGGCTTGGCAGGATTCCTCTCACGTATCTTTCTGTGATGCGTTGGTCTCTTTTTCTTCTTCTTCACTTCTTCGAAACAGCCTTTTCTGTTTTGTTCCCAGTTCCTAACACTAGTAGCGATCGTCGATGGGCGCGAGATTGTGCGTTTTCCCCCCTTAATTCCTTCTTTCCTCTCTGGTACCGAAAAGCGAGTGTGATTGATCCTAAGACCGATGTTCAAAGGTGAAGCATTTGTTGGCTTACGCCGGGTTGTGGGAGAAACGGGATTGGGGGAGGGGCTTTGTCGAGCTGGCGTATCCCGAGGATTGGATGAGGTTGAAGACCAGGGGTGTTGGCGATGGCTGCTTCGAGAGTAAGGTGCCGGAGTAGTCTAGAGCTCCTTGTGCCTTTATGGTTCTTCTTTGGGGTGTCTTGTTAGAAAAGAAGTGGCAGAGGACGAGAGATGGAGAGGTTGCTTGGCTTCGATGAGGGTATGAGTTGGCTTTCGGGAGGTGAGGGAAACGAAAGGGGGAAAAAAAACACAAGAACGCAAAAGCGAATGACAGGAGTCAACGAGGACTTCCTAGGAGTAGAGAGTTAGGAAATAGCGAAAGTGGTTGAGGGCAGCACGAGCAGCTCAACGAGGCTGATTATGTTTGATGTTTGGTGTTAAGGTGAGGGGAGGGGAGATGGGAATGGCGGCAGTAGATGGTTGGGGGGGCAGATACAATTAAATAATGGCACCTCGCGTACAAGAGAGACGGCAGCCGACACAAGCACACACAAACTCATACAGAAGCTTGGGCTAAAGCTCAGAGTGAGGGCGGCGCGGTTGGGAAAAAGGGTGCCACACCCGGTTCGGCCTAATCAGGCAAGACAGCGCGGCCGGGTGGGAATGACGGGGCACAGCCTGTGTGCCCGGGGGGTTAGGGGTGAGGGGGGTAAGAAAAGAAAAGCAAAGAAGAGGAAGGGGTAGGGGGGGGGGGGGGATGAGGACGGAAACCCTGTCTCTCTCTCTCTCTCTCTGTCGATGCTGGGGTGTGTATGGACGAGGTGGACGAGGTGGGCAACAGAGATGCTTCGTGGATGTCCGGGTGTGCACACCCCAGCAGGTCTAGGGAGGAGGAAGAATGGACAGGACTGGATGGGACAGGGGGGATGAGGGGGGCAGGAATGGTAGCTTGTGGAGGGAAGGGGGGGGGGGGGGGGGGGGGTGGGGGGAGGTGCCGCCCGTGCTGGGAGTGCTGCGCTGCTTTGCTGAGACTAAGGTACACTACCTACCTAGGTAGGTACGAGGCAGTTAGGTAGGTAGGTAAATAGGTAGGTTATGAAAATTCGTACGTACCGCTTCGCCCACTCGCACAGTGTGGTCTGCTTGTCTGTCTTTCTGTCCCTCTGTCTATCGGCTGTCTGGACTAGGCTGGATGCCCCCGTCTGTGCGCGTGTGGTGATGCCTGCTAGTTGAGAATAGGATGGATGCTTCGCTCTTTTTGTTTGAGAATGGCAAGAGCCCGAACGCCGCTGCGCGTGCGGATGCGGGTGCGGGTGCGGGAGCAGCAGTAGGTAGCTACGTAGCAACAGCACGAGCAACGATGACAGATCCGCCAGGGGGGGAGGGGACCCAGGGACTGAGGAGAGACAAGGGTCTCCTATGGAAAAGAAGAAGGGGAAGAGAGAAGAAAAAAAAATACTATGTATGACACACTGGGCCTTGCACACCGGGGTCGGGCCCTGTCGAAACAAGAGGAGAGACGGGTGTGTGTATCGGTGAATCGGTGAGTTTTGATTTTGCTGTTTTCCGCTTTCCGCCCGTACGGTCCACGCAACGCACTATTGCCGTCCTTCCTCCGTAAGGGGCGCAAGCGAATCGTAATGGTGAGGGGCTACCTAGTTTACCTAAACCTAGGTGCCCGTACGCAGCATTCGTCGTCTAGGTATAGTAGGCTAGGACGGGATGGGATGGGATAAGATGGGATGAGATGGGATAGGATACCTAGATGGGATAGATGGGCAGTAAGAGTGCTAAGACGCAGTGGGATTGGTGAGGGTGGTTGGCGCATACGTACACAAGGTAACTCAAAATGTCGGCGTCTGCATGAGCTGGAGCTTTACATTCAATGCATACGAGGAGGTGGTGACTGCGCGGGAATAGAACGACAAGGAGGGGGAAGAGTGAGAGAGGAAAGAAGGAATTGTTGTTTGATGGAAGATTCGACAGACAAAATAAAAGGAACTGGTGAGGCAATACGTACCGTACCTTACCGTACCGTACAATACCGTACAATACAGTACAATACAGACTGGCGAGACGTGGAAAGAGCGAGGCCCCTTGGTGATGGAGACTCGGATGTCATGGCCGATGAGCTTGATGTCAACGGCCACACTAGTGTAGTGACCCGATCCCTATGTATGTATGCCATCCAAGCTATGTCATGTAGTAGTATACGATTAGTCTACGGAGTACCTATGTTATGTACGATATGTCGTCGGGGCCGTAATGGCAAGACATGCCGAGGCTGCCCATGTCTATCAAATACCTAGGTAAGGTACTACTACTACTGCCCAAGTCCACACTTGCTGTCAGCCAAGGAAGGCGGCCGGAGAACTGCCGGGCGACGTGCAAAGAAAAGAACGCGCGCCACGGCATGCCACGCCACGCCACGCCCAAACAGAAAGAGCCGTCGTCGAGGAGAAGGAGAACAAGAGGGAGGTCAGTCCTGTATCGTCGGTGCCGCGCCGTACCGTGTAGTGTGCGTGTGCGTGTGCTATTGAACCGACCAACCACTCCGTTGCATGTGCTGTTATTGTTTGTCTCCGTCGTCGCACCGCCGCCGCCGCCGTCGACGACGAGGACGAGGTCTCCATCTTTTACTCGCCGACAAAGCCGATGCAGAAGGGCCCTAATTAAAAATAAACCTGGCCCCTCCCTCCCGTGGGTGAGCCGGCTTCTTGGGCCCAACCAAAGACGGCGGCGGCGGCGGCGGCGACTCACCCACGCGAAAGTCCCAAAGACGGCTGACAGGAGAAGACCGGGGTGGGTGGTCTGCCAGTGGGAGTGAGCGACCAGAGAACGAAAACAGAAAGCAGATGGTGGGGTGAAAAGAGAGAGAGAGAGAGAGAGAGAGAGAGAGAGAGAGGACGAATGATTGACCGCCGTATGACTACGAGTGGGGTATCGAGTGCGAACGTGACGTGACGTGAGGTGAGAGATAATATCTGCCTGTTATGGTTGGTCAAGGCTGAACAGTCCTCTCTCCCGCCCATGCCTACCCAGTAACTACCCAGGTACTCACACACCTAGGTTGCTAGGTAAGATACTTTTAATTGCCTGGTACGTGCCCAAGCTTTGGTCTGCGGTCGATGCCGCTAGTGCTAGAAGAGGCTAGTCTATGGTGAGAATAGTATAGCATTCAGCAAGTTCTCATCCTATCCTGGTGCCCTTTTTTTTTTTTTTTCCCTCCTCACCCGCACTTTTTCTCCATCACCCACTCACTCCCCTTCCAATCCAGTCCAACCACTAAGAGGCCGCCGCTATTCCGCTGGGCTTGGCTGCGCCTCAAGCTGTCTGTCTGTCTGTCTGTCTGTCTGGTCTGTCGCTTCACTCTTCCCATCTTTGCTTCACGTTCCCAAGCAAAGCACTAAAGCAACCGCACAAGCTCACCATCTGATGACTTTCTAGCGCGTTCCTCTGCCATGCCATGCCATGCCATGCCCTGCCATGCGGCGCGGCTGGCCAAGCCGGCTGGCTAAGCTAGCCTTGCCTGCTCGGGGTCGCAAGGGGAATGGTTTCTCCTCGTCTCACAGGGCACCGTTGCCTCTTACGAGCTGCCTTTCTCCCATTGCTTGCTTGCTTGTCTTGTCTTCTTCCGGCATAGCCTTGTTACCTTTGGGGTCTCCCCCTCGCTGCCGCTGCCGCCACCGCTACCTGTTCATCATCGCCTGCATCACTGCATCGCGCCGCCGGTAGCATGCCATGCTGTGCCGTGCAATGTCGTGCTATGCCGTACTGTTCCTCTTCTCTCTCTCTCTCTCTCTCTCTCTCTCTCTCTCTCCGTATGGCTTCTATAATAATGTGCACCTCGGATTGAGAGTCATGGTCCAGAGGAATGGTAGGGGGGGGGGGGGGTAACGGGCGTGCCTTGTCTCGACCCAGACCAGCAACACACGCTGGGTGCCAGGTGTCTGTCGGCAGGAGGCTAGTCAACACGATGGAGGCGAAGCAATCACCAGTAGTAAGCCATTATTGCACCTCTGCCCGTCTGTGCCAACGTCTGTGCTGGTGACTCTGGTTGTTTTCCTCTGTCCCCTTTACTACGCAGTGCCTGTGCGACTCGTCCACTCGGGCTCAGCCCATGACGGAGGCACCACACCCACACCGTCCAGTCCCGGACAACCACTTGGCTCAGCTTCATGCGGCCGGACTCTTGCGCTCTTGGGCTTTTCCGTCCGTCTCTTCTGCCTTTACCTGTGACACCTTTCAGCAGAAAGAAAAGCTACCCCGTCGGGCCGGCGTTCGGGCGACAAACAGTGTCGGTTGCCCTTTTTTTTTTTTTTTTTTTCCTTCTTTCGTCTGTCCTATTTTGTTGGCTCGCACAGATCAAAGTCCAAAGTCGAAAGGGCCAGAGAAAGACTCGGGAGCAACAGGCTCCAATCCACAGAGAACATACAGGTACATGTTCTGCCGACTGAAGCTTCATGTTTCCGCCCCGCGGGCGTTCGTCTGTCCACGGCCAATTGTTCCCTCTTGCTACCCCCTCCCCCCCTGCTAGCACTCTTGGGCAATAACGTCGACAGCAGGGTGTTGCGGGGACATCATGTGTACCATGAAATCGGTAGGCAGTGGTCGTAGATAATTTTGAGTTGAGCCACCGCCTAAAGTAACCATCCAACCGTCCCCCATCGGCACTCATTGGTCATGCACGGACTTATAGGCTGAAAGGATGCTCTGCCTACTGCTACCTAACCTACCTTACCTTACTCTACCTACCTACATCATACCTTAGAGGTATTGAGACAGAGTCTACGACAGGCTGAGGTGGCATTGCAGCAAGCACCGTCATCGATACCCCCATGCAGAAAGAGAGAGAGAGAGAGAGGTTTCGTGCCTTTGGGCTGTATCCCGGCAGCACCCGATTTTCTAGTCTCGCTACCTGCCGTGCTACCTACCCTACGATCCCCAATGAGTCAATCATCTCGACCCATTCGTAGGGCGCAAAAAAAGAGTTCGTCACATGGCCTCCTCCGTGGGCGTTGGATGCGTACTTGGCGGCCGTGCTTTGTGTCGGTATCGCCAACACCTCAACCTCCTTCGGCCATCTATCTGGCCGGCACCTCCAAGGTCCCGAAGCTGCACACGCAATCGTCCCATATTGCATGACGACTACAGCTCTGTCATCGTCGTCGTCTTCGTCGTCCGTGGAGAGTCTCTGGAACTTTGCGAGCTGCGGCGAGAACTGTCCAAACATCGACAAAGTTTTGACGACCCTCGTCATGCACACACACACACACACACACACACAACCTTGTGTGCCTTGGAGGAGGATCAAAAGCTCCAAAGTCCCAACTGGCGCCCGTCCCCTACCCTCCCCTCCCTCCCTGGTCCTTGTCCCTCCAAAAGTCGACCTTTCCCATCTCGACCGGATGGGGAAGGACCCTGTTCCCATTTGAACCCACTATACGTACACTAGAACGGCCGGCGAACGTTATGCGGTCATGGGTTTGACAACACCCCTGCCTCTCTCTCCCTTGGGCGTCTTTCCATCGCCCATGCTGACCTTGCCCCGTGGCAGGCTATGCCGAAAGAGGCGTGGGTGTGGTGCGGATGTGATGTTCGTACAGCGCTTTAGCGAGGACTGAGGCGCCTAGCGTGCCGGCACCTCACCGGTGGAGGTCTCAAGTCCGTCCTGAATGCAAAGCTCTACATAGTATCCGTAGTAGGTACCTAGCAGGTTCGCTCCGCTAGGCCAAGCCACAACGGCAGCATCGTCTCCGCGACACTAGAAACGACCGGCTGCTAACCGCGGTTACATCAGCCAGAGAGACCTGACGGCGGTTCAAGACATGGTTTCAAGCCTGTGCCGTACGTAGTGCACGGGGGTTTTCGAACCACCGCTTTCTCACTCCCATGGCAGGGGTTCAAGGACAATAACTTCGAGTAAGGAAAAAAAGAGAAGGGGAAAAAATAGAGAAAAAAGAAAGAAGGGAAAAAAAAAATCCACCACCGTTCACGGTATGGGCCTGCCGCTGCTGCCGACAAAACAGACTGCCAAGATGATTGCCTAGTTCGGTGATAAAGTTACGTTTGGTAAATGAAAGAAGGCGGCATCTAGATGCAAATCGTGGGACGTTTGGGGGTCTGGCGTCTCCTTTCTTATTTCTCCGACTCGCGTGCCCCTCGATCCCTTGAAAACATGCCCTGCAACTACCTACCTAGTGTACGGAGTACACTAAGCAAACTCTTCCTTTCCTCGGAAGAGAGAGCCAGGTATTCATTCATACGTACCAATTGACATGCCGGGGCTAAACCTGTTGTCCCTCATCTGTGTTCCGATACTTCAGTCGACACACACTCGGAGGCTACCGAACCGCCACCATGGCAGCGGCCGTTGGGGTCAGATCTTGGGGCAAAGGTTTGATGGCGCTGCTGGTGTTGTCATTGTCCTCGATATCGGACCACTTCGCGCCCGTGGCCCAGCAGGAGAGCCCTGGGAGGGAAAGGGGGGGGGGGGGGGGGGCAGGAGGATGAGGAATCCTCACGATGATGACCCTGCCCTTGCCCTGCGCCGGCGTTGAGGAGGAGATTGCGGCGAGTCAGTGATGGATCAGAACAATTCGGAGACAGCAAACGTTAAATCAGATCAGCACCAGCAGAACAAGATGTGGCGCTTTTGGAGCTCTGTCTCGAATAAAACGAAACTTTTTTTCTGGGGTGGAGAGTCCCATCTTCTGCCTTCAGCAAACCAGGGGCGCCGGGGTCGACCGCGCTGCTTCCCAGGGTCCCCGTCACTGGTCTTGGCTTTTTTTGTCTGAATGCATTCTGCAAGGGAGGCATGCTGGGAGATCGGAGTTGCGGGTTCCCTACCGCTCCTGGTTGGCTGAAACAACAGTTTCTCGTGTCCATTTTTGGCGTGTTCTGACAGGGCATCATACCATGCCCCCATGTTCTCTTCTTGTCCTGCAGCATAGGAAAAGCCAGACGCGGACTATAGCTCGACATACATGGTAAGCAACTCTTCCCGAATCGTCGACGGCATCTCAGATGGTCCATCATATCACAAACCACGAGGGAGCTGATGCCGCCGCCGCCGCCGCCGCCGCCGCCGCTGCTGCTGCTATCTAGCGCGGCCAATGACGAATACCTACTACACTAACTGGTTCGACATCCACACAGGCCAGCCGGGCGCGCGTGCCAAGGGTCACCTGTTGGTGGCCCGCGTGGTCCGCTTCTCCCTCCTGGCAACCGTGTCAGATTATTAAGGGTGGCCTACAAACACAGGGCACATTGGGGTAGGCACGTCAAACTGTCATGGAGCCTGTCATTTATCGACTAGAAGCGGTGTGAAGCAGCAGCAGCAGCAGCAGCGAAATAACCTTACGAAGAGAGACAGCAAGTGGGTTCGTTGCGCCCTGCTGGGCGAGTGATGGGCGATGTGGGCGTTCGATTCGTGCAAGAAGCCAGGGCAGGCAAACAATATCAGTACTCGGAGGGCGACCGCTGATCTCGCTCAGTCGTCCGTTTGTGCGTGCCCCCGAAGGGACCGTCGTCCGAAGTCTTGAGGCGAGAATGCAGGAACAGGCGGCGTGGGGAGCACCATAGGTCGGCGGTGCAGGTCAGTCGAGAGATAGTCGCAGCATTCTGACGTCCTCGGACGGACGCTTTTCAGCCCGTCTGCGTACTCTGGTCCATACAACCAGGCATTCTTGCCGACGAGTAAAGTTGTCAAGTCGATGTGTGTCTCGGTCGGTTGGCTAGCAATAGAGGGGACAGCTTGCAGCCCAAGCCTCTGACGGGGGCAGGCTGAAGCCGGACTTCATGCAGAGACCATGGCAGAGAGCATCACGACCTTGCCGGATACGGCAAGGCGGGTTTCTATTCTTAAATAACCTTCTTTCAGTTTGGTCGTCTGCGCATGCGAGGCCGCTTCGGCCGAACCATACGGATACATACATTTGTAGTAGCTGTACAGCGTGGGACTTTGTGTGCTGAAGGATCCTCTCGATCGCCGGATGAGCCCAACGGCTGGCTGACTCTCGGGGTACATTGGACAATGGCATTTGCTGATCTGGAGATGACCGATATTGGCTCGCCTCGTCGGTGTGTCGTCAGCGCTGTCATGCGCGTGTGCATTGATTGAAGCCGGTGGCTGAAAGAAACAAAGCAACGTTCCATGGCCCAATGTCGGTCGCGGCAGTACTTTTGGGCATGCCACACTCGCTTCGTCTCCGGGCGACTCTTTGGCGATCGGCGTCGTCGGCGCATCTCATTCGGGCGCGAAGGTGATGCTGCCGGCAGGACGCATCAAAGTCGTAATTGAGTAAACTCTTCGTAGCGTGGACTTTTTTTTTTTTTTTTTTTTTTTGCCGTGTCCCTGTCGATAACTGATCTGATATTATTTCCCCACTGTCGAAAGACGGATGGAGCTGATCAGAGGGAGGGCGGGCATGGCACATGCTGATCGCTGCGTGATGTGATGGTGAGAGCCAGCGGCCATTGGCTCCGTCAAGTATTGGGCAAAGAGGTAACCCTGTGCGCATCATCGACCCGCATATGTAGGCTGAAGGTTGTGCGAGCCGCGGTGGCCAGGCGCGGTGAGGAGAAGCCACAGCATGGGTGGGCGTTTTACCGCCCCAAACCAAATGGGCTACCTACCTACCTGCCTAGGTAGCCTGCCTGTAGGTACCTGGGCAGTAAGTTTAGAAGAAATCTGCTCTCGAAAACAAGTTGCTCCAACTCTACTACAAAACCCACACACACAAAGTCCGGCTGCTAGGAGAGACCGTGAGGCTCTCTCCCTCTCTCAGATGTGTGTGGGTTCTTCATTTTCGCTTGCCACATAGCTAGGGTGACGGAGTTTCGGAGACAAATGCTTTCCACGCTGACCCGCCATTGTTGTGCAGTGTGTACGCTAGGTACTGGCAACTGCAGTGCAGCATTGTGCAGATAGGCAGTGGCCACACACAGCATCAAGGTTGGCCTAGTGGATTGAGGGCGGTGAAATGGGTAGGCAGGGCGCCGAACTACTGTAAATGTGCGGCATGCAGAACTCAGCTGGGCAGCGGGTTGGTCAGTGGCCGTTCGCATCAGTCGTAGGACGCAGATGCAAAGGCAGACGATGCCAATCACCAAGGTGGATGGGCTCGATGGACGACATTTGGCTGATGTGACGCATGACCCCCCGCGGGTCTTCACTCTAGTGAACCAAGGGCTTGGCCAGGGTCTCCAATGTTTGCTCCACGTTGACGACTCTATGGTGCGGAGACGATGATACATACCTACCTGGGTAGACGGTACACTAACTAGGTGCTCTACGCGATGAACCTTTGGCAATAAGAGTAGTTTAGCCGCGGCGATTTTGGCCGAGAGAGGCCGTCACGGGTTCGTCACCACAGTCCCTTTATTGCTGGCCAGGGATGACCAAAACACTAGACAAGTGGCCTGACGGCGTGGTTGTTGTTGACGGAGCAGCTCATCAGCCGAGGAGGGGCGAACAGGCACCGCAGCGACTGCTGCCGACAATTATCGTTGATTGCTAGGTAGTGTGGATTGTCGGGAGTTCTGCTGGGCTTCTGGAAAATGCGCAGGGCCGTCGGTCCCCGCTGCGTCTTGTGGATTGCACGCACCGGGCCCGACGAGCCCCGTCGGGGTTCCACCACTTCAGCGGGGCAAGGGAATGGAGAAGGGGGGTAGAGAGAGAGAGAGAGAGCGTAAGGAGTGACCAGTCTCGCCAGGGAAGGGAGCTCATATGTGTGTGCGTGTGTGCGGTTGTGTTCCTTGGATCATGGAACGTGGTTGGCCGTTCGCAGCGTGGATGGGGCCATGGAATTGACTCCTTTCGAGACGTAGCAGCATAGCATGAGACCGCCCGTCACCCCAAAACCTTGTCGTGATGGCCGATGTTGTGCATGTTGGCGAGATGCGATCCCAAGACAGCGGCGCCAGGCGGGAAAGACATGGGATCGGAAGACGCTGACACATGTCATGATGCTGTCGGGAAAAGTTGAAACTCGACATGCGTCGATTGGTGCAGACTAGAGTGACAGGCGTACAAGCAAAAGTTCCTGGCCGAGGCATCTCGACAGTTGGAGTATGGCAATGTTGGGTGACCATAATGACGTCTGCTACGTGTACTTCGTACCTACGTCAGTATCGCAGATAGGTGGTAGGTAGTAGGTACCGTAAGGTTGCCTTATCCTCGGTAACGGGCACTTACATCGTGGGGGGTTAGCATATAACTCATACTCACTCGCTCAGGGCGCTAGCTCTCGGGGAAGGGCATCCTAGAGACAGAACAAGTGTGTCTTGAGTCACCGTTGCCCCGTCTCTTGACCCTTCCCCAGTCGAGGTAACGTATCTTAGCCTGGACATGCCTCCCTACATAAACTACCTCCGTGATTACATAGGAGGGCAGGCTAGGTAAGCAGGGGAAGCCGCCTCGTCTACTACTGTACACTGCGGTTCTACCTACCGTACCTTAGCTATCTAGGTACGTACCCAAGTAGCCAGTTCACGCTACTACCCACCTACATTGCATCGAGTAGTACACGGGCGAAAGAAAATTCGGTGTACCCAGCCTACATGCCTTGACCAGAAAGGGTTAGCGGCGACGGCCCTAGAGCAGTGAGCCGATTTGCCGCGAGCTCATTAAGCTGCGCGGGGCCTTCTTTCTGTCTTGGAATTAAAGCTGTGGGCTGAAGTGCTAAGCGAAGGAAAAAGCAGGAGGAAAAAGTGGCCGGTCATTGGCCGTTTCCCCCTTCGTCGGGTGGGGTGGGGCGGATGGCTGTCTGCATCTAAATTTAGAATCATCTAGACTACCTGATCGGGACGCACTAACCAGCAGTAGCCCGGTCGGCGATGGAGCCGGGGTAGGAGCAAGCGAGGGTTGCTAGGCACACGCTGCACGCCTGCCACCCGCCTCTCTTTTTCCCTTTTCTTCACCACCCCAGGTACCTACCTACCTAGGAACCTGGGTAGACAGGTACGTATCCACTCAGCTGCAGAGTGCTACCACACAATGCGTACCCACGGTACGGAGTACCTTACCATCTTACCCAACCTACTTCGGTCTAGCGCCGCAATGAAATCGGTGCCGTGTGCTATGTATGCATTCTCTTTCCAGCAGTTTGCAGTCCTTCTTTCTTTCTTTCTTTCCTGTTTACATATAAAATGTATCTTTCTCAGCGTTCACACACGCAGTCAGTCTCTTGCCTGCAGCAAGACCGCCCTCAACCTTGCTCGGGAAACAGTGCTTCGTTGATCCTCCGCTACTTTTGATGTGGGGCCCTAGTCCGAGGTCCAACTTCAGCTCTGCCGGTCCCACTATCTCCCATTCAACTCCTCCACTATCCCATATCCTTCCAGCCCATTCTTTCTCATGGTCCATCGCAGCCCCTTCACTCACGTCTTCAGTCCAAACCCCCCAGCGCCATTGCTAATCCCTGGTTTTTTACTTGTTGGGTTTGTTTAAGGAGGGGGGGGGGTTCTTTTCCCTCTGATAACTTTTGTCTTGGATTCCAGCCAATTCTTCAGAGGCCACCGCCCTCCCGTCCCGAGGTCCGTTCCTGGCCAGTCGATGCCGGTATCCCTGGTCCACTTGTCGCCGTGTGCCGTTTTTCCTTTCCAAGGACCATATCCCCGTCATGTGTGCTTCCCCTTGACCCCACTCCAGCCTCAGCGACGTCGCTCTGCCTTGGACGAACCGCTGGCTACTTGCATCCCGCAATGTTGCATATCGCGACCAACAGGCCAAGAGCGGCATCCATCAACCATTCGCAGATAATTGGTCAATACTCACCCGACACCAGGGTTTTGACACTTCACGACATGACAAGCGCTCCATGCTAACGGCAGCCGACTCTTGTTTCCGTTGAACGAACCACGACCGAAATGGCTTGACCACCTCTTGGCAGCAAAGCTGTCGTGGCCTTGTTTGTTTCCCTAGCCCTAACCTCGAGAGCTTCGCTTTCTCGTGGCTCTCCAAGACATGATCTGACCTGATCGACTCGGGGCCTTTTTCTTGACTCGCCCTGTACTACCACAATATCCTTCACTTACCGATATTATGCTCGGCACAATAGACTCTCTGTGATTGCATTGTCTTTGCTTTCCCTGTCCCGGTCTCTTAGCAGAACGCAAATCGTCCCTTGACTCGTCATAGTCAGATCCGCCATCTGCCCATATCCCCTCAACCCTCAACGAGAACTCTCCCTTTACCCCTCCCCCCCTGAGCAGCCACCCCTTTCAGCTTCTGCGTCCCAGCCGGGCGCTTAAACCGATCTCGCGACGGCTCCCTGCGCCCAAGACTATAGATCGTCGTGCAACGTTGTACAGCCTCTACCTTGCGGCGTCAGCCTCAGCAAATGGCCTGACCGGTTTTATTCTGCCTGGGTTCTTCAGCGCGCCCGGAGCTGCTGAGCGCAAGACGAGCACCCCTTGCTTGGTTCACCACTTTGGCGGTGTGCCGATGTGCGCTAAGAGTCCATGGCTGTACTTCTGCATGCTCCAAATCCGGCGGGATCATCGCTCGCCATAACTGCGTTGCGTGCCTTCCAGCTTCACGGTCGCTCATAGAGCTCAAGGTGAGTCGCGGGTGCTACCTCAACCCTTGGGTTGCAGTCCCGAGTCTGGGATAGAGTAAGGGTCACTTCCCTAGAGAGGCGAGAAAGCCGTGTGTGCCTTGGTGATGTGCCCCAGTGATGAGCACCCTGGATCGTTGTCCCTCGTCTTCCAAGATAGTTTTGCCGGCAGATTCGTAAGAATGCTGCCATTGGTCCGATAAACATTATATCACGTGGACGGTATTAGTGCGGAACTCCTTCGACGGTCGGCTGAAGTCGTTCTTCATTGGAAAACGCGGTCCCTCTGAGGGCACTCGATACAGACTCCCAGTGTCCGGGTCGTTAAAAAGCCCTGTGCTCTAGCCCGGGAATTCCTCACGACTCCCTCCGAAGCTTAGTGTAGTTGAACGCCCGTTAGCAGGGTCCAGTTGATTGTCACCACGGCCCTCTCCGGACGTTCTCCAGGTCGTAAACTAACTAGTGCGGGACAGACATACGAGCAACCCGGTGAGAATCTACAGTAGCATGGAAGTTTCCGCTGTGTATTCGACAGGCCTGTTCTGTAGGAGCTCTATGAGGGATAGGGCTTGGCTGAATCCAGATGAAGCTTCTTCACAATGCGTGTTCGCCACCTTGGCGTGGGACGTACGCCTTAAGGAAATAACACGGGCTGACGGCAACCTTGCAGGCGGTGGTCTCACGCGAGGCTTTAACTCAAAATATACTCTATTCCGGTCGTTGTATGGGAGAGACGGGGAGAATCGGGATGGTTTGGTCGGTCCATCGGAGGCTACATCGCACACGCATACGCCAACCACTGGTCTCTCCTCTTGGAGGCCAGAGCCAACGTCAATGGGGGTACGGCGTCACACCGATGTGGAACGTTACTAAGGCCCGCCTCCTGTCAACCGTACTCGCCGGTTTCATTGACACTCGTCATAAGGGTTGGGCAAAGTGCGAGTCCGTCTGTCACATTATTGGATCCCAGCAAAGTCTGTTTACGTCTCTCTCGCCTTTCTCTCGTCGCCGGGCCGTTCTAGAACTTGGGCACCAAATTGAAAGAGAACAATGACTCTCGCGAGCGGCTGCGGAGGCATGTTTACACTTTGTCTACGAGCCAGGGCAGTCCGTCCGGATTTTTGCCTTCTCAAGAGCCTCTGACCCATGACGGCTTGTTTGGATGTGTCAAGTGTATGCCGCTAATGAGCATCCGAGAGTATGGATCAGCTAAGAGACGGGGAATACCCGCTCCCCGGGTAACGTCAAAAAAAAATGAAAAGGAGTAGGGGGGTTGCTGGCCACATTTTGAACGTTGGTCGGGTCTCGACACCGGCGCACCCCGGCCGAGTTGAAGGATAGCGGCGGCGGTGAACCCAGCATGTTCGGCATCCTCGAGCCAGAGGGGAGGTGCCGTGAGGCGGCACAGCCCCTTTCTTGTTTTGAGGGTTTGAACTATCGGACCAAAGGGGGCCGAGCAGACACCAGCTTATTCACGAGTCGCGATCCCAGCTGCGCTGGAACTTCGGCACTCGAGAGGGCTGCGTTCGTTGAGGTCCTGGACCCGGAGACAGGGGCCTGCCTAATTTGCGAGCCTCCAAGGGGGGGTGGGTGAGGAATGTCTGAATCCACGCAAAACTCTGCTGTGAATTTTGCAACCCGGACAACTGGAACCCCGCGGTGGCGCCGGCGACGGAGCCGGCGGCAGAATGTTCAGATAGGATTTACCCGTGAACAGGGGGTACAAGGACCGGCCACGTACAGTTATTGTTACCTGCTGAGGGGCCGGGATTCTGCCTAGATTCCATACTAAATAAAGACATCGGACGGGCGGGCTAGGCTGGCGGTGTGCTATCTGGGCCGCCTGGGATCCATGATGAACTCTCCGGGAGGGTGAGCTTCAGAACGCCTCAAAGGATTCGGTTCGCGTAGTAAGCGCCCCGTCATCTGGCCCGCGGGAGACGGGTGCCAGTGACTGACAGCGTTTGACACGATTCAGATGAGACATGCGGAATGCACCGAGCCGCGGGCACGTAACTTTTTCGCCGAGCGGGATTGGAGCTGGGCTGGACTGGGCTTTGCGGATCAAAGGGCTGTCGATGAAATTGTGAGCTGCGTCTATACGTACAACGTTGGGTTTGTTGCAGCACGGCGTCTGGACGCTCGCCGCCGCGATTTGTGGGTTGTGTCGAGAATCTTAGACTACAAGGGACGCTAAACCAGGCAGTTACTCAACACAGCGTCCCCAAGCGGCTCGCTTCAAGCTCATCCCCGATGGCACAATTGGCTAGCGCGTCAGACTGTTAATCTGGAGGTTGGTGGTTCGAGCCCACCTCGGGGAGGATTCGGTGGTTAAATTCCACATAATACTGAGCACATTTGATTTTTGTTTTGGTATCATCTGGCGATCTCTGTCTCCTTAGGTGGTTTTGATTGCATTCTACTGTTTTACTCGAGGTGGCAAGCAATTAGAGAAGTGGCATGATTTGTTGCTAGCCTAGTTGGGCTTGGTGGAAATGCTGTTAATATGTTTTTGATAATCATTAATTAGTTAGCTCTTATATTCCTTCGAGTCAAGTTGTTTATATTCAATATACTGACTGACGTCTTTGTGCACCCCTTTCATTGGGTTGCAGTACATTTACCTATCTGTCTATCCGTCCGTCGTATTATATACAAAACAAGAAGAAAGAGACCCAGAAGTCAACTTCCTCCAACTCGCGAAAGTCCACATTGAGTTACAAGACTTGCGGACTGTGTGTGGCCTCGGATGGCTTGGAGACCCTCTAGAGGCCCGCGAGACGGAGGACAGTAATTTCGTGATGAATGCTGCCGTGGTGAGTGACCCAATCTATCCATTTTCCCTGTTGAAGTACTGCGGAGATAACACCATGCGCGCTTACAGACCGGCCGCAGGTAATGCCCTTGCCTCGTGGGATGCGGCGAGTGGGGACGGCGAGACGGTGTTGTGCAACTCCATGGTGAGAAGCTCAAGCCCGGCCAAGATGCAGACGTATGTTTGCGCTTGCTGACCTGCAAACCGCACCATGCCTGGTTGGTGAGCGAGCATTTAGGAACCATCGTGCTTTTCCGTCTGAGCCCTCCATACGCATAGAGGTAGGTCCAGAAGCAACCGACAAACGCTGGTTCATCCAAACGGTTCTCGAGAAACATGGCCATCTCTAGTACCATGTACTGGATCGTCTTTCTTTGTTCCGCACTGTCACGCCGACGGGTTCGCTGAAGCAGGCATCGACCGAAGCGCCGCATGTTGACGGAGGGACCAGCACCTCATGACCCTCCTAAGGACGGCTACGAACCGGGGTTACCAGACACTACAAAACTGCCAATGATAGTATACAACGAGAGAGGAAGCAAAGTGGTAACGATGTCGGCCCTCGGGCATAGTGAGGCGGGGAACCCGTCGTGAGCGAGTTCTTTATATGTCTTTCAAGTGTCGCCTCACCTCGCCTTCCAACCGTATAAGCAAGGCCGGCTCGAATGAAGTCTGCTGGCGGCAGTGATATGGACTCTCGCGGGTGACAAAAGCGAAAGCTTTGCCACATAATGAAGACTACTTGCGGGTGATCAACTACGGCCCAGTTCCTTTTGTACACTCCCACCTCCCAGTCTCTGAACTCCCGGAACTTGCTGGTTGACACCGTTCTGGTCATCTGACCCGTCATGGCGTTCTAATACCCTGGCCTTGAGTATGGTGGCTCCTCGGGGGCGTCCCCAGAACATGCCTAAGAAGGCACCCGTAGGGGATGAAGATAGGTACCGTGCGCGAAACACTCCTCGACAGTAGAGACGACCATCCTCAAGAACCGGTCCGCCCTGGCTTTACTCGAGAAGAGACCAGCCATAGGAGGCCAAAAGCCATGATACGTGTGCTTGATCGTTGTGGACTGTATATGCGTGTTCTGCGCGTCAACCGTCAGATACCTCTCCGTGACCCTGTGCCGGGGCTTTGTCGCGCAAAAAACCCGCATTGGACTGCCGAAACACCAGTAGGGACGAAAGACTGCAGCCCAGAGAACTACGAATGCTTCCATAATCCTCAGACACGGGCCCAGAGAAGTATAGGACTCGGTATAGCCACACTCCTTTCGAGGGAGGATGCAGGAGAACACGGCGGTGCCAGCCGTCAGCCACGCCTAGACTCAAGCAAAACCGAAACTAAAAGAACGTTTGTCGGGGTACTAGAGATAGAGTCTCTTAGCCAAGATAGAAGGAGGTTGTTCCTAAGGTCGAGTGGACAGTTCTTGCTTATTATACATGGGTCTGAGGAGAAAGCGTGCTGAATCTAGGCAGTCGTCTCGGCCGAGGTCTATCCCCTTTCTCACCACCACAACATCGTCTTGTTCGATTTCGGGCTGAAGGAAACCTTTCTGCAGGGCATATATCAAATCGATGCCGTCCCCCACCTTCGCCCCGCTTGTTGAAGGAAGACTCTACAAACCCCCTTCGGGTCCGTGACATAAGCTTCAGCCTCATAGCCAGCCATTCACATCCTCAAGATCAACTGTCGCATGCGGCCATGACCATACCCATTTGAAAACTCGGGGTCCTGTACGCTCTCCAACCAGCAACCAGTAAGCTAATAAGGGGGACTTTTCCTAGTGGAAGGCATGGACAAAATCAGGTAAAATCCCAACCGGTGGGAATACAGGCGGACCTCTTTCTGGCCCTTCACGGGCCCTGTTCCAGTATTCCTCTCCAGTCTCAGTTTAAACTACGCACCAGTCTTCCATGTTCATTCTCTCTTTACACACGATCCGTTATTCCGACAGCTCCACACCTACGCCTACCTATACGCCATGGAACCGGACAGCTTTGACTCGCGGACGGTCGGAGAGCTCCGCCGTCAAGACGTCTGCAAACACACTTGCTCCAACATGATCGGTACCGGCGTCTACGAATGGGGCTTTGCTGTTTACCTCAGTACATACGGCGATGACAAACTCTGAAACCGCTACCTTGCGTAGCTCTAAAGCTTCCGTCACGCCGACCTCCTTGAGAACCGGCGCACCGAGATAGAGCTCTACCTCGACTGGGTTTTTATCTGGGACTGCGCTGATTACGACGTTTTCCGCGTGATGCGTTGGTACGGACAGCTTCTCCAGGGGCCCTTTGGATGACGAGTCCCTTGAAACCCAATGTCGACGCATAGTTCAACAGGTTGGCGGTGGAGATTTTACTTCTTTGGTCTTAATGGCAGCTGCGTTGACCAGTGCCGGGCCGTTTCCGCCTCTCCCCGGGTCTCTCCAATGTGTTGTGTGATATTGAGTTCGTTACTCGGCTTGATCTCGGTGCCTTCCCGTCTGACCCTCATCTTACTGGCGATCTTGTCTCCGCAGCCCGGGGCGCCTCCCTTGACCGCCTCGGCGTTGGGGCGTCGTTCCGCAACCACGCGGCTTTGGCCGTCTTGTCCTGCTCTCAGGCGAGGCGTGACCTCGTTCTCCGCAGGAAGGGTAGAGGGCATTGCCCGTCACCTACCGTCACCTACCGCCGCCTACGTCCCGGAGCATCGTTCCTCGTGTGATCAATGCGCGCGTGGGATTGCGCCCGGGGGGGCCCAGTGCGTTCTCCAGCCGTCCCGCTGTGGAGATGGGAGCCCTGGACCACCCGCTGGACACGACGCCTGCGGGGGGGGCTGCTTCAGCCGGAGGTCAGCGTTCTCGGGAAAGCGCGCGCCATCGCCCGTTCCTCCACCTTTGGTCGGGTATCCGCCGCTGAGTTGCGTGCCAGGCATGAGCAATTGGCCAAGCAGTCGGAGTTCCTCCCCGCGCGTTTACTATGTATCGCCAACCTGTCGGAGGAAGATCGACTATTTGAGCCAAGAGATCTTGGGCTTGTAGATGCCCGAAAAGAACCATTCCGCTGAACTGGAGAACATGCACTCCTTTTTGGAAAGACAAAGAATTAGGAAGGCAGGGGCCTCAAGTGGTAGGGTACGGATATCTGAGCATTATTCGTTGTGCGGTGATGGATTCGAAACGGTGAAAACGGTAGGGGGGTTATCGTTTCAATAAGGACTTACTTCATGTTGTAGTAAGGGGGGCTATGAAGGAGGTTTTGCCTTCTAATGATAGAAGTGCAAGACCTCGAAAATACAAGTCAAAGCTCTCGCAGCTATCCTTCTGAGAGCCGGATTACTACCGTGTCCTGTTTATTTTATTTTGTGTTTCATGACCCTGGCTTATTACTCATGCACGACGTGCGTAAGTAACCTTATGCTCTGTCATGCCGCGACAATGTGAGACCTTGCTATAACTCTAGCATGACGGGTTGGGGAAATCGTCCTGGGTAGTTGGGAACCGTCTGGTTGACATGACCCACGCTACGCGAAGTTCAAATGTCGTGTCGACATATGTGGACTCCTAAACACCGGTATGATTGATGCATATGTCTGTGTACATGTATAGTTTGCGCTCTGGGGCGGGCAAACATCCCATCCCCCGTGACTCTTGCTCTTTTTTTTTTTTTTTTTTGCGACCTCTTTCGTATATTCGGAGCGGAACAGCAATGGCGTGAGAGTAGGGGAAAAGACCACACACGCACACCAATCCGAACAACAGAAGAGAGTAGATGCGTCAATTCGATGATTCGCGGTCAGGTCCAAAGGTATCATGAAGCTCGCGGCCGGACCAACCTGGTTAAAACAAAAAGCTCTTTCCTTTCCCCGGATTTCCTTTCGACGAAGACAGGCCAGCATCCCATCTATTCCAAAAAAACAAATTTGAAAAAAAAAAAAAAAAAAAGCCAAACTCCTAGATCGCCAGGTTTCGGGGTTTCCGCGTGCGCTGGCCCTAAACACCACATTATGGCGGCTTTGACCGCTTCATCATCCCCAACTCCTTGCCCCTCCCGATTGCGGACCCACCGGCTGGCTTCCGCCATGGTATCATGTCGTCCTGCCCAGCAGTTTCAGTTCAAATATCATTGTGCGCTCTGCGACCTCGACCGGTTGGCGTGTCGGTTAGGCCGTGGAGTGCTGTTCCCCTCCCGCCCCGCGCCGGCTCGCACCGCATCGGTATAGCTGGGTATCGGAGGGTGCGAAGATCCGCCACCGCCGGTCGTAGAAGCGCCCCGACTGCGGTTGAGAACCCGTATCAACGGCGTGTTCTCGCTGTCCGTGCTGTTCCGGCGACTGCCGGCCTCTGAGTTGTCGGGGCTCGTATATTCAGGTGGCGGGTTCAAAGCGTCTTGAAGCCCGAGCCCTACGACGCTTTGCCCCTCGTGCCCGCGATTGCTGCTGCTGCTTGGCTCGCCGCCCTCGTCGTCGGGCACGAAGTGTGTCAGAGAGATGTCAGTCGGGCTTCTTACGGGACCGGGGCTCCTCGGTGGTAGTACTCTGAAGTTTCCGCTTCTTGTCCGCCCATGCTGAGGTCCTAGGCTAGCTTGCGAGTAGGGCTGGGTCTGCGAGGGCGCTCGCTGGTGCCCGCCACCCGTGTACCCGTCCTTGCGACCGGCCTCCAGCAGGATGTCTCCCTGCTCGGAGCCGTAGGGCGGCGGCGGCGCGAGGCTGCCCGTCATCGGGGCAAGTCCCCACTTCTTGACGTTGGCCTCGATGAAGACGAAGCCGGCCTGGCCAAAGTTGACGTGCACAATGCAGGGACCGTTGGCCCCGACGGCGGGGAAGAAGTTTTGGGACTTGACCCCGTGGATGACATCTTCCAGTTTCTTGCCGTTCCGGGTGAAGAAGATGGTGCCGGTTCGGGGACGGTAACCGACACCGATTACGTCGCCCTGGACATACTGAGGGCCGTAGGGCGTCGCCGCGAAGGGCTGGTTGCAACGCCGCTGGCCCGCTGACAGATACGCTGCGGAATGTTTGTGGAAGCCTAGACGGTTAGCGTCGCGCGGTTGTGTCGGAGGCGGGAATGACATACCAGGCAGCCTGAACAAGGGGTAGGGCTTCGTGGCCATGCCGATACTGATCAAGGTATTTTCGGGCTTATCGTATATCTTTGCCTCCCAGTAGTAGACCTCGTTCTGCTTGGGCACGGGCAGGTTGCTCATGACGGTGCATTCGGAGTCGAAGAACTCAATCTCGGTGCGGCCTTCGACGAAGCAGTTGGCGATTTCCAATTCCGGCTCGAACTCCCACGCAGAGACACCCTTTTCTTGGATGGCAAGGTATTGCGACAGAGAGATGTCGGTCTGGAGGGACTCGGGCGGATTCGCTTGGATGAATGCTGCACTCGGGTCAGTGGCCTGTGAATATGGCGGCATCGAAATCGAAGTGTAGGCCTACCTTTTGCCCTGAGGTACTCGGTCCTCTGCATGTCATCCATGGACTCGAGGGCCTCGGCCTCCTCCTTGGCGAAGGCCTGCTCATCGTCGTACTCGCCGGGTCGTCCGATGCGATCGAGGAAGATACGGCCGCTGGCCGTGTACCTGAAGAAGTAGATGACGAGGAAAATGAGGGCGATAAGCACGGCGGAGCCAAAAGACGACAACAATCCGATGACGACTCCATTCAGCGCCGATGAGGGGGTTGTCGGTGCCATGACGGGCAGGCAGCGACGTTTGTCGATTCAATCCGGTCAGTCGATCGGTCGGTGGGAGGCGGGGAGGATGGAGGTTAGTAAGGTGGGATCGGTCGAACGAGGGGAGGGACGGCTGGCGTCACCGCCGCGAAAGCAGCATTCGCGGGCGAATCGACAGTGGTGAAAGCAGGCGAAGAGAAGGGCAGAACGATAGCCGCTGTGAAAGACGAAAAGGGCGTCAAAAGGAAAGTCGTCGTCGAATGACAGACAGACAGACAGACAGACTATGCAAAGGCGAAAGTCGAGTCGCTAGGGTGGGTGAATTGAAGCAGAAGGCAAGAGGGCGGTCGTCGATGGGGTTTGCAGTGGATTGGATCAGATCAGGATGAGGTGAGACGAGAGGGTTGTCGTCGTCGTCGAGGCCTTGGATCCTTCCCGTCTGTGGTCGGTCGATTGGGGCGGGCGGTTACAGTATGGCAGGTGCCGCGACGACGGTGGGCGAAAGTATAGGCAAGCTGGGGGGGAGCAGTGCGAGAGGTTTCGTTGCCACAGTTCTCCGACCGACCCAAGTCGCAGGTGGATGGGGCGTGGGCGGACTGGCCGGCCTGGTGCTTGCAGTGAGTGTGCTCTTGGATGTCGCTACGGGCGCTATCTTGCCTGCCTAGGCAGGGAGCGATGGGTACCAGGGTAGGTAGGTAGGTAGGTAGGTGTGCCTCAAGGGGGTTCAATGGACCGGGGTGAGGGATCTGGTATTGGTGCAGTGCAATGCAGGGCGTCGTAGAGTATTGAGACGAAGGGGAAGCGGGGAAGAGGATACGAGGGAGCAACAAAAGAATACGGTATGGAAAGAAAAAAACAAAGCAAAAAAAATAAATATGAGTAAGGACTAGCGGCACAAGTAAGCCGGTCGTTGGATAGGTGATTGCATGTACTGGGTTCGTTGTTCGTCGGGCGGGGGACGTACGTAGTTTAGAGATTGAGGAGGGAGCCAAGGTTCAAGACAGGATCATGGATTGGATGGACGGGCAGAGTCGAAAATAAAATAGAGAGAGAGAGAGAGAGAGAGAGAGAGAGAGAGAGAGAGAGAGAGAGAGAGAGAGAGAGAGAGAGAAAACTGAGAAGCAAAAAGAAAGTCAAGCAGGGACTCGGGCAACTGTACAGGACGTAGGTCAGTTGATATGTCTAGCTAGCGCTTGGTAAGGTTGGTTGTGCAGGTTAGGTGGTGTTAGGTACATAGGGGGGGGTGATGGTGGGGAGAAGGTGCCACAGACTGGAGAATGCAAAAGAGGGATAAGGAGGAAAACGGAGGGTGGCAGAAGGTCGTCGTCGTCGTCGTCGTCGTCTATAGCGTTGCCGTCAGGTTCCTGGATCTGCATTTTGCATCTGCATCTGCACCTGCATCAGCATCAGCATCGCGGCAGGTCACTTGCAACGTCAACGTTGTGACGGTGGCACTGGGCACACTACACTGTCTGTCCACTGTCCACTGTCCAATGTCCACACTGACGAACGAGACGGACGGGCGCGGCACGGCGTCCAAGGGTACCCGGAAGGCCAGGGGTTCCGATACATGTGAACTGGGTTGGACACGTTAGAGCTTCCTGGCTGTTTTCGGTGCCCCGTCCTAACAGGTGGCGGGGAATGTTGCGTACTGCCGGCCCTTCCCTTCTTCCTCCTGCCCTGTTCCCAGGCCTGGATGACGCTGATTGATGGGTCATCAGCTCCAGTTCCAGCTCCATTCTGCCACTTCTAACGCCAGTCTTTTCCTGTTTGCCGGACCCCGAGGCGTCATTCGCACCCTCCCTCTCGGTGCGCTACGTACTTGTAGTGTAGTTGTAGTCTTAGGTAGTCTAGTCTAGTGTAGTGTACTGTGCTGTATTTCCGTCCGTATCTAGGAATCCCATTAGGACAGACGAAAGGTACCCCCGCCCGCACCACGCCGAAAGGGCCCGGTGAACATGCTGCTGTTCGACCGCCGGATGCATTCGAGCCGCCGGCGAGAGACGGAGACTGGATGAAGACTGGACGGAGAGAGCAGTCTCTTGAGATCGGCCCCCCCTCTCCCTCTCCCTCTTCCTTCCTCTCTCCCTCTCTCTCTCTTTCTCTGTTTCCTCGCTCGCAGCGTGCGGGCCAATTGTCCAGCCCGGGTCAACCATCGCATGACTTTTAGTTTTTTAAGCAACCATTTGCCATTCCGGGTCCGTCGCAAGCCCCCTTTTCTCCTCCCCGTGCCAAAGCCATCTTCTGCTAGCAGGCAACCCCCAAAACATACCGTACCCACCCACGGAGACAGCTCACACGAGGTCCAACGGGAACGGGGACAACGGTGTAAGAAAGAAAGAAAGCCCACGCATGAACAACACCCGCCTGGACGGTTAAGCCTAAGCCATGCCGGGCCAAGGACACACACGCCCCACTGCCTGCTCTGGAATGGTAGGGTGGCTGGCAACCCTGGCGCAGCCCACTGGTTTCAATCCCTCCTGGGGTTTCATGCTCTGGCTCGATTCTTTGTCCAACGCCCCCCCTTTCCTCGACGACCGTGCTCAGCCGTAATCCCTTGTTCATCCTCGACATCCTACTATGTATTGTGTCGTCTGCCGCAACCAATAATGCCATTCTTTGTTTGCGTCCGGAACACTGCAGCTCGAAAATAATTCCTCGGAAGGGGGTTCAGTTCTGTCGGCCGCGGCCGTCCATTGAGACAATCCCCTCCCCCCCTGTTATCAAATAATAGCCAGCATCATGCCCCGAAATCCACACTTTCTGAGAGGGACGTTTGATGCTATCGGTAATTGACTCAGCTCTCTCTCTGTCTGTCGTTCCTCTCGACGCCTGGAAACATCTCCCACGCGCCGAATGACCAGGTCGTCTCCGTAATTTTTCGTCTTTTCAGATCCCGTCGTCAAAGTGCTACATTCCCAAACCCCCTCGCCGTGTCTATGTCCGTGTTCGGGTCCAAGAGGGTCCGTTCCTCCAGCCTACCTAGGTAGCCAGAGGGGAAGAAAAAGAAGACCGCGAGCGGCCCGTCAGTCCTCGTGGCCAAATCCGTCGACTAATCAGCTACGGGCGCTGTCAAAGTGTCAGTCCGTCGACGGCGCCCGACGGCGCCCTGCCGCACAGTCGCGAATCGGACGGGGAGGCAACGGACGGTAGCGCCCATCTGCGATGCGACTCAGCACGCCAACCTTGTCCCCGCCGCCTATCTAGGTATATCAGGGCCCTGCCTGCTCCACTTTGCTCCGATGCGGGAGATCGGCCGGACGCATGCTGCTCCACTCCGGAACCCGGGTCTCATTCCAGGCCCGCTCAGCCGGCGCCACGTGAGGGCGAGATGAGTGTGTGGGCCACGATCAACAGTCCGTCGTTGATTAGGTGCAGGATTGATTCACCGCCGCGCATCATGTTCTTCAACAGCACCCAGAACAGCCATCACTCATCCTGGCAATGTGTGGTTTAGCGTCAGTTGAAGATAAGTCGTAGATGGGTAGCGAGGTCTACCAGCCTGTTATGTTTTCTCCTCTGCCTCTGAGTCACCCACGATGAAAATCCAAACATGCTTCTATTACTCATGAATCACGGCGTCACGAAACCTCCGCTTGCCGGCAAGGAAACCAGCTTCACAGCATCAAACAAGTCACAAAAAGTGTCCAAGGATGCGTCAAGAATATAGGAAGGGCGACTGTTGAAATGGATACTGGAGTTGCCTCTAGTCCACACGACGATACAGTCAGTTTCAATCCTATCTCCGTAATCCATTCACTGCCACAACTCTCGCTACCCGTCTGTAAACAAAACCTTGACTGGATTCACCAAACCCATCTCCGATGTCATCCTTGACATATTAGAAGGCCGACTTTTCCTGGTGTTTCAACTGCAACAGTCCTCCAAAGACAATACATTTTCTCATCATCAACAGTGGCCTCCTAAATCTTTGACACATAACTGCCCTGCGAGAACCACAATCAGGCTTTCCAACGACAACACCCTCTACGCCGCTCCGAACATGCACTGGAAAAACAAGGAACGACGCAGTACCTGCCGTCACTTCAGACTGGGAAAGTGTGTATACTGGCAGACCCCAGAGAAATGTGATTTCCCTCATCGCCCCAAGCATGCGCCGCGTCTCCCGCCCCCCGTCGAGAACGCACCTCCCACTCCTCCACTGCACCGTCCTCCACATCTGTATCCCGAGGAGGCAACCGCCTTTGTGCCTGGCTATCAGCAGCACGCCCCCATCCCCGCAGCCCATTCATTTGTCCAGTGGCCAGTCATCGGTCCGAGCTCGGACAATGATTACTATGGATATCACGGATATGGCTCTCAGTACTTGGGTTATCACTTGAACAACATCAACCCTTACGGACAGGTCGATTTCCAGCCCTACGAGCATCCGGTGTCATCGTTGTTTGGGTACCCCTCTGCCGAACATCACCCAGTCCGTGCCGATTGCTATCCGGAGCATGGGATCTACTACTACAACCCAATGGCGCCCGTTTATCCGGAAAGCTACGTCATACCCATGGACATCCAGTTTAGCAACGATCCTCCCCAGGCCGATCAATACCAGTATCAGCAGCTCTACCAGCTCCCGGACACCCCTCCAGAGTCAAGGTCAATCTCACCCCCCACGCCCCGCTTCATCGCTTACTCTACACTGCCCGTGACAGACGGATACGCCGCCCCTCCTTTAGCAGAGGTGGAGCAAGATGCCCTCGTCGATCCGGAGAAGCTGAAGCGAGAGCGAAGCAAGGTCTGCTGGTACGGCGATGATTGCAAGAGACCCAACTGCTATTACCGCCACGGTGTTGTAGAGGACAAGGTCGAGGGGGAATGTTCTGGTCCCTCTTCCTCCTCCTCCTGTCCCTCTTCCACTCTAGTTTCTGCTGAATCTTTGGATCCCGATATCGATTCCTCCAACACTGTTTCGAGGAAGGGCTAGGACAAGTGGAATGCGAAGAGATACCAGGCCCCGGAGAACTCTTCCGACTAAGGGTCCTCAAACGAGGTGAAGAAGATGGCCGAAGACAAGCCTGCGGCCGAAGACGAGGCTTCTGAGGAGAAGTCCCCCAACGGTCAGGAGCCCGGCAACTCCACATGTGCCCCGCTTGTGGTAAAAGACACATCGTCGTCGACCCAAGGGACACTGCTGCCTGAGTCGGAATTGTACGCACGGAGAGGTGCTCTAATCTTTACATACACATTGTCTGGCGTTTGATAGACACGTACGGAGAGGCGGCGTGCTGTCTTCAAATGAAGTTCTGGGGTTTGGGGCTCACAAATCCCACCACGACTTAATAACGACTTAATGGTGCTAGGGATTGTGGTGTTACACTGGGTTATTTTGCATTTACAAGAATAATGACAAGGTTGATAGCTGAAAGATTTTTATTTTTATTTTTATCAAACCCCCGTCTTCCTGCCTGTCTACCTGTTAATCCTCCGTATAATTCAATGCTCTTGTTCTGCTAGCTGACCATATAGTGAGCGAGCTAGGAAAATCCGAAGGTGTAATAGTCAAGTCTTCACACATTGATCCCTCATCCAAAGGGATAAAAAGAAGAAAAAAGAAATAAAACTTTGTGATCTGGTGATAGATGATGCAGAGACGGGGGCTATTCAAGAAAAGAATATCCCTCTCCGAGAGGGGGGAGAGAGGAGAGACAAAGGAGGGGTGAAGGAGATGGGGAAGAAGATGAAGAAAAGTAAGGGAAAGGGTGTGATATTTGTAGAGGTTGGAATTAGTTCTGGCTGATTCTGTCGTTAGGGGTCCTTCATAGCGAAGGGTTGCAACTTACGAGAGGTTAAAGAGGGAAGCCATGACAGTCAAGGGTGAATGTACGATGCTGCCATGGCAAGTCGTCAGCCATCCAGTGGGATAATGAAACAAATTCTCACGCCTGGCTTTCCGTAAGGTACGGAGAAAGCGTTCAAAAAGCAGAAAGGCTGATGCTGAACTACAAGCAAGATGCATTGATACTGTGCTTCCGATGCCAACGCTCTACACCCGACTCCATGCGCCAAGGGACGTCCTCGAAGCATCCGCGGGGTAATCTGTACTGTACAACAATCCTCACCCCATTCCATGCGGATCCCATGCCACAACACCACTACACCAACAGGGGTTGCTGTTCTTCTGCTGGTCGCTGGCCTCCTTCATGAGGCTCGCTCTGAGCCTCGGTTCCGTTCCCCGTTTCGTTTTGTCCTGCATTCTCAGTCATATCGTCGTTGTTTTGAGTTTCGGTGTTCTCAGTGTTTGCCGCGGCCTCTGCGGCAGCTGTGGCAGCAGCGTCTGCCTCCTCCTGTCTCTGACGTTCCGCGCGTGCCTCAGCCTCAAGATGAGCGATGTGGCGTTCAGCAACGCCTGGGGCGATGCTAGCAAGAAATAGAAGACCTGCTCTCTCGAGCCGGCGTGCCTGATCCATCAGCCAGTTTGCATTGTTGCGTCTCTGCTGAGCCACAAGTCTGGCTGCAGCGCGTGTCGGATCTGGTTGACCGTTAGGGCCAACAACCGGTTGGTCGTTGGGAGGATGGACAGGTTCGTTGGCGTCATTCGGAGCAGCAAGGGGGATCAGATTCTCCATATGGCGTCTGACCGGTCCCACAGCCTGGTCGAAGTAGTTGTTGAGCAGTCCCGTATTCAGGATGAAGATGCTGGCGGCAATGACTACTACAGTGAACCATCTCGACCAGCTAGCATTGGGCGAAGTGAACCACCACACAAAAAGGGCAAGCCTAACGACAAGCCAGAAGTGCGGCCACACTTGCGCAATCAGTGGAGCGATGCCTGGGTTATTGGGATGGATGGGCACGGCGGCCACCGGTGGTTGCCCTTGTTGCTGAAGCAATGGCTGCGCTTCCGGCTGAGGCTGGGCCAGGCCTTGAGCCTCGGCCTGTTGGGCCGGCTGCGGCCCTTCTTGGTGAGCCGGCGGCGTCACGAAAGCTGACGGCCAGGTCATGTGCTGAGGGCGAGCTCTCATTCTAGCCAGGGCCGACGCCGTCTGCTGAAGAGCCGAGGTGGTGTGCGCCGGCCTCATCGCAGAAGGGGTATAGTAGGAGTCCGTCGCGTTGTTGATCAGGATGGCTCGAGGACCCTGAGGCGATGATAGGATATAGACCTCGGGACCAGACTGCGTCTGTCGCTGAGCATTCGTAGAGTGTCCGCTGCCGCCACTCACTGAGCGCGCGCTTGGATCAGGCGTGGGCCGTCTGCTGCTGGCTCTTGAACCGAGCGTCGGGTAGTATGGGGTTGTAACGCCCACAGAAGAGCTGCCGTTGGCGAGAGAAGTGCTCGAGGCACTCCTTTGCATGGCGTTTGTCAAGGCCAGAGTTGCCTGGGTGCTATCGGCAGCTCGGAGGATGTTTTGCACATCAAAAGTCGACAAAGCCGTAGTGGTACTTTGACCACCGGGTTGATGGACGTTCAACGATCCGCCAAGGAAATGCTCATTAACCGTCACACGGTACGGCTGGCCATTTGGCATCAGGCCTTCCCTTACGTACGTTTGTACGTCTGGGTTGTTGAGCGGGCTGGCCCTTCCACGCGTGGGATCGGCAGGGTTTGGAGCCGCACCGGGCGTATCGCCGGCACCATGCATGCCCATCGAGGCTCTCATGGCTTGGTTCTGGTTGATCTGCTGATTCACCATGGCCCTATTCATGGCCTCGCGTTGCAGTCCGTTCATCCACGCTGCCATACTCTGGTGCTGTTGCGCCTGTATCTGCTGGAGCTGCTGCGGCGTCAGGTTGGACGGTATCTGGGACGGCGTCACGAACGGGAGGGGATTGTTTGCTGCCGGGTGCAGCGGAGTTCGTCTTGTAAAGGCCGCCGCTGTGGGCTGGCTGCCATGGTGATGTGTGTGGTGAGGCTGACCAAACGCATGATGAAAATGAGCATTCGGTGGCGCCGGGCTCGTTCCTCTAGCGACTGCCGGTGTCGGGGTCGTGGAGGGTTGGGGTTCGGCGACATCTCGGAGCACAAGGTGAATCGTCTGCTGGTCGGTGGTGCGGATCTGTGATTAAGTCAATCAGTGACATGAATCTAATAGAAGGGGGGGGGGGGGACGCACGACTCCCTCGCCGATGACGCTAAGGAGAGTCTCTCCATCCAGCTGTAGTACACGCCCGCGGTAGATCAGTCGCTGCTGAGAATCGCTCGGTTTCAGCGGAAGAGCTTGGCGGATTTTTTCCTTGAGCTGCTTGACCGTCGTCGTGACGGCAAGGCCAGGAAATACCAAGGGCCGGCTAGAGTTCGCTGCGGTCGATGGCGACAGCACCTGCAGGTTTACGGACAGGTGGTCAGAAGCAGCCTCTGGCGCAGGGTGCGCAGTCGAAGACGAGCCTTCAGAGGCCATGGTGAGGCCTATCGGTCATGCCACGCGGAGGGCAGCGCGGCAGGTTCGTCGGAGAGTTTGCGAAAGACAGATGGTTGTAGTTGCGCAAGGACACGATGCTCATGTCACCGTGTCGTTTGTAACGTGGAAATTTAGGACATGTGTTGCTCCCCGACTGACTGCAGACTGTAGTGTAGCTCAGGTACGAGACCCCCTGGCCTCACCAAAAACGTGGGCACGTAACTTGTCCCCGGGGAGCTGGAAGGCCCGATCCATGCACGTCGTCCCGATTGGGCGGGTTGTGTCAGGCTGATTATATAAGCTCTGTGATGGGACGGACAGTACCTATCATAGATATCCTACCCTCTGATTGTTCGCCAAGACCAAGCACCTTGGGTTAAATCAGTATGAGCAACTTGGCAAGGTCCCCCATCCTGCACACAACGTCCAATTTAGGATACGGTGCAGGGTGCTGGAACATTCATTTGGGTGCATAAAAAAACAGGTTATCAGCACGACCGAATCTAGTGTGGAAATAAATATGGTAGCAAGCGCATTCATTCCAGGGAAGAGTCCGTCAAGCATGCAAAGCACCTACGGCAATGTAAGTCATACGCTCGGGTAATACTTACACGGAAACCGCCATGGGTCGAAAACAATACCGGGAGGGTAGTAAGAAGGTGGAGGAGTTAGATGTATAGGGTTTGCCTGTATATGGACCTGTCCTAGGAGATAAGACAGAAGCCATGTCAAGCTTGCTGAGCACAGTCTTGGCAACGCCCGCTGTGACCATGACCAAGGCAATGTTCCGGGTTAAGCATATGTGGCAAATTTATTTGAATGTCTTCTTTGAATATATATGAAAGCCCGAGGGACAATGAGTCTGCTGAACTCAAGATAGAAGTAGTTAATCAGTTCGATAGTAATCCCTGATTACCGAAGACAACTTACGCAACGGTAGCACCAACAGCCTGTTCGTATTTCGAGCAGCCCAAAACCCGGAGGATGAGAGGTGTGTTGACCGATTTGTATCACAGCAGGATTGGCTTGCAACACCTCGGTCAAACTTTTGGAGAAATCTACCAAGGCTGGAGCTGACCTTTCCGCCGCCTCCGACGGAGAAGCAGAACCCGTTGGAACCAACCACGCGGGCCAAAAGTTGGGCCAACCTAGATTAAGAGCTGAGCTATTGGCTGAGAACCGTGCCGAGTAAGTTTATCAAATATAATGCAAGAAAGGGAACAAGTTTTCAAAACAGATTCGGCTCAGTATTAGTAGGTATGTCAATATCTGTCTCTCGATCCGGCGAGGTGGTTCCGGACGAAGAACGTTACATTTGCGCCTAAAGTGGTCTAGCGCTCACATGGTTCGTGCTGCGTCATCCCACAGCTGTCGCTGACCTGCAAGCTCTCGGCGCAAGACGGTCGCTCGACCCATCTGTCATCGCCTGGCCATTGCCGTCCCTGCATACCCAGCAAAAGTTCGAGGCTCGAATCTTTCACCTCGACTGAGGTCTCTCAAGCATCATGGCCACGCTGTACGCTCGCCAGAGCCAGCTAAGGGCTGCCAAATTCTTCTCCACCCCGGGGCCCTACGCCTCGACCAGATTCTTCTCCCAGCAGCAGCAGCGCCCGCGCTTCTCCTCCCGCCTGCGCCACGCCCTTAAGAATTCAAAGGTCCAATGGTACCAGATCCCCGTTGGAGTCGGAATTGGCTTCCTCGGCTTGGTTCAATTCTACAAGGTCTCATCGCGCGAGCGTGAGAAGGAGGAGAGGGGCGAGGTTCAGGATGGCGCGCCACCACCCAAGAAGCGTGCGAAGATCAGGCCTGATGGACCCTGGCAGGTCCAGGTCATGTCAACGCTCCCCTTGAAGGCCATTTCGAGACTATGGGGTCGCTTCAACGAATTGACCATTCCATACTACCTACGGGTTCCCGGATTCAAGCTGTATTCATGGATTTTCGGCGTCAAGTAAGCCATCTTTGGGTTCTCAACACAAAAACCACATGCTAATCCGCCGAAAAGCTTGTCTGAAGTCGCCGAGCCCGACCTGCATACTTACCCGAACCTCGCCTCTTTCTTCTACCGTGAGCTGAAGCCCGGCGCTCGTCCGCTCGACCCGAATTCCAACGCCTTGCTTTCCCCGTCCGACGGTCGAGTCCTGCAGTACGGCCAGATTCAGGGCGGAGACATTGAGCAGGTCAAGGGCATGACGTATAGCATAGACGCCCTTCTCGGCAAGAACACCCCGACGCCCAGTATCGCAAGCGGCTGGTCTACGCCGCAGGAGGTCGAGGCCGAGAACTCGAGCAGCGTTTCCCCGAGCGAAGACCTCGTCAAGACGGACGAGGAGTTCGCCCGCGTCAATGGCATCTCTTACACGGTTCCTAGCCTTCTGTCGGGTGCGGCCATGTCCCAGCGGAGGGGCTCTCTCAAGGACGAGGCCGGCGAGCATCCGTCGGCGTCTGCCGTCTCCGAGGTCCGCGCCGATCTTGCCCTTGGCGAGAAGCCTTGGTACGACCTCATCTCGCCAGACAACAAGACCGCTCTCTACTACGCTGTCATCTACCTCGCACCTGGAGATTACCACCGCTTCCACTCACCCGCAAACTGGGTCGTCGAGCGCCGCCGTCACTTCGCCGGCGAGCTCTTCAGCGTTTCCCCTTACCTCCAGCGCACTCTGCCGGGCCTCTTCACCCTCAACGAGCGGGTCGTTCTGCTCGGCCGATGGCGTTATGGGTTCTTCAGCTACGTACCTGTTGGAGCCACCAACGTTGGCTCCATCAAGATCAACTTCGATCGAGAACTGCGCACCAACAGCTTGACCACCGACACTGCGGCTGACAGGGCTGCCGAGGAGGCCGCAAACCGTGGCGAGCCGTACGCGGGCTTTTCCGAAGCCACCTATGCTTCTGCCAGTCCTGTGCTTGGCGGGCATGCTCTACGCAGAGGCGAGGAAATGGGCGGTTTCCAGCTGGGCAGCACGATTGTGCTGGTCTTTGAGGCACCGACGGAGGGCAAGACTCCCGAGGACAAGAAGGGATGGAGATGGGCCGTTGAGAAGGGCCAGACGGTCAGGATGGGCCAGGCGTTGGGCTACGTCGAGGAGGAGTGAGAATCTCTTGTCTCTGCAGGACACGTGTCCCATATACACATATGTAATCGACCAGAAGCGTCGCGCAGCATACTGAAAAACACAGACCATTTGTAAAAAGATTTAGCGGCATGCAGCGTCAGCAGAGCCTCGCACAGAAATTCCGTAGCACTATTTTAGGTTCCAGCGGCATGGTGTCAGATTCTTATTTCAAGCCCGCCCGTTTCGATCGGCCGCTGCCATCCGACTGGCTGATCAGTCCCGCCTGCATGCACACTCTTGCCCAACTTGGCGACAATGGGACGATGTCAATCAATCATTCAATGCGTAAATTCATCAAGTCGATCGCTAAGATTTTTCTACGGTCAAAGCAGGATTGCCGCACCCTTATAAAACTCCAGCAGATGCAGCTTTTTGTAACGTGTTCCTCCACTGATCCGTTCCTTCACGTCCCCAATTTCTAAACCTCGCGTTGTTTTACACAAAAAAGGACATCTCAAGAGCTGAAGGACTTGAAGATCTCCTCGATGGGCTTGAAGTCCTTGGGGCCGGCCTCGCCGGTCTTGCCGCCGAAGACGAGCTGGGCGTTGAGCTTCCAGCTGGCGGGGATCTTCCACTCGGCAGCGACCTGCTGGTCGACGAGGGGGTTGTAGTGCTGGAGGTTGGCGCCGAGACCCTCGGCCTCGAGGGCGGTCCAGAGGGTGAACTGCAGCATGGCGTCGGACTGGGTGGCCCAGCCGGGGAAGCAGTCGGCGTAGGTGGCGAACTTCTCCTGGAAGGAGTTGACGACGTCCTGGTCCTCGAAGAAGAGAATGGAGCCGGCGGCGCCCTTGAACATGGCGAGCTTCTCGCCGGTGGATTCCCAAGACTCGGCGGGGACGATGGCCTTGAGGACGTTGACGGCAATGTCCCAGAACTTCTCGTGCTCGGCGCCGTGCAGGACGACGACGCGGTTGGACTGGGAGTTGAAGGACGAAGGGACGTGACGGATGGCCTCCTTGACGATCTCGTCGATGCGCTCACGGGAGAGGGGAGTCTCCTTGGCCAAGGGGTAGTAGGTGCGGCGGTTCTTCACGGCCTCGAGGACGGCGTTGGCGCTGAGAGCAGACATTTTGAAGGTTGTGGTGGTGGTGAAAGTGCGGGACAAAGGTTGTCTACGTGGGATGGTAACGATAGGGCCGAGTTGAGAAAGTCTACGGGTTGCTTGGATAGCTGTTCGAGTAATGGGAATCATACTGGCTTGGACATAGCTGGTGAGAGGAGGTGCCGATGGGTTATATAGTGGGGGAACACTCATCCCACCTTGTTTACCCCCTCATCCAAAGGGGCGTCTCAGACCTCATTGCAACCCGCCCCCCCTTCCCCCCCCCCACCATCGATAGCACAGCAACAGGAACTTCCCCCGCTCTGGAGCGTGTCGAGGGTCTTAGGGGGGAACATGTGGCTGTGTGGTGGGGGCCGGCCGCTGAGCGATTCGTGTGGTAATCAGAGAAAGCGATTACCAATGACGCACGCACCGACGAGACCTGCTGGCAAAGCAAATGAAACCGATAGCGTGCTCTGAAGGAAAGACGCCATCCTGAACGGAAAAGGCGGGATGATGGAGGCAGGCGTTCCAGCTTCCACGGTTGGCATCATCCCCTCTGGCTGGCTTGGTGCCAGGTGCTTCCCATTCGCCAGTCTCGCATCCGACTCCAACTGAAGGGGATTCCATTTCTATTTCGTCCTTGCCGACGACCAGTGTAGGTACGCTACTGCCTGGACATGCCAGGCAATTCTCCGGAACGAGGTGGTGACATTGGCAACTCGGGAAACGGCACGACCTCGCGCGGGATTGCGAAGAATCCAAACCGCTAACGAATATTCTAGAATATTATTCCTCTTTAGCCCCTTCCTCACTCCCTCGTCATCGGCGGTGAGAAGGTACCTAATACAGCTTTTCCCCGCTTGAACATGGGGATAAGCACCCTAAGTCTACCTAACCCTAAGCAGCCTGACTTCCTCTAAACTACCATTAGGGCGGCAGTCGTTGCTTTTGGGAAACTACCTACACTATTGACATGTTCCTCCCCCCTGAGGGATCCCGCGCGGCTCGGATGGCATCCGTGGCTTGAACCGCCTGTCTGCTTACATACCAAACGACTACGTGGTGGCTTCCTTGCCCCTCGACGGCTCGTTCCCGTGGCGGCTCTCCCCGCGCGCGAGATTCCTCAGCGTGACAGCAGGGCCGAATGACTAGTGGCTGAGTAAGCCTACTCGACCCATAACCGCGCGGGAGGAGCCACCCGTCCGTCTCCTACCCCCTCCCCACCGTGACTCAGCTCAGTGAGTGGTGCATGGGGAATTGTTCATATGCTGGACCCCGAGAAGCTCAATCACCGGCGCGCAGCTCGATCCCGGACTCGGACTGCTCCTAGAGGCGGGAGACAGATGCCCCCGGACGAGGACTCGACTCAGATGCTTCTTCACTACGCAGGCTCCTCCCATCGGCCCCCGATGTTGTGCTGAGGCATACAATCCGGGATCGGGGCGGTCGGGCCCCGGGCTGCGTTCTATGCCAAAAAGGGCTGGCTGGAGCACCGGTTGCGTCCTCGCCTGTCTCGGAATTACGGAGCTACGGGCACGGAGTTCCGGCCTTTCGCTTGTTGTGAACTTGTCGAAGCCGCCTTTTAGGGTCCTAAAACAAAAGTTCGAATGCTCTAGGCGACACGTCCATGCACGCCACACGACCATGACCACACCAGCCATCCCACAATCTCGCAAGACAGGTTGCAAGTGCCATGCATATATCCGCCGGGAGAGAGGGTTTCTGGCAGGCAACGCTCCGCTTGGCGATTCAACGTGCTCTGCCATAGCTCCCCCCTGCGGAGGGTACCCAGGACAAAAACATGCCGAGCGAGGCCAGTCATGTCTCCGTGACACTGCAGTTTCTTATCTGTCGACACATATTGGTGTTGTTGTTTTTGGTGCCACTCGCGGTACTCGACGTTTCGAATGTAAAACGTGGAGGGATGGATGACGCAGAGGTGGCACTCGGGTGACCAAAAAATAAACCAAAAAAACAGGGCCGGTTGCCATATCATCACCACCAAAGTACTACAAATAACATCAGTTCAGGAGCCCCCGTTAGATGGCAAGACGCAGGTGGAAACCCTATTGTTCTGGTATTTCGCACCTTGGCTTTGAGAAAACCGTAAACAGCTTGAAAATAGGCCGTTTTGCTGTATCAGATGCGGAGTAGCTTACCTATTGATGCGGCGATAGTGGCAAAGGAAAATGGCCCTGTTTTTTGTCACCCGAATGGGTAAGTTGTACCTTTGAATCTCCGTCGAAGGAAACCAGCCAACCACCATCCCTAAGCTTTATCATATCGAGCCCAAAGAAATCAGTGAGTTTAGTCCTCTTTTGTTGGTGCTACAATAAGGTCATCGCCTATACTACACATGTGCAACAGCCATTGCAAACTGTAACAACGCTACAAACAACCCAATGAATGCTTTCCCAATGAATGCTTTCTTCCTTGATGACCCATTAGCAGTCGATGGATTGCCATCTCAAAATGTGGACTCGTTTGCCCATTGAACCCCTTTCCACGTCAATCAAATAAATCGCCCTGTCTTGCAACAGTATATCAAAAGTCTTTTGTTTTGATCGGAAATCATTACAGTCGCCCCAAAACGCCGTCTAGGTGCAGATGGTATGCCTTCATCCATGCTCCTTTAAAAGTTTGTTGTTTTCGGCCGCCGCTTAGGTCCGACGACCGAGGCCGCACCGAAATCCCCGAAGCTGTGGCACAGCACAGCACCGATTCATAGCCCGCGTCAGCAGCGAGCCCGGCTTTTTACAAAAACCCCCCCACGGGTCTTTCAGATGCATATTAGAGCGGGGGATCTCCCGCTTACCACGTCTCGGCGATGTACTGGCCGGCCTCCTTCTTGAGCTCCCAGTATTTCTTGGCCTCCTCGCGCTCGAGATTGCCCTTCTCCATGGCGACATCGACGAGAGCCTCCTCAACACCCTCGCCCATGCCCTTGGTGCTCCCGCAAACGAAGACACGACCATCGACGGCGTTGGAAATGTACCATACGAGGTCGGCTTGGTTGCGCACCTCCTCTTGGACGTAGCGACTCTCCCCACGACGGCTTTGTACGACACGCTTGACCTCATCCTCGTGCACGCCCCACTCACCGCTGTAAATTTCGTCGACGAGCGAGTCGCGGATGCCCTGTAGAACCCAGACCTTGTTTGCGCAGTTGGCAGTCTTCAAGCGACGCTGGACGAAGCCTCTGAAAGGGGCAATACCAACGCCAGCACCAATGAGTAGCATGGGCCCGTCCGAGACAAATTGCTTGGCGAGAGGGTTGGCCATGAGGCCCTTGAACATGGGGATGTAGACCTCGGGGGTCTCTCCCCTGCCCTTGGCCGCGAGCCACTTCTGAGCCTGGCGCTCAAAGAAGCCAGAACCGATGCCGGTGCGGAGACCGCGACGCCAGTCTGCAGTCTCATGAACTGTGACGGCGATCTCGATCAGACGGTGCACCTTGCCATCGCGCGTCTTGTAGGCGTCGTGGGGGTCGTTCGAGAGAGAGTAGAAACGGGGCATCAGCGTCTGTAGCGCGGACAGCAACAGATCCAAGGGCGGGTGGGAGCTGGGGAACGCGTGCAACAGCTGGGACAAGGAAAGGTGGGGTCCGGTGCGGAAGTCACAGAAGACGCCCTGGCCTTCGGCGGAGCAAAGGAACGTCAGGAGCTTCTTCTCGTTGGGATCGTCGGCGTACTCGGCAAGGATCCGCAGAAGCTGCTTGGTCGGAGGATAGGACTGGATGTCGGAGCACCAGGTCAGCAGGTCCCGTCGTGTGGTGACCATCTCGCGGGCCTGGTCGTCGCCCCACACGGTCGGCCAACGGCCCTTTGTGGTCTTCAAGAGAACCGGCTTGTCCCGAAGAAAGCGTGGCACCATGAGCACGTCGAAAACGTCATCGACACAGGCAGCATCGTTAGGGGCCATGACTCCAATGGCACCACCAACTCTGAAGTCCATGTCTTCCCCGCCCGGATAGCCTGTGATGTCGAGATCGAAGTGGTAAGTGCGCTTCTCGGCGCCGGGCTTCGTCAACTCGCGCGTCGAGTCAATGCGGGCCGCGTACACATGGTACGGGGGGTGCGGCTGCACGTATCTGGGGGGCTCTTTGGTGGTGTCGGTGGTGTCGAGGGTGAAATTCCTGAGTTGGTTCTGGACGGTAGCGAGACCGGCGTCCTTGCTCTCACGAGCGTCGGCGCCGAGAGAAATAGCAGAATCTGTAGGGGAGGAAGCGGTGGCAGCGGAGCGAGGTACGGGCTCAAAGAAGACGGTTTGCTCGGGCAAGTCGACGATGTTGGTAAGGTTTGTGGGGATTTCGCCAATCTTGAGAGCGAGTGACTTGTACGCATCGTTGTCGGGGAAAGGGATGCTCTCGTACTCAAGACCTTCCTTCTTGGCCCCCAGCTTCATGCAGCAACCACCACCGCAGCATCTCTGGATCAATTGGGCTGTCGATTCGCCAGTGATGCGTTGGATATCGGCAGGGCTCTGTGCGATGAGCCGCGTAGAAGCGCGCCGTCGGCGTGGGGGCTCAGCCTGGGGCTCTTCGTCTTGGTCCTCTGACTCTTCCGAGTAGGTGAGAGAGGGGGCGACGGAAGAAATGCTAGGTTCCTCGGGGATGCAGTCGCCAGTTGACCTGATCAAAGAGGACGCCATGGCGGTGGTGGCCATTGTGCTGTGCATCGCTAGGTGTTCGCTCCCGCGTCTGTTGTCGGGGGCGTTGCTTGGGTGGCGATAATAATAATAATGTCACCCGTGTTGTTGGTGGGCGGCAGGGGGGCTCAGGATTCTTGGGTGGAAGATGGCGTAAAGCAGTAATTGTGAGTGGTAGGATCGGGGGGCGGATAGTCAGTAGGTATTGAGCATACTGCTGAGAAGGCAAGACGTGGGAAGGTGGCCTAGGTATGTATGTGTTGAGTGCTTGGTTGAGTCTTGGTTGGGCTAATCAATGGATGAAAGCAGCGGGTGTGGAATTCTTGATCAGATAACTCTGCGATCAGATAAGCAGCGGCGGTTGGTTATATCAGCAGCGAGTGAAAAGGAGGGAAAAGGAGTCAGGGAGATTGGACGGGGGAAAGTTAAAAAAGTAGTACAATGGAAAGTTTTCTAGGACTAAGGAGGTCGGTCGTTGAGGTACAAAAATAAAATAAAAAATGGAGGGGGAAACCTGGCCAGATCCGGGAAAAGGAAAGGCCTGCGTGCATACCGGCCGAGGGGTGGTTTTTTTTTTTTCCCTCTTCCTTTCTTTTCCGTCGATCTTGACCGAGGAAGCAGTGTTATTTTTCTCGAGTTATTATCCTCATTTTGACAGGATTGACTGAACTACCAGGTACAGGGCCACACAGAGGTGAGGACAGACAGAACGACATCAGTCTGCATGCAAACCAAGGTACTCCGAAGCCATGGCATGGACTCCCAATTCCATAGAGAAGTGATGAAAACTGAAAGAAAGGCCCAGATTCTCCGCTTTGGTGGGGAAGCAACAGGGGGGGGGGGGGGGGGGGCCTTGGATCGCCTTGGCGCCACCTTCGTACCGTCATACACTACAGAGTACATCGTACTTCTCGGTGGCCGCAGCCGGACAGTGAACTGGGTCAGGTCTGCACACTGTTTCAATGCTGGGATGGTGTGCTGGGCTGCAGGCACTGTCGGGGTCAGCCAGTTTACCGGGTTTGGTCACCCGTCAGGATGGCTGATGGCGTTTGGCATGAGCTGAGCATTTGTTGAATGTCCGTGATTACAGCAGGCATGATGATATGATGATGATGTACCAAGTATCCGTACAGCGATGGCCGCAGGAGGCAGGGGGGACAAAAAGAAGCATAGAACATATCAGAAGCACCTAGTGTCGAGTACACGGCCTCGTGCTCGTGCTCGTGCTTCGGCTTTGGGGAGGGGCGTGTGATTTCACAGTTATCAATCAGCATCAGAAATGCTCGTCCTCCACTTTCGCCATCGCGGTCTACGCCGATGTCGCCCATCCTTCCTGATGACGAGAAGACTTTGTATTTGTACCTAGGCACGTCGTAATCTTTTCTTTTCTCCTTCCACATCCGATACGCTCCATCCTTCCCCCCCTTTTACCCAACCCCCGACCCATTCGAAGCTACCCGCCCTTTGTTTCCTCCTTTCCCGGCTATTCTTACTCAGCGTTGCCTCTGCCATCGACCGAGGTGGAATGACCCGAACCGCCCCCCCCCCCCCTCTCTCTCTCTCTCTTCAAAGCACCTGATGTTTTTCGGCTTCCGAACCTCTTGCACTAAGGCGCGTGGCAGAACAAGAATGTGGGGTTCTGGCCTCGCCGACGCACTCACTCCATCTGTCGGCCATTGGGACGACGCCTATTTCACCATCCCCCCTCACCATTGCGCTCTCCCTTCGTGACTTGCCGCTGCGCTACACTCATGCAGGTGGCGCGGTGCATAGTGAGATGTATGGATGACCTCCACTATTGGACATGGGCGATAATGATCCGAGCAGCTCCATCAGTAACACACCCCGACGTCCTACTTCGCACTCAGCTCCTGACGAGGAGCTCCTGGCGAGGACTAAACCCAACGATTTAATGAAGCAATCTCTTCGCACACCACGCTCATTCGATGGAAACGGTACAATGAGTGGAACCCAGTCACAAGTCGCTACGGACTTCACCTCTCACCGAAAAGAGCAGGATCCGGCCAAGAAACTTGTCGGTTCAGCCCATCTCACAAAGCCATCCTTTCCGTTAGTTTCCGCTTTGCACACTGTGCGCTCATGCCACTGCTGTGTGCTCCAACTGTTGGACCCTCTAAGCGCACCTCATGCTGCACGACTGCCGCAGGCAGCCCTCCTCGGAATGAGACATTGTCGGCTGCGATAGGATTGGACATAACTCGCCGCGTCCTGCATCCGCTGAGGCACACTACGGGCTACGGAAGCCGTTTGCCCGAACCGAGCAATTCCGGTCTTCTTCCCATCTCCAGTCTCCGCTCCCAATAAAACCGCTCACGTGAGCGCACCCGTCTTGAACCGAGTGCTAACCGAGGAGGAAGGACGCTTCGTTGCCCGTTGCCCGACGGGCCAACGATTGATTGTCCGCATCTTGCATTACCTGACGGACCGTCGTATGCTTTGGCCCATATGGTGCTCGTTCGTAACCCTTCGTCCAATTAGGTATGCAGTACGGTCTGCTCAACCGGGGGGGGGCTGTTTGGCTTTTTCCAGCTTGAGTCAACAGACATGATCTTATCGTCATTTATCAATCTCATCAATCTCATCAAATCAATCACATCTAATCTGATTGCGCACAATCTCCGAGACCGGCTCCTCACCCCTTGGTGCCGATGCTGGTCTAGCAAGCCTTCCCAACACAAACCGAGACCATGGGGCTGCGCAGCCAAGACCCGCCTGCGTCTTCTTACACGCACGCCTCTGTCTCATCCTCATTTCGCACTCGCGACTGTTCGTACACTCAAGGCTTCAGCTTAACGGCTACCGTTGTGCTGCTCCACCACTGCCAGCGCCCCTTTACATGGATAGCATGGGTTCAATCTGATAACTTAACTCACTTCTCCCCTTCATCAATCCCGTTAGCCAATCGACACTCCCATATTTTTGGCTACTGACCTTGATCGGTAGGTCCGCTCGGTGACCCACGGTTCTATTTTCGCCCTGTTTCAAAAGCTCATAAATATCTCCTTACCCTGAGTCGCGTCCTGATCGCGTGGCTCACATGGTTTGCATCCCCTTCCGGCCATGCTGTTACTTCGAGCTTGGAGCTCGTGTATGTGCCATCTGAGAGCTCACCTGGCCCCTCAGACTATCGGGAAAATCCATGTTTTTGGGTTTCCGGTCGTGACTGACCCATGGGAAGCAGGACAAACTTCGTCCGCGCCGTTCTGGGTTCAGAAGCCAAATTTTAGCGATATTGCTGCATTACCATGTGTTTGCCTTAGTCTGAAGTATTCGCTTGCTGCCATGGGCCCGAGTATGTCAAAAGCCCACGTTAGACTAGCATCGTGGGGCCTCCAGCAAGACTCTTCCTTCTCGGCCTCCCATGTCCGCCCCAGCATTTTCGTGTTTGCACGTGAACTTTACATCACTCGGCCAATCGACATCGTCATGGTTCGTGGATCACTCATCACAGTGCGCATGTACACCGGCCCCTGGGTCTCTCCACAACGTAGGGCACGGCGCCAGTCCGAAGGCGCGTTCCTGCGTTTCCCCCATCCCAGCTGTCGGTTCATTAACCATCGCCCCGGGTTTAGTGTGGTCCAGTCCTGGCTCTACGTATAGGCATGTAGAGGCCGCTGCCATCTCATCTCGGCTGTCTCCTGGGTACTTTCTATCCAAGTTAGCCCAACACCAGCATATGAAGCGTACCGCCGGTTTGGTTGGAGGTGGCCTGCTACCGGACACCATAGCCCCCGTTTCGTTTCGATATGTTTGTTAATGGCGAACCTTAAGATGTTGTGGAAGCGAGATGGTGAGCAAACCGACTATCGGAGGGCTATTTGGCTTTCAGAACACCGACCGAGGGTCGGCTAAGTCATCTGCAGGTGGATGCTCACCCCTGATCAAGGTGTTCGGTCCGCGAGTGCTCGACGTCTATGGCACGGAACGTGTGGCGTGCTTATCGCATTTTGCTTTGCTTTCACTGTATAATTGTCCACTGGTATGTGTGCAGTAAGTTGTCACCTGGAGTGGCGGCTAGTTACTACCTATAATGAATCTTGGAAGGGCCCAAGACCGCGACAAGCAGCATCTGTCCTAGTCAAGACCTCCGCCTGTCCTTTCAAAGGGTCTCAAGACATTTATGATACGCACTATTCAAGACGGCTCTGATCTAACGTCAAATGGGTGCCAGTCGTCTCACTGTTCGGCATCATTGCTCATTGATGCAGCGAAACTCCGTTCGCAGTGAGACCCGTAGATGCTAGAAACGCCATGTAGAGATATCATTGTCCTCGGAAACAACTTTTGGGCGCTGCCGACGACCCACTCACGCAGACCGATGCCGCTTGGGACTCCAGACGGACTCTCTACAGCGGATCTTTACAACGTTGGTGGCTCTCCATCCTCATCGCCGTCGGCATGGGTAGTGCCGTGAAATAGAGGTACTCGGTGCGCCCTAAGGCATATAGAATGGCGTGGCGTGGATGTCCAGCACCGAAACAGAGCTGGTAGCAACAGCCTTAGTATTCCACATCGCCAGCCAGGCCACGTTCTTCTTTCATGTCATATATCATCAAATTTCAACGATCGACTATCTACGATCACATCAGGCTGCACCTTGTGGACAGACAGGAGAAATTCCGCCATTTCCCCCTTTCTCAGAGACATGAACTCGTCAGCCGGCTTAGGCTTTCCGAGGACTGGACCGCCGACAACGTCTCAGGAGCACGCAAAGATCCGAATATCCCCAGAACTGTACGCGTCGTCGACGGGATCAAACATGCAAACAAGACATCAGCCCGCCATGAAACAGGAAGCCGAGGAACCAGAGATAAAAGTCCTAGTCGTTTAAGTTTGTCCCACGACTCGTGAAGTGTTCTCCTAGCTGGTTCGTCCTCGAACTTGTCCCGGGAGACATTCAGCGTCACTTCTTGTGCATGGATGGGTCTAGCGTGCAAGAAACGCGCCAACGGATACATTATCAAGATGACCTACCAGTAACTTTGCCAGAGGCGACCTCATCGGATATCCAATTCATACATGGTGCGCACTGCGGACGCTTGGGATAAGTGCTCAGGGCGCTGCTGGTGAATCAGGTTTAACCGCATGGACGATTGCTCAACTCTAGGCGGCAAAGGTCGTTGATGATGACGAAATGCGGAGCGCAGCATGTTTCGGTTAGAGGGCCCTGTCTCTGTAGATCTTATTGTCTGTCTTCTTGCAATCCATTCCGTTTAAGACCTCAGCAGATCTTTAACAGGCCTTTAACAGGCTTTCAATAGGTCTTCAACAAGTCTTTCTGCCACACGAGATTGCTGAGTTCCCATGCTCGTTGTCTGTGAGGTTAAGCAAGAAGAGACCCGATATCCCCGGCCACGCCATAAACATGAGCAATTACAGCCCGAGGAGAACCAGATGCGTTTGGACAACCTCTGCACTCCGCAAGCGCAGTCAACAGACCGTGGTGCTTCCAGCCATTGTGAACTAAACGCAGAAGAGCAAGTCCAAAGGCCAAGATACGAGACCTTATCCCACATACTTCACGCAACTTGTTTTCGCACGTGCTGAGGAAGACAAACCGGCGCCAAATGATGTATTATGCGGATTCGAGGCCAGTGATGGATGGATGGGGGCTCTGGGCAACCAAAAGTCAGATGCCACTCCCGTGACGCGTTCCCACGTTCTGCGTTACACTCAGACCATAAAGAGGCACGCACACAGCAACCGTGATATGGATGAATGAGAGTTTGTTACCAAGCTACCGGGTGTTGTTGCCTCGAGCTTTTCCCGGCAATGTCAGTCACTCAGTGTGCCACGTCCGAGTCAAGGCTCAGTATGCGCCCGAAATGGTAGCAGTAAACGTAAATTCCGTCACAACTCTATGTATAAGTCGCCGAAGTGGCCAGAAAGACGGACGATAAGAGAATCAAACTCTGAACCTACCGCATTTCCATTTCCATGCTAAGCGCTCATTATACTACTAAACCAATCGCGCTTGGTGTGATCTAGCCCGGACATGAACCGGAGACCTTCGGTGAACGAGATGGGGTCATTCGAAGGTGACTCGGCTTGTGAGACTGACTTCATAACTAACTACACAACTAGGTCAATAATGTTGTTGGTGGCAGCTCAGAAGGATGATCATTTGGGCAATCAAAGGCTGTTGTTGGTGGGAAGCCATCGCGAAGCTGGCCAGAAGCTAACAGAATGAAGGTGGTCCTGGTGTCTTCGGGCTACTTTACCAATATTCCAAACGACCGGGTTGTCAAGATCCAATGGGGAGGGATGACGTGCACACAAGTTCCGAGGGGTTTGAACAAGGCGTACCGAAAAGATTGCGAGTGTGTGTGTGTGCGTGCGTGCTCTAGCTACAGGATGCTGCTGACTCGTTCTCATGAATAGGGAGTAAGTAGGTAAACCTTGGTGGTTGGCTTGAGTGCCAAAAGTCTGAAGGGCCTTCCCTTTGTCATTCATCGTGGTGAATATTTTGTGTTAAACCGGATGTGGGGTGGAGTCAAGTGACCAACCCTTGCTGGCCCTGGCGATATATCCCTCACAGCCGCTGAAGTACCTTGAAGATCGTGGCGGACATAGCTCAGTTGGGAGAGCGTCAGACTGAAGCGGAACTCAATCCGATAAACTTCATTCAATCAATCTGAAGGTCGTGTGTTCAATCCACACTGGCCGCATCTTCAACTTTTGCGCCTAGAAGGTTCATTCAGTCCGCTGGCTAATCTACCTACCAGGCATCACTTACTTACTCACCACCCACCACTTGGGGCAGGCAAGTAAGTGGATGGACGGGACGGATAGATAGATAGGAGGGAGAGATGGAACTCGTCGAGAATACTGTTTTTGTGCTGCCGCTCTGATCTGCGTGCTTGCTTGGCCTTCTCTCCTTTGGCAGTTGGTCAAATGCTCTCTCTCTCTCCTCCTGACCGATGATGTCTGTCTGACTCGCTGCTCTACGAATACCAGCCAGCAACCGGCCTTTGCCCGCGGCGTCATTCAACTGAAGTTGACTACATGCGAGAACAATGGAGCTCCAGTGCGTTGGTTGATACTTAACAGACAGAACACGGCATTTTCCTGTGGCTGAGTGGTTTCCGTTCATCTGTCCATTCATTCATTGGCACTGTTCCATTCTGATGATTGATGCCTGGCGGTCAACACCGAGCCGCGTCATCGGAAAACCAAATGTTATGGCGGGATCAGGTTCAGACGGGGGTCAGTCAGCCAGAAAGCTAGTCGGTCGTCTGGATTTCCCCTTGTGAAAGAGCACATTCGTGTTGGCACGTGTGCCGACAGAAGAGTAATTATTGGCCCTCAAGCCGTCCGGTCAGTGCGAGCCTTGTAAAGGTTAACGGGCAGATATCGCGGCAAAACTGCGTACATGGTCTGTATTCACGGGTTATCCGGTATCGCCATTGAACGAACCAACAGTGCCCGACCCGTGTTGGTTTTTCGACCCGGATTGGCGAGGTCTGCTCACTGGGTGACAACGTTGCGAGAGATGGTTAAAACACGGTAGGTGAAGCACACGCAGTCCTCTTCGGAGCCGATAACAGTACCGTGACAAGCTTTGCAACGTGGAAGCCGGCTGCCGTCTTGGCAAAGAGGGTAGGTAGTAGCATGCATGGTCATGGAATACTTCGGCACCAGTATTTTTACACTGGAGTTTCTCGACGTCCACCAAAAACGATGACTGCACCGCAAGGTTCCTCAATAATACGAACCCTTGTCAGGGGGCAACAACGACTAGGGGCGGGCTTGGCAGTGTGTTGTTGTTTGCTTCAAGGGATGATCGTGGACGAACCATGAGCAATTGTAAACTTGTGGCCATGTTCCTTCCCTACATGTCGCATACCCCTTCCAGTTGTGGGAAATCTTGTGTGGTAGATGCGTCGCGTACCTCAAGGTTCCGTGCACATGGTGAACGGCCGCTGCTAGGCTTGCTTGGATGGATGGAACCAGCCGGAGACGCTGACAGGGGAGAAACCGCTAAGCATTGGGGGACGTCGGTTAATACTGCCCTCGCGGAGGATTACCCATGCGCCTATTCTAGGACATCATCCTTGGCAGGCAGGGCATGCGTTTCCCAAAGTTGTAGCAACCCTTGTGTGTGCTGATAGCGAAAGACGCCATGGCGATTTCCAGCTGCGCGGACAAATCGACAAGTAAGTTTGGGTCGTTGCATGGAACGGAGCAGGACAAAAACGACAAACAGCCCAGACGGAGACGGAGATGGCGACGCCCACAACCACGTCGTCGGCGAGAGGTACCTAGCGGCAGGATCCGAGACAAGGCTTTGTAGTTGTCAAGGGATGCCTGGTTGTCGTCGGTTGGTCGCCACGTCATCAAGGCAGGCGGCTCTGGTGTGGTGTTGGAGCTGCTGTACCTAGCTGGAGGCGGGCGGCACGGGTGACTCCTCGTGCAGACAATCTCAAAGTTTACTCGTCGCAGGAAATCTATACAACTAGGTTGGGCGATATCGAATATCGGATTTCCCAAGACATGTTGCAATTGTGGGACGGATTAAGTGGGCTCGGGGCAGATCCCAGATTTGGACGCAACGGAGAATAGAAGTGCGAAATCGAACAAGTAGAAGAAGAAGAAGAAGCAGCAGCTTATTGCGAAAGTTGAGGCGGCGCTTCGAGAAGACAAGGGCTTGGGTGGGTTGAGGTTAGAAGATAGTCGGAGATGGGATGAATGTGGAGAAGTTGCGCAACACTAACAATTTCTGGCGCGTCTCGGCCGCTAAGCGAGCCGAAAGATGCCCCTGTATCCGTGCCAGAGAGGTAGGTACCTAGGCAAGTAGGTAGGGCACATCACGAAGACTGGGGACGATTCTTGGATGTCTCTTCCGGGGCGAAACAGGAGAAAGAGCACTTGAGAATACCTGTATGGGTCCCGGTTTCTTTTTCCCCCCACCCCCAAGGGGGAAAATACATCGTACGTAGGGGGGAAGATTACCTAAAACGTCAATGACCAAGGTACCTCGGTAGGCACATTGATTAATACAGCATCAACATCAACATTGGTAACAGCAACCACAAGACCAGCCGGGTCAAGGGATGCTGTGGACACAAGGACGCCGGGCGACGGATGGCAATTCAAACGGACGCCTCAACCACTAGTGAGCCGATGCTTGGGGCTCTTCTTTGAGGCACGGCTGGTGGCAGCAAGCTAAAATCCGGAGGTGGCAGCTCCCGAACGACTCCTGTTGACCTCCATGTTTCAGATGCGCCTGGCAAGTCCGCGAAACCGCTCTCGACGTCCAAGGAAGCAGAGGTCGATCACGTCCCAGTCGGTCCAAACTCCCAAACCCTTCGGATTTCACTCGTGCTCAGCCCAGGCGCAAGGACAAGCCTACCGGCCCCGAGAGAGCGAGGTGCCGTCGAGGTCGGGGTTGCTTGTGTTCCCTGTTGCCGCGAGGGGAGGGAGAGTGGGAAGCCCTGCTTTGCCTGTGTTGCATGTCGTCTGTGTTTCTGGTATGTGCGCTCGCGCGCCGCGCGCCGCGCGCCGTATCGATTTTCGATTTGATCTGTACTTTTTTCTTTCTTCTGATTTCTGTCTTCTTTCGCCTTATTCACGGCTTCCACTGCTTGAGAGACCCAAACCGCCATCTCGTCTGTTTCCTGCCTGTCCTCTTCGACCCTGAGGCTCGAGATAGTTGAAACTCGACGACACCAAGCACATACCAGATCACTGCTCGAAGAGACTGAGGAACGAACGGGACGCGGCCAAGCAATCGACTTTTGCCAACTTCTGGCGTTGCGTTTATTTGACTTTGTCTCTTGTCGACCACGAACAACCTTTATGCCATCATCAGGCCGTCGACTTTGCACAAGGCTTGGCTAGTAATTCGCTCCTTCTAATGGCCAATGTCTTCGAGACATACCTAAGTCGTCATACTTCCCCTCGTGCTGCGGGAAGGCAACTCTTATTCTTTCACGATAGCGAGGCGATTTGATTTCGACATAGCTCGTACCAACGTGGTGTCGTTCTAACACCCTTTCAATTGAGGACCGATCCTTGACGCATACATTGTTCTGGACACAACGCCTTCAAAACGTCAACCGCGCCCCCAATGAATCAGACATCGACCATGTCGTCCATGCCAATGGAACTCAACCTGCCTCGCGTGGTCCCCGGGGGCAGGCACATTAACTACTATGTCGCCATCAGCACGATACTCTTGGTAGTTTGGCTATTTCAGTCCAGGAAGAAGACGATCCCCAGTATGCCTTTCTACAAGGCCGCCAAGACAAAGTGGATGTTTGACGCAGAGACGTTGATTCGCGATAGCTATAGCAAGGTACGTTGACGCAATCAAAGTTTTGTTGTCGTCGAGTTACTTATAGCATTCTTAGTTTCGCGATACTGTATATCAAATCAAGGCCACGGAGGGCCTGCAAGTACTGGTACCTGTAAGCCTCATCGGGGAGCTTAGAGGCCTGCCTGAAGAGATCCTTAGTGCTACGAAGGCCGTAGATGAGGTATGCCTTCAGTTTTGTTTCACTCATCTATCATACTGACAGTATAGGCCATGTTGAGCAAATATACAAACTTCACCTTGGGTGACCATGCAGACATGCTGTCGACACTCGTAAGGTGCAAGCTTTCACAGAACCTTGCGCGTCTTGTGCCCCAGCTCAAGGGGGAGCTCGAATACGTCGTGGCCACAGAGTTTCCCGACTGCAATGGTAAGCCCTGGCCGGCATCTTAACCGCTCAATACTGACCATTCTAGATTGGACGCCGATAAAATTCCAGCCCTTCGCGCTTCGAGCTATCGCACGGATCAGTGGCCGAGCGTTCGTTGGCCCTGACATCAACCGACAGGAGCAGTGGATGGACATCAGCATTAACTTCGCCATCCACGTCTTCGTTGCCGTTGTGAAGATGCAGCTGTTTCCTGTATGGGCCCGGCCTATTGCACAGTATGGGGTGTCGGAACTGAGACAAATCCGGAAAGACATCGACAAGGCTAGCACGATGCTGAGGCCAATCATAGAAGAGAGGTTACGAGATCTGGACATGCCGAGCGGCGAAAAATCACCCGATGACTTGGTTCAATGGGTTGTCGAAGCCCTGCCGGAAGATGAAAAAATGGACATCAGGTCCCAGGCACACCTGCAGCTCATTCTGGCGGCAGCCTCAATACACACGACTAACAATCTGGTAACCGACTGCATTTACGATCTCGCAGCTCACCCAGAGGCACAGGACATGCTGCGGGAAGAGGCGCACCAAGTTCTCGAGGTTGAGGGCGGCTGGGCAAGGAAAGACAGCATGGCCAAGCTGAAGAAGCTGGATAGCTTCATGAAGGAAACCCAGCGCCTTGCCGGAAACATTAGTGAGTTGAACACGACAGATGCCAAAGCCCGGGCTAACACGTCTCAGCATCTTTCATCCGCAAAGTTGTCAAGCCAATTGACCTCTCTGATGGCACTCACTTGCCCCCAGGCACCAAGATCCTGGCGCCACAGGCTGGCATTTCGCACGATGAACGGTATTTCGAAGATCCCGATACGTTCGACGCGCTGCGGTTTTACAAGCTACGACAACAGTCGGACGAGGATGCCAACCGGTGGCAATTCACCAGCATTAGCGACACCAACATGAACTTTGGGGCCGGCAAGCACGCCTGCCCTGGCAGATTCTTTGCAGGGAACGAGATCAAGCTAGTCTTGGCGTATTTCCTGCTCAACTACGACATTAAGCTTAAGGACGGGGAGACGCGGCCAAAGCCAACTATCATGGTAATGAGCAAGTCGCCCGACCCCAACGCGGAAATCCTATTCCGAAGGCGGACGGCGGCGTTTTGAGCCAGGTAGTGTAAAAGAGATGGATCATTATAAACGAGGCGTAGACCAAACCTCGGTAATTGGGGGGGGGGGGGGGCTCCCACGAACCAAGTCACAGTGATGCCGTGTTTACAGACGCCGCGTTCTCGGATCTTTGGTGGCGGGCCTGGAGCTCGAGGGTCTCGAACAGGCAAATCAGAAAGGCTTCATGGAGGAAATACCATTGTACATATGACCACATATACAGATATGATCAATCTGTTCATCGCGGGAGTGCCGCGTATGGATATCATTAGAGGCAAGGACAGCGAGATTTTACATTAGAGTCGTTCGTTCGTTTTATGTTGTTGCTTGCTGCTTGTTGCATATGTATAGAATGCTATGCAATTAGAGAGAAATTAAAAACCATCGCCAAAGATCATATCCCGCCGCTTGGGTTGGTTTCATATCCTCATGAAAGGGGTGATCGGAGAATTATTGACAATATCGGCTGGCTGTGCTGACACTTCGCAATAGTATATGTATCAATCTACCAGATTTGGAACGCATTAACAGCCTTGTTGGCTAAGTGGTATAGCGTCTCACTAGTATTCTAGTGTTATGAGAAGATCGGCGGTTCGATTCCGCCACGAGGCATTGAAAACACTTCTTCAAGTTTTACTTTTGTCAATATCTGCCGGGTAGTCACCCATGAATGAACCAATCAATCAATCTATGGTAATCCTGTGAACAGTAAGAATACTTCCTTTTTTGCGGCTAAGATGGTGAATAACCAATAACAAACGCAAACTAGCATACGGAAAGCATTCTCCTTCACATTCATAAGGCCCCGCTAAGCCAATAAATCAAACACATTATAATAAATGGCCCCCGTCTTTTGCACTTTGACATATCCGTCCATCCATCCATTCGGTGGAAGAAGACACCCACCCCTTCATGCAAATGAAAACAACCGATGACCTTGTCTTGAGCTTCCTTGCATATCACAGCGGCTCGTCACCATGCTTTCACCGGGCTATGCCGAGCAAGGACAAGCCGCCCCGACCCGTGGTTTACAGCGATGCGGAAATCATAGATTTATCTGGCTGAGCTTGCCTCGTCTGCCCGTATTGTCAACAACCATCCACAACTGCCTGTATCACCTAGAGCAGACGGGTAGATAGGACATGAAGGGAGATCCTCGTCGGAGTTTGGCTTGTGGTAGAATAAGCCAAGCTGGAAAGGTCGTAAAACTGAGCAGAGGTATTCCCCCTAAGCCCGACAGGCTGACTGCATTAGGAGACCAGGAATGTGATCATCGCCAGAAGCAGGCTGCAAGCTTCTTCCTGTTGGCATTGCCGGGTTACGTATCAAACCGCCCATCACGTCCCCCCCCTTTCCCCACGGGAACCCGGGTGTCGAATAATATCTGAACAACAATGGCATGCTTCCCTCAATGCCCGTCGGGCTCTTCGTGACGCTCAATGGCTTGGTCGGAATGTGGCACCACCACCACCACCACCAAAACCGCCACCCACCAAAGACGTCGTCGCAGCCTTATGCGAAACAAGTCATTGGCATCTCCAAAGTCCTCCGCCACGTTTTGATGATTTGTCCTCAGCCCTGCGGATGCATGCCTGGCGCGTCACCGTTCACGGGAATGGAAAAGGCCGAGGGCAGCTTCGTAATTCTCGCAAGTACAGTTCCCAAACCACTTCATCCAGTCCAGTCGCCGCCGCTAGATGCTGGTTCCAATTTCAATAAATAGCCTACTTGTATATCCAGGCTGTTGTCACTGCTATTATGCCAAGAATCTCTGGTTGGTCATGCTGCTATCCAAGCTTCAAGAAAGAGTCCGAAAGGGCTGTCACACATGTCCGCCAAGCTTCTCGTGGACTCGGTTGCAGTCTCGCCGTCAGCTATCTCACTTGCTCGCGAAGGTGCCCTGCGTCCACGACAACCTACCGTAACCCCCCCCCCCCGTCCGTCCGATGAGTGCATTCTTCGTAGCGCCATCCCAAGCGGGACGGCGGGACTGATCACATGTGTGTCTTGCTTGGCCCCTCACTTCGCTCGGCTCCGCACTCTCTGACCCATTGTAGAATGCTGTGTAGGACTTGCATTAGTCTCTGGCGAGATAGTGCTTATGTACCGGTACATCAGCTGTTAGATTTACCATTCCATACTGGGCCTTCTCCATGGCTCGTCCCGCCATGTGTGGGGATATCGCTCCCGTGCGCTAGCCAAAGCGATGGTGACTAGATATCGGCTGAACGGGCTACGGTAGTTTATGCTGCAAACTCAATTGCTCCATAGTAATTACTAGTAATAAATGTGCACATACAATTTCTAACATGATTGCTACCATGCTGCGTGAATTACCCGCCCTCATGGAAGAGAACCATGAATTTTCAATATAATCTGACAGCATAGCCCATGACCCGATCCAGAAAGTAAAGAGCCCACACGATATCATATCTGTACACCAAAAACACTGGGTATCAAAAAGGCCGCCCAAGTAAAGCAAATCCGTCATCCGAATCCAGGTACGATCAGGTTAGCCTCGTGCCGTTTGTATCCAAGGCTCACAAGTCCGTATGGATCCCGACGCCACGTAAAAGATGAAATCAAAAGCGCACTTGCTGATCAAACTCATGAAGTTGCTGACGGCCAGCTCGTATCGTCATATGCTTGTCTATTGCCGCCCGCCCAATTTTCGGTCGATGCTCTCGGTGGCGTAGAAAATTGCATGCCGTGCTCTGGAGGTTCTGAGATGTGCTCAGGAATTGCCTCATGTCCAGGCCATACTCTACCGCTTCCCGTAAGTGGGCCGAAGAACTCATCCGGCGGTTTCACCGCACCGTCTCTCCACCAGTGAAAAAGGACGTCTTGCTGCCAACGGTGAAAATTCTTAATCTTTAGTCGAATTGTCTGAGTGAAGGTCGAGTAGAGAAGCTCAACTGCAAGTGGCGAAGTCCGCAGCTGGTGCAGGAGCCACCTGGTGATGAAATCAGACTTGTCCTCCCCTTTAAACTCAGTGATCAATTTGGAGATGCTATATTCCTTTTGAGCCGCGCACAGCTGCAGATTCCTCGCTGGGCTGTCAAGAGGGACTTTTGCAGCGCGTTTCAGCTCGTCCAGAGCCGTCAGCGGCTCTGGTCGGAGAACGTGGTCGGGGTGAGATAAAAGCTCCGGAAACTGCCAGTGAGCGAGGGTCCTCGATTCTGTAGGAGGGTTGTCGAGTGACAGATCATCTCCAATGTTGGGGTCGAGAGCATACGCGATTTTGAAGGATGGATGCTTCTTCATCGCCCCCTTTTGCTTGCAAATCTCCTTGAGCCTGTCAACCTCCTCCGTAAGGCGGTCAACACGTTGTCGCTTCTCACGTTCTTCTTCCGGAAACTCGTCCATGAACTCGATCTCTTCCTTGCTAGGCGGCTTTCCAGCAGACCTTTTTACACCCATGCTGTAGGTGTATTGGCCGTGGTAGAGGAGAAGATCATCGTACTCTTCTCTGGCGTTGCTCAAATCTCCGACTGCAGACACGAGATCCTCCCAGAGCGGATGGGCATCGTCAGTTGGTCCGTTACGAGAAATGCCGGTCAGCTCATAGGGTACGTCCATCAATTCCTCAGCTTCGCTGTCTTCAGAGTCGTCCGTGTGAGGGGCTGATCGAATATTCCTCCCGCTTCCCGCAGCCAGAAGGCTAAAAAATCGTGTCTCGATTTTGATAAGTTCGACCTCCTCCTCGTCTAGCGCGAATTCATGTCCCTCGTACCCGGACTCGAGCCAATGATACTCTGTGCGAAGTGACTGCATTTCTGCAAAGCGTTTGTCCAGCAATTCGTTAGACATGCCCGGTAGACCTTGCCGACCCCTAACAAGGATGGGGCGGAGCATATGCATGAAGGTGTTATCGGCTTCATCTTTCCTACGACGCAGCTCCTGGAGAGCTTTGCGCTTGGCAGCCATGTTCTCTTTGAGTAAGTTCAGCCGTTGACGACGCTCCTTCATCTGTACCCAAAGCTCCTGAACACCGTCGTCCTCTATAGAGGCCACTGATGCTGCCGAAGAGGCATCGGATGCAACCAAGCTGGGGACAGAGCTCTGAGAGATTTCAAGACGTGAGACCTTATTCGTGATAGAGTCGGTCAGTTGCTTTCTTTCTTGCTCAAACGTCCGGCCTTTAGCACTGGGCAAAAGGGGTGGAAACGTGGTTCTATTTTGATGGTCAAAGTAATCGGCATCCATGGAGCTGGTTTCGGACTCTGAACTGGTGTACTCTTGATGCCATGATCCTGAGGATAACGACATAGATGGAGATAGACTTCGTTGAACCGGGATGTTGATCGCTCCTCTACTCTCGAGTGCCGTATCCAGAGTCGACAGCGGTGGGGGAGGGGGCGGTGGTGGTGCGCGTAGTAAGGTGGTTGATACAGGTTGTTGGAGTCCGAGATGAAGCGGCGCGGGAGGCGGAGGAGGAGGGAAATGTTTAGACATATAATCTGTTCTTTGTCGATTATTTCGAGACGCAGGACATAGAGTGGTCGGGCCCAAAGCCTGAAAGGCAATGTGGTGGTGATGAGATATATCAGGCTCTGTTTGCATAGGCAAAGGGGCCATCGAGGAGTCATGGAAGATCGAGTTCGGTCGCATCGACGCTGGCAGAGGAGGAGGTGGTGGTCGTGGCAGCCGTGGAAGTCGACCATGATCATTATCGGTACCATCGGTAGACTTGACTTCGGATGTTATATCATGCTCGTGAGATGGTTCATCCAGTGGCGGGCTTGAGGCAAAGCCCCGTCGGCCAGGGTAGTCGATCGTGGCCATGAAGAGAAGCTATGGTGCGTGAAGGACGCGGTACTGTGCCATCGCTATGAGGTGTTCCGATGGGCCCAAGAAGGAAGAAGGCAGAAGTCGGCGTTGATTGCCCTGAAATCGAAAAACATTAGTGAAGCGAGCGAGACCTCAAAATTGTCGTTGTGGACGTAGTTGACGCGGCTCGTTCCAGTCGTCACCACCACCCACAGATGCTGCTAATTACGGTTGCATGCCAGCAGCAACAATAGCAAGCAACAGCAGCAGCGGTAACAGACGTGTGAGAGGAAGGACGGCCAGCCACAGGCCGAGTCGTGAAGCCGTTAGTGGAACCAACCACCTTACCCCTTGGCGGTAAGTTGACCCACCTTCTTCCCGGGGGTCCTTGGCCCCTGTTCTAAGCGGAGACGGACCAGGAGTTGCGCTGCTGCCAATACTGATACTAAGCCAGATGTGTCAGCTGGTCTGCTAATGAGCTTGAGCTCCCGTGGGGGGAAGCCGTCAACGGTCCACTGCCAGGTGGATACGGACTGCGCGGGGTCGTGGTGTCCTCGTCGCTACTGGCGGGACGACGTGCCACATCCAGACGCAACTCGACGAAAAGCGCAGCCTGATCCCGTCGTCCTTTTCCAATCGCTTGTACCGGTACGGCATTTCCATCAAACACGCGAGCCAACCGCCGCCAGCCAGCAAATCCCCTTCGGGCCTTCATACAGCAGGGATGGGGAGCTCCTTGGGTTGCACTCCAAACAGCGAAGAGAACGAGACGGGGGGGGGGGGGGTTCCATATGTGAGACTACCACCGAAGACCATCTTGCGGCTGTTGTTCTGTCACTTGCTCCACGCGGGAGTGGAATACCTGATGCGTAACGAGAGGAGGTTCTTATCGACCCTGAAGGGCTAGAGCCGGAAGAAAAGGCAACTGTACCGTGCCACACCCTCTTCTTGTCGTCTCCGTCCCGATTCTCGTCTTCCGTCCCCCGTTTCCCGACCTTCTTCCTCTCCCACTCCTTCAGCTTAGGTCCGACCTTCCAGCCTACCTAGGTATTACTCACCCAAGCTCAGGATTCAGGTGTCCTGCAAGACGATGCAGGCTCGCTGAAGCTCATCCCACCCCTTCTGTAGAGAACTGTTGCCTTGCGCCAGTAAGATCTCCCAAGATACGTCACGCGTCGCCGTACATCTGCTCCAGCCAATTGGGCGGGAATTCCCATTTACCCTGCCGCGACCCCGATGCCTGGAGGCCCGGCTGGTCTCTTGTCCCTTTCCTTTGCGGCTCAAGCTGACGCTGCTATCAAGACGCCGTCTCCGTCCCGAGCCCGGCCCTACTTGGTGGCCCACTCATGACCGACGCCGATATCCAGAAGTCTTGAGTGTCGACACATGATGCCATCATGAAGTCAAGCAAGTCTAGCAAAAGCAAGTCGAAGAATAGCGGTGGCGGTGGTGGTGGCGGTGGAGGAAGTAGTCCATGGAGCGATTGGATATGGTCTCCCGAACATGGAAAATACTATATGTATTGCATGAAGAATGGTAGGTCGCGAACCCAGGACAAGTCGAGATATCGCTGACCAAGACAGGTCAGCCGAAATATCACTGGCAAGAAACACAGGCCACTCTACAACAACCTGTCGAAACAATTCCACGCGAGCAGCCAAATGTTGAGGAGATAACAAACGGTTTTGACAACCTGTCAACATCCACTTCCACAACAGACGGCGATTATAGCTACGCACCGCAAGGCGATGACGGGACTAGTGAGTTGATAGATGATGCCCGAGTTTGCTTTGGCTTACACGATGCAGATACGTCTTATACGTATCCAACTTCGACAACACCATACGACAATTCGAGTCGATCAGGAAAGGGCAAGGAGACGGCGTACGAGTCACAGCCGCATGATGGGGAAGATAGTCCACCCGCGGATCCAGCCCCGCCTTTGGACCCTTTCTGGGGTGCCAAGCAGGAGGCTCCCCAGGGATATGTGCCGGACCCGGCTGCGCATCAGGATCAAGATTGTATAGGCCCTCACCCACGTAATGACAAGCGACTGACCATTTAGCAGTCTTGCCCCCTCAAAATAGTACAGAAAGCATGTACCATGAACATGAGGTGTACACGGCAGCCCGCGATTCAGGTGCAACCGCTCATAGTCAAGGTAAGCCTTCCGGGTTCGCGTTAGGGGCCGAACTGACATTACCAGACTCTGGATACGGTACGACAGACACAGATGACTACGACAACGCAATCCTACAAGAAGCTTTGGCGGAGACATATGGAAAAGAGAGTCAAGGCGGACCATCAACAGAGCCAGCGTACGGTGGGTTTGACCGCAATTGCCAAGTACCTAGCCGGTATCTGACTGCAACAGCAGCATACGCAGATAGTGAAGATGACGGCACGCGAACACCAACAGGCCCAACATCCCCTGCGCCTCATACTACATCTTTTGCTGAGCCCAGTCGCATCAGTGGGACATTCGGCACCAACGAGGATTTGGACCCACGTAAGTAGCCTTGTAAGTTCTGGTCTTGGTCTTGGCTAATCGCGCATAGGATACGTTGTCGAACCGTCACACAAGTTTCGTCCTGGATCGGTTAGTGGTGTGACTCAGCCTATGTCTCCGCTGGCTAATTGTACTAGATCTTCAAAGTTCTGTGGTGTGAACCGTCAGGCACAAGCCTCGGAGGGACACCGACCATATCAGATCGAAAACCAATTCAAGATCGTTATGGCGGCTCTCTCTTCGTCGGCTTCCGCCGCTTTGTCGTTGTTGCTAATGATGAAGGTCATTGTACCTGCGTGTGAGTGGTACCAGACCTCATATTAGTTTCTTGTACTAAACATTGTAGACCTATCCTCACGTACCAAGGCAAGGCCTGCAAAAAGAAGGGCGTAAAAGCTCATAAGCATGGTATGGTATATCATAACAAGCCCCACCGGCTGCTACAGAATGAGCCAGAGCTCGGATTCGCTCCCGTGAGAGCGAAACTCACCGTCGATGGAGAAAAACTCGATAAAGCTTCTCGCGTCAACTACTCGAAGCTTGTTACTATTGAACACAATGTCAAGGTCTTCTTCATTGGTCACATCAGCCCTGATGCTTTGGACGACTTTGCGGATGCTGTCGACACATGCTGGGAAAGGAAGACGCACTCGCATCGTAGGTCGAAGAGATAAGCAGACAATTTGTTTGCAAACGTTTTTGCGTCTTCGTCATGACAGCCGCACAGTTCAAGACTATATACGTTTTGATGAGCATACTTATATGCTCCTCTACCATGATTGGATGACAGTTTATTTCGCCAACAGTCCGGCCATCTCATGGTACTCTTTTTTTCTTATAAAACAGAAGGAAAAAAAAACCTTTGGTATTTAAAGCTTTGACACGCCGAATTCGAATCATGCTGGACAATGATCATTACGTCACATGGGTGGTTCATCGAGGAATTGGCAGCATCAACAGCATTGATGCAGACACTTAACAGCAGTGGAAGCCATGGGAGGGGGCATGGGCAGATTGCATTAACGGAATCTCTTACTATCTATATGATATTTACCTCATTAGCACGAAAACGACTTTGAGCTCAATGTCATTACACCTCCTATATCTCACTGTAGCGAAGAGCAAGAGGCATAACGATAAATGTCAGTATAGACATAGTAATAAAAAGTATGTTTGGGAAGTAAATTTTCATTTTACTTTTAGTAGGGCTTTAGTTAGTACTAGTGTCTCGGACTGGCCTCCGGGGGCGCCAGCGGTCGTTGCACTGCTGCCATGCCCTTCAATTACTGTGACATCTGCGCAAAACAATACAGGACTTTTAGAGACTTGCAGGTCCAGAAGTCAGCCAAGCGCCACGTGCACAGCCTGGCCATAGCATTATAGTATGTAAGTGTAAGTAACTAGGCAATTTGTTAACATACCTAGACGTCTATGTGTAGCCATACTTAAAGCAGACTTATCACGAGGTTGCCGTTTTACGAAGTGCTCGCAGGGAGCTCAAAGTTCAGATTACATAACTGCACATCTCGCGCTAGACATCCGAGAGTCAAAATGCTATGCGTTAACAATCGACCCACGCTTCGCCCCTGCTGTGAAACTGGAACTAGCGGACAACCGAGGCTCGGTATCTTCTCCCCCGCAAACGTCACCGACCGGGGGGGGGGGTTCTCTAACAGCCAGCCCTGAACGAACCCAGGGTAGGGAGCAGGCGGCGCATTCCTAATCTCCTTTATATGTTCAACCTGTGCCTGTCATATCGCAGTTTGACGTTGCCTTCTCTGCAATTGATCAACAGACCGAACAAAATGGCCGAAGCACAGCTCAACGACTTCCCCTCCCTCTTCTCTCTCAAGGGCAAGGTCGTCGTTGTGACCGGCGGTTCCCGTGGTCTCGGCCTGCACGCTGCCTCAGCGTATGTCCTTCCGTGCCAATCCACCGTGATCCATCTCTCTAACTAGCCTTATTTACAGCTTCCTCCAAGCCGGCGCCTCCAAGGTCTTCATCTCCTCCCGCAAGCGCGCCGCTTGCGAAGAGGCCTGCAAGGCACTTAATGCCCTCCCCAACCTGTCCCCCGGCGCCGTTGCCATCTCCGTCCCCTCCGACGCTGCTGACATCAAGGGCGTCGAGCACCTTGTCGCCGAGGTGAAGAAGCATACGGACCGCGTCGACGTGCTTTTCGCCAACGCCGGCGCCACTTGGGGCGAGGCCTTTGATACGCACCCCGACAGTGCTTTTGCCAAGGTCATGGATCTCAACGTCAAGGGCGTCTTCAACACCATCCGGCTCTTCACACCGCTGCTAGAGAAGGCGGCCAACACGGAGGACCCAGCGCGCGTCATCATCACAGCCTCGGTGGCGGGTCTGGGCGTCGGCACGCTGGGCAAGCAGGGCACGTACGGCTACAGCGCCAGCAAGGCGGCCGTGATCCACCTAGGCAGAAACCTGGCGTTGGAGCTGGCACCGAGGCACATCACGGTCAACTCCATCGCCCCTGGCTTCTTCCCGAGCAAGATGTCCAACGGCCTTCTCGAGATCGGGGGCGGCGCCGACAAGATCGGCAAGGGGAACCCCATGGGCAGGCTGGGACGGCCCGAGGACATTGCGGGCGCCGTGGTGTACCTCGCCAGCCGTGCGGGGTCGCATGTGAACGGAGAAGTGATCGCTATTGACGGCGGATCGCTGTGGCAGCGTGGGGAGCTCAATATTTCCCCCAAGTTGTAGCGGGCTGCTTTACTGCACATGGAGTCTGGGAATAGTGTGTTGTTGATGTCAACAAAATGTGTATTATCGTGTTGATTGCCAAACATGTCTGCGCACCCACCAGACCAAGGGTCGATCATGCCGTTCTAAGACATTATAACCGTATGAAACCATCTCTCTATTACATATAAATCCCACGTGTAAAAACATGGCTTTGACAGAAATCCAAGTCTAGAGAGGCTTCCTTGCCACCCAAAAGCTCGCGCGGTACGTCGTGTGCAGCATGCTCTCCGGGTCGTGGATGTACGGCGCCTCGATCCCCGTCTCGCGCCTCTCCACCTCGAACCCAACTCGCTCAACCAGTGCCATGACCTCGTCGTCACAGAGCTCGAAGCTGCCCGGGTCCGCGATGCCCGACGAGTTGTTGTAGTCGTGCTCGCCGTCGCCGTCTGTGTCGCGGCCGTGGTTCCCGGGGGCATTGTTCTCGAAATGCCACAGCAGCGGGCCGAAGTTGATGAGCACGCCCCCCGGGCGCAGGCAGTGCAGGATTGTCTCGAGGTACCGCACGAGATTGGGCGCCGTGTCGAGGAAGAAGACGGTGGCGACGGCGTCGTACGCAGCACGATGATCGTCGTCGGCGTACAGACAGAGGAAGTCGGCGGCACACATGGACATGCTACCGGCGGAGGGCCCTGCGGCGGCGAGTTGCGTCGCCGGGTGGATGTCCGGCACCGCGCAGCTGCGGAGGTGGTTCATCCGGGAGCGGTGATTGGAGAAGGAGTGCGCCCAGGGGTAGATCTTGTGCTGCCCCGCGGCCTTTGTGCAGTTGAGGATATACGATGAGGCAAGAAGCTGGTGGTAGGATATCTCGTTGCCCTCGGCGTCATGGCCCGCACGACATAGCTCAAAAACGAGACGGCCGAGACCCGCACCGGGGACGAGGACCTTGAGAGGCTCCGCTGGGGCCGATGGGGAAGACAGGCGTGCTTGACGCTCGCGGTCGACGGCGTCTAGCACGGGATCGTAGCATAGCCGCCGCTCCCCGGCACCCTCGGCGGACCAGTCGCGGTAGAATTGGCGGAGAGTGCTGCGGGCCTTGTCGGTGTCATTGTGCTTAGCGACCCCGACCCAGGCATCGGGCAAGCGCGGCTCTTCCGTCGAGCCTTCCGGAACGAGGTGGAAGGAGCGCAGACCGTTGTGCGCGATGGCGCGAGCGAGCTCGGCGTTGGACTCGATGGCCTCGTCGGTGCGCTCAAGGGTGTCTAGGAAGTTGAAGGGCGGTGCGGCGAGCATTTGCCAGTGCGCCTGGGGCAGGGCGTAGAATGACTGTCGGCGGAGGTGGGTTACATTGAAGTGTGCCACTTTGGCATATTGGCTGGCAGGATGTGTTAGTGAGATTCACACATGGGAGATGGTACAGGTCATGATGAGATCACGGGGGAATAATATCCATTGGCTTCAGGTAGCAGACCAAGATGAATGCAGTGTCGCTCAACTCCCACATCGCTTGCTAGCCCGGAAGAAACATGGACGAATTAAAAACTTGACACCGCCAGAGAAAACTCACAGAAACGAATCCAGCGCGCAGAATATCACCCTCGTCTCCTCCGGATCCTCAATCGTGTTCTCCATACCACTCCATTGCTCATCGTCCGCCATCGCTGCTGCCGTTGTCTGTCGTGGGCCCTGCCGCTGGCCTCCCACCGATGTGTCTAGTTTGGGCCAGTGACGGCGTAAGTGATGGCCGTATGGATTGAACCGTACCCGACACTTTGGCTGTTTCTGGATCTTTGGTGGCCGGTGGGAGCAGACAGAGACAGCTATGCTATGATGCTGATGGGTGAGGGGCAATGCAGCAACCCCCACCAAATGTGTCAGCCGGGCGAGGTCCGCCGTGAAAGGGGCGCGAACTGGGTATGGAAGCTCGCGCGGCGTCTCCTGCAGGCAACGGATGATGATCTCTATCTGCACCCGATAGATATGGGGCTGTGGGAGGAAAGTATGAGGAGCCAAAGTGAATCTGTCAGAAGTCCGCGATATGATTATTGCTACCAACCCCCTCCCCCTCCCCCTCCCCCACCGAAAAAAAAAAAAGGATCCTTTTTTGGTTTGTTGTGCGATTGCTCCCCTCACCTCCCCGAAAGCGGCCTCTGCCGTCCATCGCACTTGCATGGATGCTATTGTTGAACTACCTACCCATAAGTAAGTACCTAACCGTGGGGCTGTCCTGCTACAGCGTAGGCATGGCTGAATAATCAGACCATACCTATAGTGCAAGGGTCCACTGACGAAAGTGCACTACGACCACGCCGTATTGTATCCGTAGATGGAACTTATACCCACCAGGCCAGACTTTCATGCGGTTTTCTAACACGACCATGGTGTAATTAGAGGGCACGAACATGCTCTTGAAAGGACGCCTCGTTGATGAATACTCATTCATTGGTTTCCTCCCATCGTCAATCTACATGATCGCGTTGCTAATCTACATATCCCGTAAAGCCCTTCGAGTACCACCTCCAAACGACTTGCAATCCCAACGCCATAATCCGCAAAATGCTCGCCAATCACAGTTTGCTCTTCATTCGTATCCGTTTGCTTCATCTTAAACCCAAGTCACAAGGGCCTTGGTTTCATTTTTCTCTTCCTTTGACCATTGCTCATCTCTCGCTCAATGGTCGCGGTTCCGGCGGTACCCCTCCTTTCTTCTTTTCCGTCTCTCATCTGCGTACTCACTGCCAACAGCGCTTTGGCTGCTCAGGCCGGGGATGACGTGGTGGTACGACTTGTGACCCATGTCGCTTTCCACTGCGCTCGTGATATCGCTCTCTGTCCAGCTGCCGGGCATGCTCGGTTCCGGCTCTTCCTGCGGCGGGGGTAGGGCGTAGCCACGGGTGTTTTGGTCCTCGGCCACGGTGCTTGCGCGTTGGAAGCTGAAATCACGTCTCGAGCTGCCAGCGGCGCGACCCTTCTCCTGAAGCTTCTTTGCCTCGGCGCGGATGCGCTGGCGCTCGCGCTCCTCGTTGCGGTCTGCCGTGCTGTAAACCTTGCGAATGCCGCCCGTCCTACTTTTGGGCGGCGTCGACGTCGTCGCGGTTTCACGGGCGGAGAGCAGGTTGGTCGAGACGGACGACTCGGTAGGGTTAGTTGAGCCGTCCCACTCAGACGCTTCGGATTCTTTATTGAGGCCGCCGACGCGAGCAGGCTTCTCGTGGCGGTAAGATCGCAAGTGCTTCTTGGCCTCACGCTCCGCCTCCTCGTCAATCAGAACGCCGGTTTCGTCATAGTTCTTGCTGGCTGAGTGCTTCTCCTTATGACGTGCCTCTTTTTCCCTACGCCTCTTCTCGCGTTTCCTCTCGCGCTTCTCGCGGGCGGCGATATCGCTCGCACCAGCCGTGATGCCTGACAGTGTAGTTCCTGAGATGCTGGTTGTATTGTCATCGTAGTCCTTGTACACACTTCCGCCACCCAGCTGTGTCGTAGGCGTGGCCCCGGATAAGAGTGTTCCGTTGGGCCCTCTCCGGCGCAGAACCGTTGACTTGTACTCGTCCCAGTCGTTTTCCTTGAAGTAGAAGCCGCCATTTTTGGCCCAGAAGAAGAACCATATACCCCCGATGACGAAGGAGGCCCCGATCAGGCCAAAGATGACGAAGATGGCCGTGTTGTTGATGTTCTGGGGGTCGGTGACGCCGACGTGAGGGTCCTCCTTGTAGCCGGTGCTGTCGCGGGCAAGGAGGAGGGATCGAGCGGCGAGAGGTCCGACAGAGGCGTCAAAGGCCCGGGCTGTGATGTCTGCTGTGTCCGGGAGGCTTGAGAGTCGTCGGCTCGAGATGAATGAGCGGGCTTGGTGCGCCAGGCCGGTGACTACGGCCGGGGCCATGGTGGGCAGTGGACTTCAGGTGAAGTCTGAGTAGGTTACGGCGGTTTCCAATGAGAGGTTGAAGATGCTGGCAAGACCAGCGATAATCGGGAATGAAACAGTATGTGTAAATGCTGTAGATGGAATGCTCTTTGCAATCCACCTTAATCGAAAAAGATGGGGAGCGGCAATCTTCAGGCTCGATGCAGATGAAAGGTCGAAAAGTACGGAGTACAGAGCAGAAAAGAGTTGCCTAGCCAGCTGCGTGGTGGTGGACGTGTTGTTCCTATAGAAACCAGAAATTGCCGTGGCTGGGATGGCAAGTGAGGTGGTTGGTGGGGGAGTGTGCTGGGGGGGCGGCTTCCTTGCTCTTTGCATTCACTCGGGCTTCTTCTTATCCACTCGTATAGCGCCAACCTGGATTATCGTCCGGGATCCGGTCGTCCAAATTGATGCCTTACTAAGTGTTTTCTTGGGTTGGTTGGCTGATTGGTCTTTCCAAGCCTGTCATGTACTGTATCACTTGTGCCATTTTGTCTCTCTAGAGCTCGGTCTTCCCAGCCTCCCGACAAATGACGTCGTAAGTAAATAGACCTTTTCGTTGCCTAGCAACCATCGCTTACCTAATCGCGGCTACTCTCACCAGACTGTCCCGGTGCATCGAAACGGACGCAATGGACGGCAGCAGTAGCGCACGTCCTCCCGCACAAAACCAACGGTTCGAACGAAAGCCCGTTATCCGTATTCGTCCATCGCATTGATCAAGCTCATCGTGTGCTGGCCGATTCCTAAAGCCGGCCAATCGATACGAGCAGCGTTCCTCGAGCTTCCGACAACCAAACCGCCCGTTTCAACCATGTGTCAGAACGACAGGCACAATTATTGGAAGCCGACGGGTTTGGGGGGACTATGTGGGAAACATGCGTTTAACCGTTTTCATCTGAAAATTCCTATAGAACAACACGCGTGTAGCGTCTGCCATCCGAGACAGTTCTCTCGGGCAGCGATCAGACTGCCCTATATGGCAACTGATCGCTTACGGCCCTCCGTTTGGGGATGGGAGGGTGTGAATTTAACTTCGGCCGCCTTGAGCTAATCAACACAGATGTGCCAAACTGCCGGCACCCATCACGATGAGACGATTGGTTGATTCTGCGCGGCTGCTGTCCCAACACTTTTGTTCATTGCGGCCTATATGGCTCAGCCATCCTAGGGGTATCTGCCGTTGCCGTGAAGGGGCAAGTCGCCCGCTTCCTGGCATCGTGCCCATCCCATTCCTCCTTTTCCAAGCCCAAGCTGGTGATGACTGACAGCCATGGTAACCCCCCACCCCAAACGATGATAACTTAGGAGCAGCTGCCCCCATCCTAATGGTATCGTGCCAAATTTGATTCTAAGTAGAAATGAAGAAATGAAACCCAGTACATGCCCATGACAATTTCCCAAGTGCCGTCATTTCCTAAAAGCACAAGAAGTGCGAACTTCCCGATGCAGATTGTCTATCAAGTCGCCTTCCAACTCGTACGCCGTGCTGAAAATACGACACACGCTTCGCCAGGTCAGGTGGGATAGCCATACCCCTCCCTTACCAGGGCGAGAAACCAGTACTCGGTTTTCCTCCGCATATGCCCAGAAAACAAACGAATGCCAAAAGCATGTCCAGCCATCCAATCCCGAATTGTCATTTACCGCTGCAAAACCAAAATCCGGATGTACATGAAGCATTCTGCAAAAAAATGGTATAAAAATGTAGAGAAAAATTCAAAGAGCAGAGCTCGCGACAGCCTCCGCTTTGGGTATAAACTTTTCCGCTGCCAGAAAGTTGACCTGAAGCAGACGCAGAAGCAGAAAAGGGTAAAGAAATAGAGCGAGAAAAAAAGAGGAAAAACAAAGGCCAGCCATATCGATACAACTGTCGATCCGGGTACAGTGCAGAAACAACGCTCGCTCTAATAAGATTGTGTAAATGGTGAAAGGAAAACTGCGTCGTCTCGTCATCGTCGTTAAGCCATGTCGTCAGGTAAACGGGATTCTTGGGTAGTCGTAGCCGTCGTACTGGGCTCGACTGTAAGAGTCGGACTGGCTTGGGGATCGAGCGCGGATTGGCAGTCGCTCCATGCGGCTCCGACGGTCGTCAGAGTAGATGGTGCTGGCCCTGTCGCTGCCGCCGAGGCGTCCTAGCTGGCTGATGTTGATTTCACCACCGTCTTGACACTGGATCTCAGCGTTGCCTACCCTAAGGACAGCCTGTCCAGTGACTTTGATGGTAATGTCTTCGCCGTCGCCGGTGGACGACCGAGTGGTTCGTGTAGTAGCACTGCGTCGAAACTCGCTCTCATCGCGGCTTCCGCTGCTCCCACTGGACCTGCTGCTCTTGCTCTTCTTCTCGGCCTTGGACAAAGCCGCAGCAGTCAGAGGTTCCGCAGCGCCGCTCACGCCGTTCTGGTAGGCTAAAGCAGCGGCCGCAGCAGAGTCGTACTTGGATTGCGACATGCTACCGCTCTCACCAGCCATGTATGAATGACGGCGGCTACTGCGGGGGGCGGGAACGGGCTCGATCTGGTAGCCCTCACGGCTGTACGTGCTAGAGCCCCGGCGGTGCGAACGAGGCCTGGAAACCACACCATCGTCATATTCGTATCCTCGAGGGACGATCTCCTGGTACATGGATTCGTCGCCATCAAAATCATCCGACTCGTAGCCATGAGACGCAATTTGTCGCTGCGGAGGCGGAGGGCGAAGTGCCTGTCGTGACGGAACAGCCGTCCTCGAACGCGGCGGGGGTGGCGGCATCAGTTTGCGATCTTCAACGTCCCGAATCTTCAGCGACTGCCGCCTGACGATGTTCTCTTGTTCGTAGGTCGGCCCATAATCTTCATAGTCGAAAGAAGATACCGACATGGATCGATGTCCCATGGCGGACGAAGGCCTCTGCTGGAAGCGTCGAGCCAGGTTAGAATGCCGAGGACTGCTAGACATGAGGTCTGGGGGGAAGTAGTCGGTCGGCGTTTGCGGAGGCGGTGGCTGCATCGGGTACGGAACACTCCCTGGGCCCCAAGCTGGTGGGGGGTATGATGTGCCCGGGGCGAAGGGGGATTGCTCTTGCATAGGAACCGGTATCGGACCCGGGGAGAAAGGCGATGGAGCATGCTGAGAAGCAAGGGGAGGCGCGTGAGGAGATGGCGCAAAGGGCGAAGGATTCGGTGCCGGGGTAAAAGGCGAGGCAGCCTGAGCGGAATGCCATTGCTTGTTGGACGTCGGAGGTCGGGAACCTGGGCCATAGTAGCTGCTTGGGCGGGTTGACATGGCTCTGGGCCGCGAGCCCGATGCCGGTTGGATGCCGTACTGCGAGGCGTCGTCATCAAATCGTGGTCTTCTGTACTGGTCTGATTGCTGGGTATGGACGACGGGTGCTGTCTTGACGTGCTTTGCTGATGGGCGCACTGCGGACTTTTTGGCGGCAGCCCGCTCACGCTGCTCTCGCTCCCGTTCAGCGCGCTCGCGCTCAGCATGGCGGGCAGCCCTCTCCTGTTCCTTCCTGAGCTGACGCTTCTCCTCTCGGCGGGCATCTTTTTCAGCTGCTGCCGCCGCCGCTTCCCTCTCTTGAGCACGTCTCTCCCTTTCCCTCTCCCTCTTATCGGATACGACAGGGTGGACGGTGTCATCCGAGTCGGTCAGAGCGTGTTGCGGGGAGGTGACAGGTCTTCTCATCGACTTTTCCCTGCGGGACTTGCTATTGGCTTTTGTCTTGCCTGGGCTTCCTGGAGCGATCGACTGGGCGTACTGTCCGGTTCCCTGGATGACGGAGCCAGTTTCCTCGTCAACGTCTTCTACGTGGGCGATGTTTTCGCGAGGCATAGCGAAGCGGGTGTCGTGAATCGCTGGTGAGCTATTGTAAGATGTGGTGGCTCGGTAGTCAAGCGGCTGGTGAATGGAGGCGAATTTGCCTCGACGGAGGCGGGCAATCGAGAAGGCTCGCAGCAAGTAGTCGAAATTATGGTGAACAGGCGGGAACGTGGATGCGTGCGGTGGGAATCGGGAACTTTTTTGTATGAATAGCGGACAAGAAAGACAGTGGGGATGGGAATGCGACCACTATCTGATGGAGGGAGGGCCCGTATTTGTGGGTATGAGAACCCGACCGGGATGGGGGGCGGGGCGTGAAATTGGGTGTGGGAGGTGGTGATGAGACGCCACGGTACTCCGTACTGTTCAGTTGATGCTAGGTATAATGCCAGGCCGCTCGCTGCTCGTTGTATGGAGCATGTGCGGGTCGGAAGGGGATGAGAATCGTCGTGAGAAGAAGATGAGGGAGGCGAGTAAGACGATGTGGGCTATGGTATATTGTTGTTGTTAAAACGTGGAACGACCCAAACAGACGCACGAACTTGGCGGGTCGGGTCACGGACGAGCGCACTTTCTTATCAATTCTGCTTTCTGCGCTGCTTTGCTGTCCAGAGAGCGAGCGCAGTGTAATGTAATCACTGCGGCTTGCGCTGTGAGAGGACGAGTCCGGAGCGAGAGGGAGGGAGAGCGGGAAGGAAGATGGGGGGAGGTGTGTGCACAGCCTAACAAGAAAACCCCCCAAAGGACCAAGAGGGAAAGCGATTAATTTTTTTAGAAAATCAGAGCCAGACGTGCAGAAAGCCAATCATGGGTCAGCCAACGGATACATGTTTGGTGACAAGCCAAAGTGATGGAGGGGCGTGGCCGCAGCAGAAAAAGGACCTGGCAGCGGGTGATGTCTTCTCGTTGCCTAGGGTGCTCTGCCGCTTGTCCACTGCCAAACTCCAATGGCCGGCTAGTACTGTTCGATAGCGAAAAAGGTCAAGGAGGGGGCGTGTGGCTGTGACTGCAGCTGTGAGAGCTCCGGCCTTTGGTTCTGGGGCGAACGGGAGCGCTGGAACGGAGTGTGCTTCGTGAGAGGACGAGACCGAGACGGGAGAGCCAGGCTTGCAACGTGAAAGAGTGAGGGTGTGTTGCCAACTTGCTGGTGCCCAGCACAGCCCAGCACAGCTTGCAAGGCCTTAAAGCGAAACCCAATGCCGTGCAGTCTCGGGAGGATACGTCAAGAGTGTGGTTCTGGAGAAGCAAGGGTCCCGGAAGGACAGAGAGATACGTTGTGCTGTCGCTTCTCCCTGTCAAACAGTATCGAATTCGCCAAAATGGGTGGGGGAGGAAGCTTGCCGGCGAGTGGGATTGTTCATGCCTTCGCTGGCTGGGTCCTGGGAAAGTGACTGTGAGCTAAGAGAGTAGCTTCATCTCCACCGCGTGGCAGCAAGGAAACGCTCGGCTGGGCCGACCAAGAGGCGGTTCGTCTTGCTTCAGCAGCCCTCCCGTTGGCCCTCATTTTTCCGCATCACTCTGCGTCGACCAGGAAATCCGTTGGACCCAGCGATCGACCGTAAACTAGAGAGCTAGGCGGCCCCCCTGGTTTCGGCTGCTGGTGTTGGCACCGGTGCAAATCGTCGCCGCTTCGAGTCAGAACGTTAGAAGCACTCAGGCCCAACTGTGGAGAAGCTTGTCTTTCGTTTCTTCCCGTCCACGACCGTTGCAATGGCTTCCCTGCCAGGCTGTGGCAACTAGAGGTATTGTCCATAACACCAGCTGTCATATCAGCAAGCCCATCAGGTGCCGCTGGTGGGAACTGCAATAGCGCTGACGTCCTTGATGGCGTGTGGTACCGCTCGCTACCTAGCTCTGCCTTTCGCAACGCTCTGCTTGTGTGGTCTTCAAAGCACCTCTCAGGAATGAAATCTCGACGGTTACGAAACGCACGACGAGCGAATTGTTCTTTTGGGAAGACCCGGGGGTGGAAAGGCGGGAAGGGGAACGGCTGGTGGGTGTGGGAACAGTGATCGAGACAGGTTGACAGAAACACGCTTGCTGCCAGCTGTCTGTCCAAACGAACGAGACAGGCTTAGAAGATCCACCTCCAGGGCCGAACCAGATGGGGGCGCCGTTCGAAGATGACGGAACGTCATGGTGCCCGGTGCCTTGTGCCCTTTTTCGGCCGTGTTTGCGTGCTCCCTTTGGCTGATTTCCTGCCCGACGCTGCGCTGGGCTTGGGCTTTTGGGTATCAACGGGACTGACGAGCTGGCGAACGACTGCTCTGGTTCCAATCGATTTGTCGCGCCTCTTGTAGCGGGTTTATTTCCTTCTCGCTCGCCCAAAGCAGTAACCGGAGGTTCAACTTGGGAACTGGGAAGTTGGTAAGCGAGAAAGAAGAAAATCACTCAAAGGACTTGATTGATCAGGATTGAGCGAGAGAGTAGCTTGTCGCCGAAGCCAGGATCAGATGTCCAGCGCACTCGCGACTCAACCATTAGGAGACCATATTCGACCCCTCGAAGCCCTCCTAGACAACTGGCTGCTTTCATGACGCTGACAGGCAGAAACTGCGCACAATGCAGAGTACTGACTGCGTCGCCCTTCAAAGTTTAGCATCGCCAACACACTTGACTACCCCGGAAAGCCCAATCATGGGCCCGGCCCACCCGACCTGGAATGCAGACTCCTGCAACACAGGCCCGCTCGCTCTTCCCATAGGGCGGGCCCGGGACGGCAATGGGAGTCATTTCCCCATCTCGAGATCGAACGGTTACTGATTCCACCCACCGGTTCGGTCAGGGGACTGGTCTCCACGGCTTGATGAACGAGGCTATGTAAGATGGCATCACGTTGCTGAATTGCTGCTGCACTCCATACCTAGATCCGGCTCTCTGCGTCTCGTACTTCCGACGATCCTGTGTTTGAGAGGGTCGCGCTACTGAAAATACACTGCTCACGCGTGCGTATCAACTATCAAAGCCATAGAAGACTTCAGCGTTCACACGAAATGAAAACAGCCAAGAGCACATATGCGGGGTCAACGTTAGGTCCTTGTGTTGAGTCCTAAAGCTTGTCTCTGAGGTGACTCCAGAAGGCGTTGTCGCCACGGAAGTGTTGTTCCAATCTCATTGGTCCTTTGTTTGGTTCTCGAACGTGGCCACGAACGCCTCGATCATCGGCTCCTACGTACGGCGCTGGGCTCGTCGTCAAGTCGACACAAACTGGAAGCCTCCGAGGTGCTTCAAGTATTCCCTCCATCTACTCAGTTATCGCAATCGCTCCGTTAAAGCGTTGCTGGGCCGCCACCGTGGAATCGCTTCAAGTCTACAGTATCAAGGCGAGTAGAGACACAAAGAAACATGTGCGGTTGGCATCGGTTTCGTTGGTGCTGAGGCCATTTTCGGTTCGCATGGTTCGCAATAGCGCATTCCGGCTGCATGGCATGCATTCCTACAGAGGGTGTTACCAAGAACAAGCACCCACCGGGATCGAACTCCATCTAGCGCGAGGACATGCCGAAACGGGGTACGACTGAGGCCCTCCCGGAGCCTCTCATGGCTCCGTCCTGTCGAGGAAGCTAGTACTGGCTGATCCCCTCGGTGTCTAGATGTGGAACATTATTGCATCCAAGGCACGAACATGCTTGCTGCGCTGCTGGGGTGGGCTCTCCTCGCTCGTCCTTCCGAATCAATGTGTTTGTTAATGCCAGAAGCTGTTCGTCCATATTCGACGACCCTCAACAATCTCGCCGTGTCGCCATCAAGCAATGTTACAAACGAACAAGAGTGTTGTATCGATTGTTGTATCAGGTACAATGCCAACTTGTAGTTATAACCAGGAATACGCGATCCTTGCTGGCAAGTCCGGCCAACGTGTTAAACTGTTTGCGTGAAGGAAGTTCCCCAGGTTTTGATGCACGCCATGGTTGCATTGCTTAGCAATCTCTCACATAGTCAAGCGTGGTTGCGAGTTTATGATTTGCTTGAGGCCACAATCTGCTCGCTTGGACTGCATGGAGCCGAGAGAAGACAGTACTGTAGAGGCTAGATAGGGCGAAGTGCCATCATCTCGGGGCGGACGAAGGGACAGGTGGTTGTTGGCTGTGGAGTGCAGTGCGTGATTGACACCATCCTGGAACCACACCGCCTTTTCGCTTGAAGCATGATCCCTCGACGCCACTGTTCAATGTTTCCCGGGACGCCACATTGGCCAACCACAACACAGCCCGTAGACCAATAACGGTTTCGTCGAGTTGGGGGAACAAAGCCAGGGCAGCGCGCAGCAAGCCTCAGAACGGCAAGACCGTCTTGCCATGTCGTGCGCGAGCATGCCTGGCAGCCGAGATTGGTGATTCAAAATGCGACTTCCATGTCGGATGACACTGTCATCAAAGGTTGGTTGTCTTGCGGTTCTCGGCACAATCTGCCGCCCCGGGATGTTTCGTTCAATTCGAACAAATGCCTATGTACCTCGTGCTAGCCAGAACAACTTGACGATGGCACCTCAGCATACTAGTCATGCAGGGAGCTTGTCTCGGAGCATCGGACAGGTCTGGATCTGCCTCTGCGTAACCTAGGTTGCGTGGCGTTGCACACCAAAGCCAGATGCAAGCCAGGACTGACAGGCCGTTCTGGTCACGACATTTCTCCTGTCCGTAAGACAGGAATCTCAATGTCGGTGACGACTGGTCTGTGGTCAGACAGGTAGACGTCATCATCGAATTTGTTGGATAGCACTCCAAACGTCTTGACAGTGACGGGACTCGGGTCCTTGACGAACAGAAAGTCGATCCTTGATGGCTCTTCGTTCGGCTCATCAAACGAGGTGTACGTGAGCTTATTGCCATACCGCTTTTCTTCCGGAACCTGTGTTGAAACATCAACCATGCCTGACTCTGGTGCCACCATTGTCTTGTATGCCTTATCCTCGGGCGTGCTATTGAAGTCGCCCGCGAGCAAAACGGCAGTCGGTGGTTTGCCATTTGCACCCTTGCCCCACTCCCGAGCAATCCTGAGAAGCAATTTGGCGCTTTCCTCGCGCGCCACGACGCCTTGGTGATCGAAATGCGTGCTCATAACCACCACCCTCGTGTCGGTAGCTTTGTCGAGGAACTCCCCAACGGTGACAACGCGGTTCAGTGCTGCGTCCCAGCCTCTAGACGGCTTTTCTGGCGTTTTGCTCAGCCAAAGTGTTTCATTTCGCTCGCACTTCCAGCGGTCAACCTGATAAAACACGGGAGAAAACTCGCCACCACGCTTCCCATCGTCGCGGCCAAGCCCAATGTAACCCCAGGCGGAACCGAGATAGGACTGGACGTCCTCGATTTGCGAATAGAGGACTTCCTGGAGGCATATGAAAGCTGACTCGTGACCAGATGTGATGAAATCTAGTTGGTTGCAAAGTCTTGGGCCGCGAACGCTCCACAGCTTCTCCTTAGGAGTGGGATGCTTTGTGGCGTACCGAACGTTTTGGGTGACGATGCGGAGCAACATTGAAGGCGCAGCCTCCACCTTGGGAGCGTCGATCTTGACAAGCATTGCAACTCTCTGATAGAGAACAAGTCTAGCCCTAAGGACGCCGTCGAAATAATCTTATTGGGGGCTTGAAGGTAGACTGGATATGGCGGTGAGAACGGGTACGGCAAAACTTGAGGCCAATCGGTTGGAATGTAGAACTCTAGAGAAAGGGCAGCGCAATAGCGGACTTGAATTGATGTCTTCGCAAAGTGAAATAACGCCACTCAAAATTCTCGGACGTTAGAACAAAGCTGAAGCTCTGGAAAGTAGGTACCGGTATCTGCTCCAACCGTTGAGTGGGTCACGTGCCAGGCCTGTAACACGGAGTGAACGGTAACAAGAGGCCCAGGCTCCCACCCACATTCTTTGACGGGCAATCCCGGGTCCAATTAGGTACGTACCTAGGTGCAGGCAATAGGGCTGGCTGTCTGCCTCCTTTGCTTCTCCCTGGAATTCCAAACTTGACATCCCATCATGGCCGTTTCGTTTGTTATTCATGAGCAGGATCCAACCGCCGGGTTCTAGGCTTCATTTGGGTCCATGTCGATGGCGGCAACCGGTTGTTGCTAGTGTTACTTTCACCGCGAATCTATCTCGCCGCCTGCCAGTAGCACACGCCCTTGGGTACTGTCAACCAACCCATCCGCCATCAAAGCTGTGACTGGAACGTTCTCTTATCGTCCTTATCTCCACAGTTCTATGAATACGCGGCCATGATGCTCATGCCGCGGACCCAGCCCTCTACATCAACGTGTCGAGAAATCATGGTTGCCGTTTTGATGGGGGATGACAGGTAAGCAGGGGGGCCCAAGTCGCGCTTTTTTAGGGTTGATTGCTCACTATCGGAAGGCAACCAAGGAAATGGCATGTCACAGGATCCCTCCAGCCCTTCACAAACCTGGCTTCTCCTCAGCAAACGCATTGGTGCGGCAGGCTGATACCGGCACGGAGACCCACCGAAACCGGTCACGTTCTATTCACGGCCCGCTGCCCGACTTTAAATGTGGGCTGTGATTCAGGCCTCATGGGATGGCAGCGGTTATATGGTCTTGATGGAGTTCGTCCGCCCTCGTCAAATCTAAGTCATGACGCATTCTATACGTAGTCAGGAAACAGCTGACTGTGAAGGTCGAGACAAGATCCGCAAGTCAACTAGAGCTATCTACATTGTTAGTTGCCGCAGTGCCAGAACGATGACGAGCCTCCCTGGATTTGTTTTCCTATTCTACATTATCTCGGGCGCTTCCGAATGAGAATAGGGAAGCAGAGGCCTGAGAACTGCATTTGATGAGTGTGCTGCATGACAATCTCGCAGCGGTTCATGCACTGTGGCGATTCCATTTCCAAGGCTGAGGTATGGGATTCGAACGGATGACTCTGCCGAAGCGAATGGCAATAATCAAAGCCCCCCCCCACACCTCACCGAAAGATTGTCGGAATTTGACTGTCCATTATCCAACTCGCAGCACGATACGAGGCTGGTTTGGGCACTTGAGTCAAACACGCCACCTCAAGGCGTCATGTAAGGTACGCCAGTCGCTTCAGTAAGCGTGAGAGGGCAATCAAAAACTTGTTCCCCGCCCAGTCTAGCGAAGAACTGTCTTGCAAGTTCCTTGGTTACCATACATTAATGGCCTCGAGGCCGCGCACCGGTCAAGCGACGGTGGTCTTTTACTCTGGGGCGTCGGCACGTTCGGTTGGCACTATGGTGGGCGAGGTAGTCATCTGCCTAGCTCGACACCCAACCAATTCGCGTGGTGGTTGCCATTTTGTCTCAGCTTATTCATATGAGCCGCCGTAGTCGCGCACCAAACGACACCCACCCGGAGGAACGCGAAGCTTGCAAAATGGTGGTTTTCTTACAGCCCATGCGGAATAACGATGGGACCAATACGGACCCCAGCCCTGGCCTCAGCTTACCACCACTTCTGGGCACGCACCTCTTCTTCTGGCAACATACTGGCCATTTGGAAACCTGCATTGCTCTTCCAGTCGGTCTTGGGGGTTGAAGAGTCACGCTCTCATAGGCTTCCTCCACGTGGGGGGGTTGATGGTGGCTGGCTGCCCCGCGATTTTGAGACCTCAGCACCGGGCCATGGGCGCTGGTGACCACCTTCTTGCAACCATGCAAGGCAACCCTTGGGACGTCGACATGATTCAGCCGTGCCGCCAACCAGTCGTCTGAAATCCTTGTGTGTGTGTGTATGTGTGTGGTGGAGGGCAGTGTCGGATAACCTCCGCTTTCATACCATCTGCCTGCTGAGGCTGTGATACGGCTATATAAGTCCGACTCCACCACTTCACCTGCGATTTACTCTCCACCTCGGTCTGTTATGCCTTGCAGCATTTTACCAGTGCTGAATTCAAAAGAAACTCTCCCTATTCTTGCCTCTTTCGTTTGGTACTACTTTTGAGCCGGCCAGGCCGGCGGGGGCTTTACACGTCTTGTCAGTGATTGCTGTGCAGGCGCATTTCCAAAGCTACCAATATCAGAACGGTCTGTACTGTTTCTTCGACATAACGGCGAGATGCCTCAATCACCAATGTCTCCCTCATGGCGGGACTCTTGGCCACCCACTCTGGTGCGCCTCGCCCCAACGACCCCAAAGGAGTATCCCTCGCTCGACGATATCGATGAGGACCCGCTCACCTATTTCTTGACGCCCGCACCCGATCTCGAGGATGAGGACGAGGACGCCAATATGATGGACTTTGACGCCGGGATCGAAGACAACAGCCCGCGCGAGATCGTACGCAGCGTGAGCCCGTCGGCCTTGGATGGGCTGAACAAGGCCAAGGGCGGCCGCAAATCACCTCCGGTACCCGATCTCTCCGACCTTGCCACACCTGATACGGACGAGGAAGAGGAGGACTACATTCGCTTTGCACCGCAGGGCTTCATGGTTCCATTAAGTCTGCGCGACTTAGCCGTCGACGGCGTAAAGTCCAAAGTACGACCCAGGCCTTCGGGGGCGCTTCTGTCGCCTTCGTCATTCCCGGCAGGCCGGGGCAAGGCTCCTGTGCGGCCCGGGGGGCGAGGCCGCCAACGGAGCGTCTCGTTCCGGCATCAACGGCCGCAGCACGTTTGGCGTGAGCCCAGCCCAGACGTGTGGTCAATCGAGGAGGAGACGGAGGAGGAGCTCGTGAGCGAAATGGGCAGCAGCATCGGCGCCATGAGTGACGTTGGGGACGCAGAGGATGTGGCGGAGACGCGCATGAACAAAGACGTAGAGGCTGCGAAGCCAAAGAAGAAAGTCCGGTTCTTGTTGCCGGCGATGGAGTGAGCGACAAGCACCAACGTGGCATTATACGGCGTTTTGGGATTTGTTCCATTTGCATTGGGAGCTCCATTTGCTCTTCTAACGGTAGGCGCTGTTCCCTCGGGGAGGAAGGGCGTCTTGGTAGTGCATCTTGGCAGGGCACATGGACACACAGCCGCATGGGATGGAGTTTGCATAATACCTGTCCACTTTGGATGGTAATCTTGGGGGCAATCTTTTCCCTTCACTTGTTTTTTTTATCTGCTTTTCGCGCGCATACACACAGACAGAGAAGGATTTTAGGGGCATAATGGAGCAATCCAATTCGAGCAAGTTAAACCCTGATCTACTTGGCTTGTGGTGTGTTGCTGTGAGGTTAGTGAATAAATGATGAAAGCGACGAGCAATTACAGTCCAGTGAAGGGTAGGAGGAGGCAGGAAGAGGCGGGGCCAGTATAGTGGGTGCGCGAGAATGAAGGCTGCGATACTGCGAGATCTCGATCGCAGCTCACGCGATGCAGCCTTTGCCATCAAGCAGCCCTGCGGAGGAGGGGCAGTTCACTCACGTGCAGGGGACTCGTGAGGAAACCCGTGATGTGACAATATTGGCGCTGCGGCATCCGAGACATTTTTGTGTGCGGATTGGCCGGTGGCGATAATGGACGAAACAGCGCTGGGTGAAGACTTTGTTTTGGTTACCAAGATGTGTGTTATGAAGTCAACATCGGCGGAGAATTTCGTCCTTGCATCGTGCCATATATCGGCCCGTATTATATATGGCGAGTTGGCGAGTGAACAGCTCGTTGCAGGCCCATGCTGATAAGGCGGCCATCGATTCATCGAGCCGCTTCCATGCAAGGCGACAAGGTGGGTATGGGGCACATACTACGCATGCATACGGATACTGCGTATGGTAACAAAACTTGAATCAAGGATGGCCGCTGTTACGTTGCCAACAAAATCGACCGAGGAGATTGCGCCTGTGTAAGTGAGACATGCACGCAGCAGGATGAGCTGGCCTTCTTATGCCCGTCGTCTGCATTTCGCGGCGGCCGTCGCGAAGAAGTGCTCTCTGCATCCTGGGATGTCGATCATAGGCTCGCCGAAAGAGATCCGATCTATCCAAGATACTGGCAGAAGCGAGACTACCTACCGGTAGATACCTGGGCGAGGAGGATAAAGCCCGAAGCGACTACATATCACAAGTCCGTGGTGGGAAATGATGACCGGCTGGACTCCAATCCGCTACGGGTACTTGGAGATCAGAGAAGATCAGGGAACAACAAGAGCGAGTGACAGATTTCGCTAGCGTATTCATACGCTTCTTGGGAGAGATACACGACCGAGCAGGGAAGCTGTGGCGAGGATCCTTGTACTGATCCTACCCACCCACGTCCCCAAGCTTTTTTTTTTTTTTTTTTACCTTTCTCCCTTTCCTTCCTTCTCTCTGACTACCCTTCGTAACGTACCTACCATCTACCTAGGAACCTACCTAGTAGGTACCTACAGGTAAGAGCGTTAATCCATGGCACAGACATCCCAGTTCCTGACCAATCAGAATTATCAAACGTGCCTGATGGCAGGCATAGACGGGCTACTGCAGTATTACCGGGGAGCTAAGTATCTTTTTGATTTAGCGTACTTCACCCAGGATATAGGTACATAGGCAGGTATCTGGATAGGAAGATACTAGTGTACAAATAAACTAGGTAGCTACCTGATAATTAGCGTCCCCGTCCCCGCCAGCATGCATCGTCGTCCCAAGGTAAGGTACTGACGGCCCCACCACTTTCGGTTTGTTTACGTCTAAGCTTCTGGCGTCAACATCCGCTGGTTACTCCGGCAGTGCCAACTCAACGGCGCCCTACATTGGACAAATCCGCTTCAAGCCTGGGTTCGACGAGAAAGCCCGATGCCTTTCTGATACGAGACAAGACAAGACAATACACCACATCCGGGCACCTCACATTTTTTGCCGCTTCTGTCTCTGTCCACACAGCGGCATTGTCTACCGGCCTGCTCTTTTTGTACTCATGCCCATGCATCGAAGTTGGCTTCTTGATCCGACCCGATCTCACCGACAGCCTTGCCGTCGCTCTTTTGACGCTGAAACTTGCACTCACTTGTAGCTCCAATTGCCCCCTCTCGCTTACGTACGACTTGCCTCTCGACTTCGCCTTCATGAGCTGCTAGAAACACACCAAACAGTCTATCTAGCCTTGCGCGGCAGCATGCAGCTCACCTAAGTCAGTCATTCCTCGTCATCTTTACCCAGAGGAAGAAGAGGGGCATATACATACCTACCTGTACGACGACGAGACTCTTTCATGCCCCCGCTTTTACGCAGACCACGACTGTGACTGACAGCGGACTCTAGACCATGGCTTCCAAACCTCCCGACGAGAAAGAATCGCCAAACACTACGACAGCAGCAGGAACCAAACCCCCTATTAAACCCGTTTCCAAAGGAGTTAATGACCCGACAACGCCCAAAAAGGCTGGTACTCCTGCTGCGGATGCGCCGGCGGCGACAACACCCAAGAGCGCGCCTGCCCGTCCTCGAGCAGCAACCATGAAGAAGCCACCCGAACCCCCAACATTGCTCGCCGACTTCCTAAGGGGGCGCCCGTCTCCACAGCGCATCGCCGCCGAACGAAAACGAAGGATGAGTCTGGACGCAGTCAAGGCCGAGATGAGGGCCGAGATGCGTGAGGCCGCTGTATCAAAGGTACAACAGCCCGGTGGTGTCAGGGACCGCGTCCAGAAATGGCAAAAGGCCAACGCCGCACTCATGGTGACCGGTGATCCCCTTGCCACTCCAAGCGAGCCCACAGAGATTGCATTTCCGGGCGAGACGGAAAGTGTTACAGAGGAGGACCGCGTCCGGATCAAGCTGCGACAGAAGAGAAAGTCGGCGCCGAAGATTGAGGTGCATAATGAGGCCATGGCCGACGAAAAGGACGAGACGGTGGAGGAATTGCCCGGAGGCCAGACTAAACAGGCACCCAAAAAGCGTGTTGTTAGCGACGACCACTGGATGGCCCAGAAGAAAAAGAAGAGCCCTCCAAGGTCCAAATCACCAAGAGCAAAAGATGCGGCGAGCCCGGGCCCAAGTCCGTTACCCAAAGGCTTTGTACAAAAGACGCCAATCCAGGCGCCTATCGCCAAAAAGATCCAGGATTGGGTGGCCAAGGTCGAGCTGCCAGAACCGCCGCCGAGTATTAAGCATGCAGCGTCAAAATCGACCGACTCTCTTGATGGCAGTAGGATACAGGCGAGGCTCAAGGAGCTTCAGGAGAAGCAAGCAACCTTACCGAAAAAAAGACTCGACGACGACGGCATCAGAGTTACCCCTATACGAACGAAGAGACTCGACGACGATGGTATTCGCGTTAGACCTATCAAGACGCCAGCGTCGGAAGGGTCGAGTCTGAAGGCACCGAGGCCATATAACACAGGAGCCAGGTCTCGTGACCGTAGTCTCGGCGCTAGCTCAAGGCAAGATTCGTCTGACCATATTGTGGTGGTTGAAGAAGATGAGTCCGACCACATCGAGGTCATTGAAGACACCGCATCGAGTCTTCCCACAACGCCAACGCGAAAGCCATCAAAATCACACAAGGCGAGTCGCAAGAAGAACGTACCGCCCCGTACGGAAACGACGGACGAAAAGTCCTGGGTCAGCAGCTCAGAGTCTGCCGTCAAGACAGGGCTGGTTGACTCGGAGCTTGCCCCCAGCTCACTTACAAGCGCACCTGGGGCGAAGCCATTGGCAGACATTCCTGTTGGGTTCTCTGCCTTTAGTGAGCTAGATCTTCCTCTCGACCGAAGCAAAACGAGGAAGAAGACCCAGCATAACCCAAGCTTCAAGGCTGCCGATGTGTTCAAGAAGGTTGTCACCGAAGGCAAAAAGATATTGCACGATGCTGTCGAAACCCCCAAGCAACCCGTCGCTAATAATCCTCCGAGCATTGAGAAATGGCTCAACGGTACGGTCGATCCCTTTGTCGACGAGTCCACCAAAAAGAGGGAGGCACCGGCCCCGAGGAGAGAGCCGTCTGAGGGCAAGTCTCTTCAGAAGGCAAAATCGCAAGACACCCGTAGACAATCATCTGTTGAGCCTCGCCAGAGGAAGCCCTCTCCTCCAACCCAGACAGAGCTATCCGAGTCCACGGGGCTCACGGAGTCCACGCAAACAACCGACATGACGCAAACAACTGATACGACGCAAACCACACAGTCAACAGATTGGACAGAATCGACTTTCACTGAAACGGACTTGAGTGCATCTACCGGGAACGATGAGAACACGACACCAAGGCGTGTAGAAGAGAAGCCCAAAGAAAAGCCAAAGACGCCGACATCCGCTGGCTCCGGCTCTGCCGGCTTGCGCAGAAGAGCGGCGACGCGAAGTTCGCCTTCACCCTTGAAATCAGTCAAGAAGCCATTCCGCGAGATTCTAAAGGAGGCGTTTAGAGGAGAATCCAGCGGTCACCAGACTCCTCCGTCCAAGTATATCAGCGAAGAGGAGCGGCGCCTGGAGCAAGAATACGATAGCTATGAAGAGGACGATGAACCCAAACGCGCCATGCGTCGCCGCTCTTCTGGCTCCAGCCAGTCCTACTCCGATCGAACTTTCACTGACGACTGGACGTATTCTGACGAGTCCTCCATACGTGAGGATCGAACACCGCGTCGCAAGCCGCCTACAAATGGTGTCCATGAACTTTCTACCATTCTGGGGTCCGCCGACACCCAAAGCGTCTATTCCGACATGACCTCAGAAGTGTCCGAGACTACAATTACACAAACTACTGGCCTTACGAGGAGCAATGTTTCGCGTCGAAGCAGCAAAGCAGGTCTCAAAAGAAGACTGACCAAGCACTCCGATCTCGTTTCGGTTCTGTCTCTGCCCGACGACGATCAGGTACCCGGCACCCTAAGAAGTATCAAACCCCGGCCGAGTGTGAGGAAAGCGGCCAGTGTAAGGAAAGCTACCACCCGCCCAGACACGGTGACGACCAAGGATCTCCTAAGGGAGTTCGCAGATGACGAGAATCTATACCAGCGTGAGCTCAAGACGCTGGTTGACGGCGTCATCCCTGTACTTTTGTCCACTGTTCTTCAGGAGGGCTCGACGAGCGCTGTTGACCTCTTCGGTCCCGAGTCTCCCAGCCGTAAAGCAAACAGCATTTCGAAATCCGTTGTCAACATGGGTGTCGCCCTAGAGAAGCTGAAGACGGCACATAAGAGGGCATCTCACACGGATATTGACCGGCTGATTGCCTGGCTGCATACTGCGTCCCCCATTTACGATGCCTATATGGACGCATGGCGCCTCGGCTTCCAGGACCTCATCGTCAATCTGGCCCCCGCGGCCGACCGCCTCGACGACGAGGACTCGCTCATCAACGCCCTCCCACGCAACGCTGAAGGCGACGTCGTTAATGAAGACGGAGAACGAGTTGATGTCGCACACCTGTTGAAACGGCCGCTGCTTCGCCTTAGGACTCTTGCGAAGTTCACCAAAGTAAGTCCATCGCAAGTATTGAAGAATCAAGCTGACGGCCATAGGGTCTCCACGCCGCTATTGGGTCCTACGATACTCTTGCGTTGGTTGGTGACTACAATGCCCTGCAAGAGAAGGTCCGCCGTCGACACAGAGAAGAGTCTGCTAGGTTAGCTGACGAGGACGCCATTAACACGGACACGACTAGAATTCGTGATCTTCGAACCCTCGCGCCGATGGAATCTGTCAAGATCGATCCCAAGCGACAGGTCAGTGCGAAAGACCTCTTCTCGCTCAGCCTGACACACTCCAATGGGCAAAGACTCGAGTGCCAGGTCGAGCTTGTTCACCGCGATCTTCCCGGAGCAGACAATGATAAGGGTGATTTGCTCATTCGCGAGACTGGCAGCGGCCGCCGGACATGGCTATTATTCCCCCCTATGCCCATGTCTGTGATCTCAGGCCGTCGCGGTGAAGCAAGGTACGAGCTTGTCCTCATGGCACAGGGCACTCATAATGGCCGGCAGTGGTACGAGCTACTGAGCCTCGTCACGGACAACGATGATCAAGTGAACGACTGGCTCGACATTGTGGGGACCACGCCTGTTCCCCCCCAGGATCGTCTCCCTATTGTTACTGAGGAGAGCCTTCCCGAATCGCCGCAACACAGAATGGACATACCTGTCGGTGGCAAGCTTCATAGCTCTTCTTCAAGGGACATGTCCTCACCAGAGCCCATAACGCCAAGACGACCAACTCCCAGTCGCTACCACAACCGTGGTTCGAGCATGCCGACCACACCCGTCAACCGTAATCCCTCGCTCGAAAGAACACCAACTCAAGACTCATACAGCGATGGCGAGGGCAAACACAGGGCCGCGCCCAACACAACCCCCTTTCGTGAGGACGGTGCTCCGCCTCCCCCTATTCACCGCTCACTTGGTCCCAAACCTCCCAAGCTGCAGCCTCCTGTCGATATTCAGAGCCCTCGCGTGAAGCGGCGAGGGTCTTCCCCCTTGAAGCACGAGTATCTGCCGTCGGAAGAGTCATCTGACACATCTCGTTCCGTCACCGAGATTTCCGAAAGTGAGACAGAGACAGAGTCCGATTACACTTCATCTGAAGATGAGTTCGACGAAGACATACCTGAGACCGAGGTGGGCTTTAGCATTAGGGAGCCAGAGCCACAACCGGAACGGGAGCGTGAGCGCGAGCGCGAACGTAAACGCGAACATGAGCCCGAGCCGGAACCTCGGGATTTTGAAGACTCCTTTCAGCGAGAGTCGACGACCTCGCAGCCTTTTGTCCAGGATTCGATGGTCTCTGAGTCCGTGTGCAGCCTGACGCCATCCAATTCGGCGTCACAAGCCGGACTCCACGGCCGCAAGATGAGCGCGTCGGAGAGCTATACCAAATACATTGCTTCCGTTTCATACTGGAACGAGAAAAAGGGCCAGTGGAAGGATATTTCCCTTGAGCCTTGTTCCATTCAGGTTGCTGCCGGAGTAATTGAAGCATACTCTTTGGTCATGAGCCCTGGAGGGCAACCTGATGTTCCCCTCGTCTCCCTCGAGCTCACACCCCTCGTTCTCCTCCGACAGTCTACCGTCGTCGATCTTGAAATTCGCTCCGCCGTCAAGGACAACTGCAAGAACAGGGAGATTGGCGGCGGCAACTTCCGCTTTCGCTGTCCGTCGAGCACGGAATGCTTCAACCTCTACATGGCCGTCCACCACGCACGCCTCAATAACCAAAAGTTCATCCAGCTTGAGAACGAGGCGCGCTACAAGTCCTTCGGCGAGAGGCCCACTGAAGACCACGAAGATAACAGCAGCCAACGGCGTAGCTGGTTCGGCCGCAAGAACAGTTACCGCGCGTCTACGCGCGCCCCCTCTCAGTCTCATGACGGCAGCACTCCGTCGTCGAGCCTTTCCGCCACCAGCTTCCTCAAGCGACTTACGGGCGCCGGCACGTTCAATATTGCGCGCTCGTCTATCGATAAACAGGGACACTTCTCCAACACTAATAGTCTCTACACATCCGGTTCTTCGTCCGAAGGCTATCCCCGCTCGCCATCGATCAGCATCTATTCCAACTCCATTCGTAGTCCTCTGTCATCTGACAACATCAAAATCCGGCTGCATTTGCTCGTTACCTCGACTAAGTGGGAGGACTACGGCAACTGCCTGCTACAGATCCGCCGACCGCCGCCGGGCTGGCACCAAGAGCTGCGCGCGAATCATGGTCTGGAGAAGCGTGTCACCGTCACTACCATGCCCAAAAAATCAGACAAACCACGCATCGTGCTCGACGCCGTGTTGGGCAGCGGCTGCTTCACACCTATGGGCAGCAGAGGCATCGTTTGCGGTATTTGGGAGGAGATCCGCGACGAAAGGGGCGAGATCGGCGTGGCACCCAAGACTGGTGGTGCCTCGGGCTCGGTCAAAAAGTGGTGTTTCCAGTGTGCCAGCGTCTCCGAGGCCTCGTGGGTCTTGAGGCTCGTTCACCAGGAGGTGGGTGTCGAACTCCGGGAATGAAGACGGTTTTCTTTTCTGTCTATAGCATCATTGCCTCATTCTTTTCCTATTTTGTTTTTCCTTCTTTTGTTTTCATCATGATTCCCCCACGAGCGTCGGTTCGCTTTCGTGCATTGCTAGGCCTGGCTTGGGCGTCTGGCTTCAGGATGGTGGCACAGCGTGATTGTCCCGTCTTTTTGGTGTTCAGAGGAAGATGATCGGCTGGATTTCGCCGGAGGGTTATTTATATACACTTATGGTTAGGACCAAGGGGCTTAGAGGGGCAGGCTGGTTTTGTTTTTTCAGGGCATTCTTATATGATACCGAAGTTTTTCGCGGGTAGGCATGCTGGGATAGCGTGTACGTGTATGTAAGGGATACGTGTAAAGAATCAATGGTTACGACTCGCTTTCGTTGTGAAGGTTTTCGGTCCTCCAAACCATCCCGGTGCTCACATTCATATTGATATTGTTAATCTATGCACATCAAATCCCCAACCATTAGATTTGAGACTCAAGGGTAGGCAATGCAACCGTCAGCGAGCTCATGGCTACCTATCTTATGCCTTCTACTAATGATACCCCCCGGTTGAGTTGACGGCACCGGCGTCACTATATCTCAGCCATCCTAATGTCTCTGGGCCGCTCTTGATTCTGGTTTTCATCTACTCAGCTAAGTTATGAGAGTGTCGGATTGGTTGCACCATTGGCGTAATTACGATACTGCCTCGGTTAATCGGGTTTGGTACCAGCATTATCAGAATGTGCTTGGCCGATGACAGGATGCCCTGTTCGTGCTTTCGGTATAAGATGATGGTGTGTGTGGCATGTTCCCATTTTCGTGAGAATCAAGTGTCCCGGACCTTGCGCCCTGCCGCTTGCATGGTACCACTGTTGAAAGCCAAGAGGGTCAAGTTTAAACTTGCCCGTGTCTCCTCATCGCTGAAGATATAATTCTGTGCGAGCCTGCAAACCAGTAAAGGCGTTTGGGGGCGGCAGCGGGAGCCTGAAGCAAGACGATGAATCAGTATACTGACAATCGGGTCGAACCTCCCAAGCCGCACGAGCCTCATGCTCGGCATAGCCGACATTTGGGCCGGAGTTTCGACGGCTAACGACCTTCGCGGGCTCCTTTTAGCGTCCACGACACAAGGCAAGTCATCCCGGTGCGGCAATGTAATCGTGTTGCAAAAGCCTTGGGAGATTTGAATATGGTCTTAATTGGTCAAAGACCCTCGCCCGCGCATCCATGGTATCATTTAACCTGTTCAACCGATCATCTCCTCATCGTTGTCACCGCCGCCACCCATCTTCCGTCTCAGCCTCACTGCGTCCTCATCCCTCTTCCTCCGCTCAAGGCCCTCCTTGATCCACGCCTCGTACGCTTCATCTCCACTCTCGACCTTCTGCGCCACAACACCCTTGAGCACCTCGCCCGCAAAGCCGACAAAGTTGTGGCGGCGCAGGGCATTCTCGAACCGCCAGTTGCGGCGCTTCTCGTTCTCGCGCTCAAGTGTCTCGGCGTCACCAATTTCCTTGGCAGCAATTCTAGGGTCGCGCACCATGGCGAGCACGTTGAACCGAATTTCGGAGCTGGCGTACGTGAGCATACGGTCCTGTAGCACTTGCGTCACCTTGTTCGGGAACTCTTCGGTCGTGCAGACGCCGTGCGAGATGGGCGCAGGCTGCAGTCCGTCTAGTTCGTAGAGCTTGCCATCAATGGGCGTGTAGGCAATGAAGTGGAAAGCGTCCTCGGCCTCGCCCGTCTTCTGCGTCTCGTCGACGAAGGGGCTGCTTTTGGCAAAGCTGTTGTGCACTTCGCGGATCAGGTCCGAGTTGCTGAGAGCTTCGCCACGGAATTCGGGCGGCAGAACCATTGTGAACTCGCGGAACTCTGAGAGCTTTTCGCCAATATCCACCTCTTCGGGCTTATTGAGAACGACACTCAGGAGCGCTTGCGTACCGCACGCATTCTGGATCGTCTGTTGGGCGAAGAAAAGACGTTCGGCAGCATCACGGTCGTAGGATTCTTGCGATCGCGCAGGGAGGCCCTCGGAGGGATATCGAAAGAGGAAGATGATGCCGTATATGGGCTGCAGCGGGGCTAGCTCGTCGGGGGAGAGAGTCAGTAGCTCCTCAAACTGCACGCCCTTGACACCAAGATTCTCAAGCAGATATGTGAAGACGCCCTAAGCGCTTGATTAGCTTAGCAATCGCCGGGGTAGGGGAATAGCATACTGCATCGGACTCGACTATGAGAGTTAGCGGAGGTTAGCGATGGGGTGTCGGGGGATGCGTACTGGTATTCCATCCACCACTCATTATGGATGCGGGGGAGATGGCTTGTGATGAAGATACGGGCAATTAATTGGCCGTAGCAATGCCGTACTCACGCTCAGTGTAGCGACCACTCTAGTGGTCGAGGTCGCAGTCAAATCGGAGTTCGCAGTTCACAAAGGATTGGTAGTTAGCTGAGAGGTTGGAGCTTCAATGTCTGGAAGCGAAATGTCTGGCTGTTGACGCAAGGTCGAAGCTGTTGTGGGTCGTGGTCGGGCGGGACCAGGGTCAAAGATTCGCCGGGGCACAACTCACGCTAGACACCCTGCACCAACCATCACTTTAACCACCTACACATTAATGCGGGTTCAAGGTTCGTTGCGCATTACTATCTATGTACAACCATTGACAGCTAATTGAAGTCATATCGCCAGTATTTCTGGCACAAAAGTCCACGCAAAATTGTTCAATCCTCCTGGAATACAAATGAAGAGCCTGGCCTCATCGAGTATATTCACTGCACAGAGCGCGGCGTCGCCGCACGCTGTGGAATCGTCACCATGTGAACGCCCTCCTCCTTTTGGTGCGTTGAACCTATACGTGAACCCGGAGCATAAGTGCTCTCGTGGTCGTCATGGATATGAAATTGGCGCTTGCTATCCTCGTCGCCGTTGCTGAAGCAGCTGGTGCGAACGGCACGGACGAACCAGGGCTTTTTGCCGGTGCTCCTCCATGACCAATACTCCTTTGCATCATACTCACGGGGCTCGAGCCTGCCTCCGGAGAGCCAAACAGTTAGAGCGATGAGGCCGTTGAGAACAGAGTACACAAACACTCCCCTGTGTTCATTAGCTTCGATTCAGATGGCATGACGGAAGAGACTTACGCAATCAGGCCGTAAGCGACGCTGTAGGAGAATGGGATGAAAGTCATGACAACGAAAGAGGGAAGGACGTCGCCAATGTACCGCCAGTTGATCTGGGTGATCTGACGGATCATCATGCAGCCGACCTATGGAGGTTAGAAAATGACAACCGGCACGGCCTTGGAGACTCACCAGTACGAGCGTGCAGCCAGTTGCCCAAGGCGGGATGGACGCGAATATGGGAGCGAAGAAGATTGACATTAGAAAGCAAATGCCGGTTGTCATGGACGTCAACCCCGTACGACCGCCCTCAGCGATGCCGGCGCCACTCTCGATAAACGCTGTGACGGGAGAGCATCCGAACAGGGATCCAATGGAGATGCATGCCGCATCGCAGCAGTAAGCAATGGTAGAGCGAGGGAAATCGCCATCTTTGGGGTCAACGACACCACAGAAACGAACCATCGAGTACATGGTGGCAGTGGCGTCAATGATGTCGACATAAAGAAATGTGAAGAGAGCAAGAGCAAACTGCGATCCGTTTTTGGCGACGTCCCAGTCGAGAACGTTGAGGGTGCGCTCGATTGGATGGAAGGTGACGACGTTCTTGAAGAAGTTGAAGCGGTTCTCGCCCTCCTCGTTATAGGGGAAGTAGGTGATGGAAGTGTTTCGTCTGAGATGTCAGCGGGGTCGGGCCTATAGCTTCGACGCACTTACGGCCATGACAAGATTGACACCAGGGCAATACCCATGATGAGTGCATATTTGACTCGGAACGACATCAAGTAGGCCGTGACAACGCCGCCGGCGAAGATGGCGGTCCACATCTTCGGGCTTGACATTATGCCACCAGCGCACATCTGGCTCTCAGGGTCAATCATCTCAACGGGGCATCCGGCAATGGCGAGTGGGGAAGACTTCCAACCTCCGGTGATGGCACCAATACCGGCGGAGTAAGAAAGCCCAATCTCCGTCAGGAAGAACCCAATACCGACTCCTGTCGCCGTCTTAATGGTCGCTGGTATGAGCTTGACTAGCCACTGCCGCATTCCGGTGAGAGCGAGAACGATGAAAATGAGGCCCTCAACGAAGACTGCCGTGAGTGCTACCCGGTACGGGATGGCGCCTGAGCCGTTGGGACCGACCACCTGGAAGGCAAAGTACGCGTTGAGGCCCATTCCGGGACTGCGTTGTTGTTAGCGCATTTGTTGGCCGGGTTTCGCAAAACAGACGACTTACGCAAGTGCCACTGGCAGGTTGGTAAAGAAGCCAAAGACGAAGCTGGAAAGCCCGGCAAGGGCGGCGGTCGCGGTGATCAAGTCTAGTCGAACACCTGGAAAATCAGCCTGGCTCGGAGCGAGGAGTCAGGCAACTCACTCTCTTTACATGCCGCATAGCTGGGAATGTTGTCGCAATCGGTTCGGTTCTCTAGATCGCATTCACAAGTGCCACCGGTTTGCGAGAGGATGATTGCCTGTGCCGGTCAGTGGGTTGTTCACGTAGCCAGAGACGCATACTCACATTCACGGCGATAATGTAGGCCATTGTCGCAAAAGTCGTGACACCTGCTCGGACTTCTCTGAAAAAGGTCGAGTCGGGTATCTCCTCAGGCTGGATAGGGTCAGCGAGACCAACGTTTGAAAAGGAGGAGAACTCACATGACCGCTCCCCTCGAGTCTGAATATGCGGCCAAAAGTGGATGAGGAGACTGTCTTATCGAAGCGATAGACAGCTTTCCACATGTTGGAGAATTTGCGGCCGATAGTCGATCTTTGCGCGAGGGACTCGGCGGGTTCCAGGCGCTCCATGTTGGAGTGAGTCGACATGTTGCTCATGATGGTAAGCGATGGAGGAAGGAAAGTCGGCGGGCCACCGTCGAGGCGACTCGTCGAGGTAGTGGGTGAGGAGTTGGTGGCACAAGACTCAGCACCAGGGAAGAAGGTTGAGATGTCTTAGACTCTTGTGCTAGGTACGACGAAAGATGGTTGGCGCAATCGACGAAAGGCAGAAGAGGGAAAGGGAAAGAATAAGGCACCGGAAGGGCAGAGTAGGTGTGTAGTCAGATGGGTATCAACAGAAGGAAGGAGATGGTGAGTTAGCCGACAGGCCTGGACTTCGTTAGGAATGGCCGATGAAAGAGGTGTGTCTTGGGAAGGAGAAGAAAGAGAAGGCAGCCGCACCGTTGGAGAAGGAAGTGAGTGAGCGTTGATGGAATACCTAATGAAGGGAGGAATAACCTGGAATTGGAAGGGGGTGGCAGTGGCAGAAAACGATTATGGCCTCTCACTCCAGCCCCAGTCGGTTGTTTGCAAAGCCCGCAACGCACTTTTACATCACCAACTGGAACATCTCCTGAACGACATTACCAGTAGTCCTTCACTTGAAGCAAGGTACAGCGCCTTGCCTTCAATGCTTTACCGCACCGAGAACACCCTGCCTTAGCTCTGCCGTCACCAGCAAAACTCCAGTGAAAGAGGGTGTGCTGTTCTTTCTTTTTCTCTGCAACGCCAATTGCATGTGGAGGTGGGGACGTGGCAGGTAGGTAGTCCATATCGTGAGCCAGCCAGGGAGGGACTTTGGTCGATACCACCTTGAGACTGAATGTAAAACTGCAGCCTCTGTACGCCACTGCTAGCTGCTCAGCCGATGGACGCATTCCTAGGAGGTCGACCAATGCTGACTTATAAAGGCACACATATACCGTCTACACTCTGCAGATTCGTCTACCGCTAATTCTCAGGCTAACGGCAAGGGGGAAAGTGGCCACTCACAGCGCTAAACCTATCATAGAAAGCGGTCAACCTTTCCACCCATCCTTCCACTTGCCCACTTGCCCTTTATTTACTGTTCTTACGCCTTAACTTCCTGCTGACGTAGATAACTAACCCCTGCTTTTGCTATCACCAGATCCCTGTTTCTGCCAGCACGCCAGCCCCTATTTGGTGGCCGCGATACTCCTTGCCGTTAGCCTGAGAATTAGCGGTAGACGAATCTGCAGAGTGTAGACGGTACGTTGAGTTATCATGGAGAGGATTGCATTGCAAGAGAGGGGCCCGGGCTACGTCCGTTTCCCAATGCCACGTAGCTCAAGAGGAGCGCAGGCCACCAAGTTGATAAGGACTTTTCAACGATGAGTTTGTTAGTTCGATTCCGTCCGGCGGATGAACTCCATCTGTGCGCAACGCCCCATAAAACTTCAGCCTAGCTGCCAGGTCAGGCGCACCTTAGCCTTGACGGTGGGCCGCTCGGACCGCCGACGACCCCGCCATCTTACTCTCTTATCTGTCAGCCGGTAACTACATATTATGGTCTTCCATGTCGGATGTCGTCGCCATAGCTTCGGTATTGCAAAGCACACGTCGGTCTCTACGATGACCTTGGATTTCAGCGGCCATGTTATTTCTTTCTGCGCGCTCTATGACGCCTCCAATCTGCCCAAGCCATAGTCAATGGCATCATCCACCATCCCTTTCAATGTTGGTAGCTGGCCTCTCCCATTAATCCAATCGGAAACCATGAAGGCAACAGGAAATGCGGCAACAGTTCAATCTCGAGCGTGCAGGTCGCCGCTCTAGCGTCGTACTGAGCAAGCGAGACATGTCTCGAAGCTCCTTGATAGGACCGCCAAGGTCGGCCAACGGAACTTTGCATTGTATGCGGGATATTCGTCGTCTACCCGAGCTTGAGCTTGTGACACAGTCCTGCTCTCGCGTCGGCCCCTTCCTGACCATTGTCTTGATGTGTGTCATTGCAGGTGGCCTTGTCTGTCCTACAGCCGTCATCAGTCTCTTGACTGGCTAGCTTCCCAAGACTCAGGACTTAACGCACGTCGTACCTTGCTTGTGCATCATGCATTGCTTACAAAACGCCGCTATTTTCATTGCCCACTCCTTGTATCGCTCAAGACCCACGGTGACTTTAACATCGGCTCGTGGACTATCCGTAGTCCGTTCTGGTCAACCCGCGTGGCTCAAACCGTACCCATATATGGCGTCGTGCTCTAATAGAATGAAGATTGGTGCTCGCTCCACTAGACCGTTAGGGACGTTGGTCGACGCCTTGGCATGATTGTGGCCAAGCTCACGCGCATTTTCAAGCTGGTAACAGGAGTAGGAAGGTTGCTCCAGGACAGAATCAGGCCAGAATCAGAGGCATCCTGGTACAAGATGGGTTACAGCTACAACGACACGATGGCTAGAATAGAGGAGGGGGTCTTTGTAGACCTCGATGGCTTGGCATCTGTTAGAAAAAGAAACGAGCAGCATGCTCGTTCTATGTTGTAGTTGAGCGAAGGCGTCCAAACAGGCTAGGTCAGCCGCAACAAAGTACCTGCCAGGGAACCAAGGCGTTGGCGAAGGCTGGCATGGACTGCTCGGCGGCTTCTGTGGGCTTAGCCGAACGATACATCGCAGCGTTGTGACTGGCCCCTCCCCAATTAGTGCATGTACTTACGGCCGGGAGAACGTGCGTCCCCCCTGACACGGGCCCATTCGTGATGCCGTTACTGTGGGATACTGAGACCTGGCCACTCACAGCTCATGGACCGCCTACCCCTCCCAGTTAGGGCGGACTCCCAGGATGCCAGGGGTGGCCTGCTTCGGGTCGTCTCCCTGCAGATCCGCCACCAAGAATCCAATCCAGATCGCTGGCCGCGTCAACCACATCCCAGTGCCTTTACGACCCTGCCTTTGCACTCCGTTCCCTTCCTCAACATCAACAGCTCGCACAGGACCCCGATGCTGCCACTTCGCCTTTCCAGCTGGCTGAAGGGGTGCCCCTTGCTATCTACCGACATGACCGAAACCAAGGCTGCTACGATTTTCCAAGTCCGACGTCCAACAAGCGGTCTGCCGGTTCGAGTCTATGCAATCCGCCATGAAACGGGTGTTGCGCGGGTTCATTTTGCCCGGAGTGCCCTCTCACGCATGGGTATACCCAGACGCACCCGACGGCTTCCTCCCGCGAAACGGTCCGCTGGGACCTACAGGAAGGTCAAACTGCAAGGTTGACAGCTAAAGACACGACGGCGTCTGTGGGAGCGAGATTCGGTGTGACGGACTCCTCGCCGATATTACTGCGATATTATAAATCGATAGGGGATTCGCTTAAGAATGAGAAGGCAGGTTGCAGCTGTCCGCCGTAGTGCGAGGGGACTTTTAACGGGAAAGACTGGGCAAACATGATGTCTTCGCTCGGTCGTATGGCTAGCTCAGCTGCTTCCGACATGAAGGGCATGCAACAACCGTACCCGGTTTTAAAAGACACGGCTGACAACCAGCCAGGCACAGCGCGACGCGAACGTGTCGATAATGAGCCCCACAGTTCAATGGCATGACATGGGCTTGCTCTGCCATGTGGGCAGAAACGCAAGCCCCGCGCCGGCTCATTTGCCGAAAGCTTCCACTCGCCGTTGAGTAGCGTGTTTTGCCGGGAAACGCACGTCCGGCGCGCACATGGGTAACTAGAAGAATGGATTGTACGTGTAGGACGAGCAAGACCATGTAAGTGAGCCTAGCCGCATTCAAGTACCTTTCTCTGTGCGGCGCGGCGCGCACAGCCCATTCTACCTGCATTCCACACGCCAGCCACTCGGCCAAGGGTAGAGATCCTGGCTTCGAACGTCCCTGGTATCGAGGGAGGCGGGACAATGGAATCCTGTTGTTGGGCGGTCAGGAACGTAACCCGTCGACGACTGTGAGCAGTCAATGAAGAAATAGTCCCTTCACTTCCCCCATGCCAGTGTGGCACGGCGTTGCGTACCGTTGATATCGGCTTACACACGTCCACCGCTGCTGTGCTCAGTGCAACTAAGTGTCCGAACGTACATTTCGCTTGTTGACCTCATTCTGTGTGGACTGTGGTGGGTTCATGATGGCCACCCAGCTGGTCCTCGTCTAGCGATTGAGGAATAAGCAATGCGAAGCGGGCGGATCAAGGCAAGCAAAACCACTGGCTGATCAGTGCCCAATAATTCTAAACCAGATGGGTGGGTGACTAGTGGCCGGCAAGGCGCCACAAATCACAGATGACTGCAGCGTGGATGGGTTAATCGGTGGCGTAAAGTTAGGGATAAAGGGGGCGGGCAATGGGGGCTAGAAGCACAGTTGTGTATAGCACGATTCAATATGTGGACGTACTGGGGAGTGCAGATTGAGAATGATGGAGCTGGATCTATAGTTTAGAAATGTGCGTCCTACTGCTACTCATGCATACTCTGGTCATCATCTAATTTCCAATGTCACGGTGCATGACCGGACGAACGCGCACGATCACACACTTTCTGGGTGTGGTTCATATCGGGAAGACGGTGATTATTCGCACCAAGACAATCTCCCGGTACTGGAAGCACCTCTGACGCAACCTTTCAAACCCTGCCCTGTTCCTCTTGTTCCTGTCTCTTTACCAAATGCTGGCTTGACGGATGGGAGGGCAAGTTAGTTACCGTTGCTCTGTTCCCGTGCGCCGCCCCAGACCTTGATCTGGGTTTGCCATTCATCACGTTGCATCTGCATATGCGCCTGTGCCGCGCATCGAATCGACTGTAGCTGCGACATAAGCACACAACAAAGAGGAACCTTCACGCTTACACACGTCAACTGCCAGTCATCTTCGTCCCACACCCTCGTCCTCGTCCTTGCATGCTGGCGACTCCTTCCGTCAGTCTTTCTTCGCCTTACAACTAGGCACCTGCCTCGATTGGCCCGGGTCTGGAGTGTTTCTCCTGATACACACTAGTGGTTTCCTCACCCAATACATCTCCTTCCTCCTGGGTTGTCGTACCTGCCTTTTCCCACTCGACCCTTTATCTATCAACAATTCCTGATCGTACCCCACCCCATCCGCCGACTGCAAATTCCCTTCGACTTTGTCCATTATTCTCTCCCTCCCGACAGTTCTCACAATATCGGGTGGGCTTTTTTGTTTTTTGTGTGCATCGCTCTGCTCGCCATCCAAAGTCCTCCTCAATGTTCTCGGGCTCCCGGTCATCACGGCTGTTTTACCTTGAACACCTGCGACTTCCTATCTCCGACAACGACTGTATTTTAATTTCATCCTCATCAACCTCGACGACGCCAGATATCGGGCAGCCTACGATCTTGGTTCTCTACAAGACCTGAGCCTTCACCAAAACAACCGTTTTCCGATCTTCGGGCATACGTCTTAAGATCAAGACATACTTGCAATCTCGCATCTAGATTTGCGGAGAAGGCAATCGCTCGTGTATATATAACATCCCTAACCCTACCGCATCTTCTTGATACCAATCATCACTCTTTACGACAACTATCTTCTCGGGACCGACGAACCACAGCCCACCATGTGGGAAGTTGTATGGACGGATCCCGATAGGGAGTCCAGGAAAGAACACCGCGAGCGGAAGGCAGTAGAGCGAGAATACAAGGACAAGTCCCGAGCGACTAGGGCTTCTGTGTCCACTCGGAGCTCCTCTTCATCTGATAACAAGCCATTCAGCTTCTTCGGATCCAAGGGTCTTAAGAGGACACTTACACCGTCAAGCGTCAAACCACCCATGAAAGCCACATTGAAATCCCCGAGCATCGACAGCACCTATAGAGGCTCGCTCTTGTCGGCCATCTCGGAACCACCGCCACTCCCTGAAGTGCTGCCTGGCAGTCCGGTCACGGCCGTGGATCGCACCGACCTGCCGGAACACTTAGCTGACTCTTTGCAAAGTTCGCCAATATCATCCAACAGAGGTATAAATACCCAACCCTACAGCCTTGCTGCAACTCACTGATATCCAGGTTTCATAGACTCAGTTTTCTCCAAATGGACAGACAACTCGTTGGCTGTGCCTGCATCTCTATGCGACATGTCCGTAAGCGAGTCGACGGCAGGAAAGCGGGAGAACTACGTCCAGAACCTTGGCCCGACCTCCTTCATTACAAAGAGCACCGAGATCACTATCTTGCCCCGGACGACTGAGAACGAAATCTCAGGGATGGTTTCGCGCGTTACTATCACAGCGGAACCTGTCAAGGAGGAGTCGCCGACACCTACTCGTTCGCCGGCAACGCAGTAAGTGAATTCGCCGAAACTCCAGGTAACATAACTAATAGAACACAGACGTGCAATTCCGACCTTGATTGATACACCCGTCAATCTGTTCCCAGGGCAGGTGAGCCCGAAGCAATCACTACGGCAGGTAGCTTCGTGGATGGCAGCGTTCAAGCCCAACAACCCAGACGCCTGGAAGCCTCCAGATGAGTGGGACTGCGGTCCGGCACTAGAAGCGCGAAGCCCTATGATTGAGAATGACATCGAAGAGGCACTAGAGGTTGACGATGAACTCGCCATGTCCATGGACCTCAACAGCATGCAGCGCGAGATTAGACGCATGGCCGCTGCAAGTCACAGCATCCGTCTTCTGCGCCTAAAAGAGGTCTGGGGCGACACCACCGATGCCAATCTCTATAAGGAACTCGAGATGGAGAAAAAGAGGTGGATGCTTTCGTCGTTACACAACATGGACAAGCAGGAGAATCAGAACCAGGAGGCCCATACTGATAAGATTACTCCGGCCAAGGCAAACAAGGTTCTAGCACTCTACGAGGCTCAAGGTCAGTGAAGACGAACTCATGATCATGTGATTGAACTGACATTTTCAGCGACTACCTCATACTTGGCAGCCCTCCACTTCAATAAACAAGTCTATCACCTGTCCTCTGCTCCTTTGTCTCATAATCTCTTCCCCAACATACACCCAGTTCTTGTGCCCGCAGTCTCGCCATCAGCCTTCCCAGTGGCACCGTCGCTGTTTGGTGTAGCCTACTCGCTGGCACTTCCGGCACTGTTGCCATCTGCCGAAGTCCCTGGGCTTCTCAAAAACGTCCACAGGTGTCTCGCAGTTGGGGGAGCCCTGCATCTGACGCTGATCGATCCCCTTCCGATTACAAACACTCTCGGCCCCCTTATGCGTTCGTGGATTGAGGAGAACCTTATTTTCAACCTTGAAAAGAACTTCCGCTGCATGAACCCTAGCAAACTGTTTCCGCTCTGGCTCGCAGATGCTTCTCTTCGTGGCGATGGCAGTACCATCACCACGGTAAGATTCTGCGCCATGCCACCCATCGACAGGCCGGACACGGCCACGAACGACGCCGAACAGCCTGCGGATAGGGCCGTTAAACAGGAGCTACGCACTATGGTCGGTCGAATGCTCTGGAGAGAAGTCTGGGGTCAGTTCATTACTGCCGACCAGTGGTGGTGGGAGCAGCCCGACATTGTTGCAGAGTGCGAGCAGCTCAAGACAGCGTGGGAGTACAGTATTATTGAGGCAGTCAAGACTTCGTGAGGCGGTCGTAATGCTGGAATTACTTTTTAGGGGAGCAGAGATGCATTCCTTGATGGTGTTGGAGGTCAGGTTTCTTTCACAATACCCACTGGATCGCCTGAATGGCGGATGGAGCCGCTCGATTTACCTTGCTTGTGGAGAGTTTGGCGGATTCGATACGAAGTGGGGTGAGTTTCTATGTATAACGCAAAACTCCCATTTACCGGCGAAAAGATGAGCAGATTTCGTGTAGCGACGAGCTGCAATCTCGAGTGGAAATGGGCTTGGCGGGCTGAATATTGCTATGTACGAGACCACATGCCGTAATGATCAATACAATGGCTATGGCCCACGATAACGTCCGGGTCCTCGTGCCACGTATCTATCCCATGGACTGTTGTTGTTTAGGAGTGATGAAGAACGAGATCGCCAGCCAGCCCTTAATTCGAAGTGGGTGCCTGAAGAGAATTTTCATGCCACAGAATCTGATGGGAAAGGAAAGCTGGCCATTGAAATTTCGGCTGATCTACTAGTACGAAAACCCTCCTCGTGTTTGGATGGCTTCAGATGGAACATGATTTCCTCAATCAAATGCCATCCATGTATGGTCCCTTAGGTGCTTATTTTTACCTTATTTTTATTTTTACCCAAGGCATCCCAGCCTTGACAGCTTTCGGGGCATCCCCCGTCCTGGCAGCTCCACAACAATGGAACCCTTTCTTGGTGTTTCCGACGAACCATTGCTGATCCCTGTCCTTTCCCCCGCAACATCCACATACCTTTGTTTCTTTGTTGCTCTTTCGATTCGGAAATCGTGAAGAGAAGAGAGTGGGATCCTTCCTTTTTTAATCCTTCTTCTCCCCCCCCCTACTTTGCTCTCCCTTCTTAGGGCTAGAGTTGCTCACGGCCCTCCTTCGCGTTGCATTTCTTTTCGGTTGAATCCAGCTGAGTTTCGGCAATCGGTCGCGATCGGTGTTAAGAGGGGCAGGTAAGCAGACGGCTCGCCTTGCAGGATAAAGGAGCGCTGGTTTGCCTAGTTTGGAGGGGAAGTTACTTTGATTGTAGTGGAGAGTAGTGATTAAGGGGCCATTCCTCGGTTGAAATCGTGATGGTGGCCTATCTGCAATAGTCACTCCTAGTCCATTGGAAACTAGCCAGAAAGACACCCTTAGATATTCCCGCTGTAGCTTCCACAAGTTTGCCTAACACATGTACAGATTATAATGACAATCTGGATGCACGGCGGGTCGACCCTTTTGTGGTCTCGGCTTGGCCCTTGAGATGGGACGTCCCCCAACAACGTCCTCCAATTCCAGTTCGGGTAGCAAGTTGCCAACGGTCAGGAGGCAGCGGTTGATGCTGATGGAACTTGACGCATCATCGGCCACGGCTATCCGTGCTTTGTTCCCTAGTTAGGTGGTCTTTTCACAGACTAAAAAGCGTCGGACAAGTCTAGAACACCACCCTGGCCTCCCATGGTGCGGAACCGTGGCCCCGGTGGAAATGCGTTTCGGTTGTACCAGATGCAACCTGGGAATCTAAGGGGACTGCTTCTTCCACTGGCTGCGAGATCGCACGCGTATCTTGCTGCCATGGTTGGACAGATCCGGTTCGCTTCACAAGATTAACGACGGTTGCACGCTTTGTTGAGATGTCGCGTGGCAAATAAATCCAAGGGGAAGCAGGGGTTCAGAAGTTACGGACTAGGGGCTTCTGAAGTGAGAGTCGGAAAGTATTAAGAGTAAGGAAGGAGGTACTAATCCACTACGTATCGGAAACGACGGTGTTTGGTCCAGGGTTACGGATAGGAGCCTCCCGGATGGATTGACTGATTTTTGGCTGTTTCCTCGTCCGTCATGATGATGTACTTATATTCGCACAGGCAGAAAATCTACCCTTGTACCTGAGAGGCACGGCAGATGCAATCTGCAGGGCCATATCCGAGAGTCAAGGCTGAGGACACCCCCGGCCAACGTCAGGTTTGTAGCACCTTAGTATCTCAAATCGCGCTCTTGACCTCTATGGTTAAGATCAAAGGTTGATTGTCAGCTAGGAAACTAGTCGATACCTTATTGTGTTTCTTCTGCAGACCTTATATTGTGCTGAGTATGGGGCATGACATTTTGGGGGGGCTCCGATTGTGTTGAGAGCATTATTGTGTACCTGGATGCCTATGACCCGGTCGCCTTGGATCAGGATACGTACCTCAGCATCCGGGCAGAAAAGCTTGAGGTTCCCGCATGAAAGACAAGATGCGGGCGACAACCTGAGGCTCGCCTCTGCTACCTAGGTAGTACTGTTACAACGCTATCGGCATATCACTTCCAACAGTCGTCATGACCTTTTTCTCCAGGAAACCCACATACAGGACCGGAATATGGGCTCCTTGTGCGTGAGAGAAAAAGGGGTAATGGGGCCTGGCAATTTTGACCCGGCACGATTGCGCCCTAATATTGAGTACTCCGTAGAGATTGGCAGCATTGGTCCCAAAAAGGGCCAGCGGGGCGAATCCTGCGAGCTCCTGGTCGGACCCGACCCCCCGCCCGTCGCACACGGAATTGGCGCGGAAAATCGTCGAGGGACATGGCATGGACGGACGCGTCCTTGCAGGCATCATCTCCTGGCAGATCCGCTGGCGCCTGCTGGCGCTGCTGAGTGCCACCGGTTGAGCAATGACAAAACCGGGTAAGCGTGGAAGCCCCAAAGGAAAGAGACGCTGGGACAAAGCAACAACACGCCCTCCTCTCAAGACAAAACGAGAGAACGCTGGTGTGTCACGTTCTAGTATCGCTCTATCTCACCAACACTGGCGCCACCACTTGACGTGTGCTGCTTACATTTGAGTGGAGTTAGCAAAGCGGAGCATTTGAGGTAATGTACGATGCAGTAAATGGCCAATCCAGCCGATGGAACAATGAAACTGATTTTGTAGAGCCAAAAGGATATATACAGCAGGTGCCTCCTTGCAGTAGTGGGCATGAATCTATCAACGCGACCGGGCCCATCAAATACATTCGCATGCCACCGGGTATCATCCACCTGAAAATGTTATGCCACCGTGACACGTGTGCAATCTCCTCTATGCCCGCGAAGCTTGCCGGTTAGAGTTCGGTCGACTGTTCGTGAGCTCGGTTATGCTCTCACTCTCGTGGTTTTTTGTTCTTCGATTCTGGCGCGATATCTTGAATGAATTGCTGTGGCGAAAAGTGCCTATAATCTCTGTGACGTCTGGCCGTCGAGACGCATACTTGATCTCAGACCACACGATCTTGCAGGCCTTCCGTGAGGTCACGACGTAAATAAGTGCGTTCCAGAACCCTTGAAGTGGGAGGACAAAGGCGCTCATGTACTCAAGCGGCGTCGAGGACTGCTTGGTGTGAATGACCGAGTAAACGCGGTTGGCGCTCGATGGGACCCAAATGATGAGGATGACAGTGAAAAAGAGGATGGAGCACTTAGTGTACGACCAAGCAGCGTTGTTGAGCTCGCGGTTACGCCTGCGAGCCGAATTTACAGGACGCTGGGCAAATGCTTCGACAGCGCTGCTTTCGACAGGCAGAACGACGTCAATGTGCGATTCGTTGCGGTTGTGGTTGGCAGAGATGGTGACAGAGTAGGCTGCGCTGGGCATCCGTGGAGCTGTTCCGACTTCTGATCCACGTCTTCCCATCGGCCCCAAACCGATAGAGCCCTGAGGTTGGTCCACTGTCACCTCCGAGGTGATGTAAACCTCTGTCGTCTTCATCGAAGCGAGCACATCAAGGAACGAATGTCGTCGGTCGGGGTCTGAGGAGCTAAAGTTGTAAAGCTGTTTGCGTTTCTGGTATATCTCTCCGCCGGCGCGGATGTAGATGAAGAAGGTGATTAAGATTGCAATCCTGGGCAAGTCAGCGATGGCATCGTTGTTCTAGGAGAATTCATACCAGACGGGTCCGTAAAACGTTATAATGCGCCATATATCCCATTGGGGGGTGATCCAGCACCACAGCGTCGCATTGCCGTAAACCCTCTGTCCGTTATCGTTTTTGATGAAAATGTATACCAATGCGGGGACAAATGGGATGCCGTAACAGCAGACGAGGTAAGTTATCTCCATACTTCGTAGTCGTTCGGCATCGAATTTGTAGTAAAAGGTTAGGTATACATTGATGGCCATGGTAAGCGTCCAAAATGCATCCGCAGGCATGAACCTGCAATGTGTTAGCCATTGCTCGGACAGACGTCAAACATGCTCACATTTGTATAAGGAAAGCCTGAAGTTGGCAGCCCGGGGAATCAGGGGAGCCGATATATGACCGAGCCATGAGGGTCCCGACGTTTGACATCATGTTGCCAAAGGACGCAAAGAATACTAGCCGGTTGATGGGCTTGTGAAACGCTCTCGACGAGCAGAATGTGACGATGATGAAAACGCATCCTATCAAGGAAAGCACTGAACATGCCCGTTCGATGATACTAAACAAATCGAGGTCCCCCTTATCCAGGTTTGTATTTTCTTCGAGCGCGCCCATGGTGACTGGGTGTGTGATGATATATAGCCCAGTATAGGTGAAGGCCGTTGTGTAGCCGGCGGCCTTGTAGGATCCGAGACAGCAGGATCCGACAGTCGTATACCTCGACGCCCACCAGCGGTCAGTGGGACGGGAGAAAGTGATTGTCGATGACGGCGCCTAGAGGCCCTACTTCAAATATTTCGCTTGTGTCCGGATGTTCGACGATGTCGTTCTCCCTCGGCGAGGGTTACTAGTTCAATGTTGACAGCAAAAAGGTCCGATACTCAGCGGTATGAAGAGGTATTGCCAGCGCAGGCAGTGTCTGCGTGCCGCGTCAACTCTCCCCCAAGATCCTATGCTGACTCTTGGCCCAGATGGTCTACAAGAGAGCGCAAGCCGTTGTGCGTAACCGGAACCCAGGAACCGGATAGTCGAGCAATGAGACTCAACATGATTCAAAGAGGCAAAGACAAACAGAACCAAAAGCAACGGCGATAACAGCAAAATGTAGGAAAATCTTAGAGGGGAAAAGAGCGGAGCCAGTCATCAACTTCGTCGGGCCCTTGACTACCGCATGGCTCATACCAGGGGGAAGAGGGTGGTGTAGACCAGGATAGGTCAAGATGCTGTCCCCAAGTGCGTTCCATGTCGGAGTACCTGCACAGGGTTTGGCAGGTACCAATGGGCATGGAAGGCAGGGGAGAAGTTACGAAGATACCTGGAAAATGTTGGAAATTGACTGAGGCCGCCATGTCCGCCCAAAAGAGGGCAGAGCAACGAGGATCATCTACCGGTACCTTAGTTCGGTACGCTGGATCGGGCAAAGTGAAGGACTTGGCTCCAGCTTAGCGCGGGGTCAGATGAACCTGGGCACTCCGGGATGGGGGGTTTGCCCCATGCTCACCGGCGTGCGCCGTTGCAAGGGTAATCCTGAAAGAGTTGCTCGTACACTAAGATGGTAGCTGCACTTTGAGCAACGCCGTTTTTGGCACTAAAATTCAGGTCCAATTTTTGGAGTCCTTAGGGCATGCCGCTCAGCATCATCGGCTGGAGGCGCCTATTGCCCAAGGCAGATATCCTTGAGGAGCTCGGACGGGTAGGGCAAGGTCAAGGCGGCAGCGACGGGATGGTTGGCGGGAACGGACCAAACTGTATCTGTGAATTGGAACTTTTCTCAGCGCCACCGACAAATTCCAGAGAACCGTCGATTTCACTCCTCTTGGTGAAACCCTTGTCGAGTCACCACAGGGCAGAGATCGGGTGCCGTAGATTGCCATGTTCTGTCTTGTCAGCAGCTTCTTGCTCACTGGCTCAACCCATACTAGCAGGGTCGACTGGGGAGAAGAGCCGGTGCCCACTTGATGGGATTTTATCTCGGGCAACTGTCGAACAGAAGAGAAGCATCATGGTGACAATTTCAACTGCAGTCCTCTAATGGTGATGCCGAAAACGAGCCGTTGGTACGGCTGCCTCACTAGAGTACGTTGCACGGAGCTATCTGAAGCACACGCTACTCTATGGGCCGGGCGGCAGCTACCGGTAGTTAAGACAACCGTTTCTTCTCACCATCCCGGCTGATACGCCGGTTCCCTAGCGGTAGCCGAAGCGGTCAACATATGTGCTCTCTGATCTCGAATTATCAGACTGGACCCATTTCGAGAAGCGATCGATTGCTTTGCAGTATAGAGCCAACACCAAGCTGGCGATCGATTGAATGGCGTGGGAACGGCCATATAATCAGTGTCTCTTAACCAGGCCGGAAACCCGATGCCGTTGTCGGTCACGTGAAGAGCGCCATCATCAGCTGCCGTCTTCGAAGATGACAGGCGGGCGGATGCTGGAGAATTGGTTTTTCGACTTGGAAAGGCCTTAACGTTACGTTACGTCGCCATTGAATCTCAAACTACCTAGATTTTGATCAAGTGCAGGTACAGATAGCATCAGCGATACTGGACTGAAGCTGTGCTGCACCCAGACTGGATGGGAAGGCCGTGACAAGATACTTATTGGCGACCTTGGACAGGCTCTGATGAACAATAGCTGCAAAGTATTGCCCAGAGATGAGGGGCATGAAGCAGACAAAGTCCGGGGAGACAGACATATGAGATGAGTGGGTAGCCTAGGAGCGAAGCAGTCAGAGAAAAGCAGTTGGGATTGGTTCATGGCTGGAGTGTCATCACAAGTGGAGACAACCATTCCCTAAGCTTACCAAGCCGGGGAAAGTGGGGTAGCTATTACCTACTGGATGGTCGGCTCAAAGACATGTCTTCCCGGGAATACGGCTACCACACGCTTCCCAAGTCAAAACACTCCTTCTATGTATGGATACTTCCGGGACACACCCTTACTTACCTAGTTCATTTATCCCCTGCACCTGTGCGCTGTGCAAATACCCTTGTCGATTACTAACAACTCAGCTTGTCATTGGAAACCCAGGTTCATTTTTTGCTAATATTGTTGGCCGTTGCAAAATACCACGTTTCCAGAGACGCAACGGACCAGCGGCGAAACGGTGCCAGAAACAGGATCATGAAGATGTCAGTTCTGATATTCGCTAGGTAGGTGGATATCGACGGCGTCTGCGTCAAATATGTAATAAATCGGCTCTTGGCTTTCAGCTTAGCTCCACAGATCCCCCTTCCCAGTTCCATTAGCCTGCTTCCTTTGATAGGACAACACGCCTATTTCGGCAACCAATAGGTATGCGTATTGTTGCTACTCTAATCGAGCCTGGGAATTCTATCTCACCCATGGGACGCGTGCTTGTTCCTCGCCATGGGTTTGTGACTCTAACGGGATGTCTTATTGGGTTCGTACAATGCCAGCCAGCCGAAGTCAAATATACGACACCATACATGATAGTACACTGCATCTCGCTCTTGAGAGAACCAGTATGGTAACAGGGCAAGTCAGGCTAGACTGCAGAGGGGCGCCCGGGGTCTAGCGGCTTGGTCTAGATAGCAAGAAAGGTGTGGCGAACATGTTTCGGGAGCAGTTCCATCTCCTAAGCCACCAAGGTCCGGTGTCGTTCAAACTCTCGATTCGTCTTTGGGTGAGGCTATGTTGCCCGCTGGATGCCGTACGATATGGTACCTATGATGTCTTGGTACTGCTCAACTAACTTCCTCATCAAGCCTCCATAACTGAAGCGCTTCTGCACGATGATACTGATATATGGGATGACTACACTGAAGCGTCTTTTCGAGAAGAAGGAAGATTCACATATCGAAATGGACGAGAGCCACCAAGGCAACTTCGCAGAAAGGCGACGCCTCTGAAGGCCCTGATTAAACAGGGACTATCCGGCTCCCAAACCTAGGATCAGTGTACTCTCCATGTAGCCCAGCTGCGTGAAACGAACATGGCTTCTGTTCTGTGAGCCAACGAAGCCCTCCGTCAAGAGCTTATCCAGAGGCGCCAACAACGTTGTCATATTCTCCTAGTGTGAAGGACCTCATACCTGGAGGTGTTCTTGCCAGAAATCACATAAGCAACAAGGAGATATACACACCCCCTTCCCAAAGAACCCAGCTTTTATCCGACCGGCTGGGATGTCCTCCCCCACAACGCCACTTGCCAGCAAAGTGATTCACCTCTGCGTTTGGGCGATCATGTTTATATATACCGACATGGACTGCTCCAGGAGACGGCTCATACGATCTGCTCAGGCTGAGGGGTTAAATGACAGCCCGCCACCGACGTCGCTTTCATGGCTATGGTGAAAAAGGGTGCAAAGTCTGAAACCGAGTGTTTCAGACACAAGACCTTCCGCGTCAGACGTTCAGAAGATTGATGAAGCCTCTAGAGAATTTTGGTGTCACTGCAAACGAAGCACTAATATGGACAGTGGGTTCTTCATGGAATGGTCGATCTGCTAAGGCACTAATATTTTAAATGATGTTGGCAAGAAGGAAACATTTCTCTTAATAGTAGCATTGGCAAGAGCCTGCTCCCTACCGTTACTCTGATGGTGGATAGTGTTTGCAACGAGGTTATGATACAATCAATCTCCAGTAAGTTACGACAGCAATTTATATCCTGCCACTTCCAAATGCTTCAAGCTCTTTGTTCAGCCTATACCTGATCCATTATCAGTGGTTATCAGAAGGTTCGAGATGGAGGGTAGTTCACTCCTTTGAGGTATTGGTCGCGAGTGAGTAGATCGAAGTTTCTATATACATCTATACGCGCTGTGTGAAAAGAAAAGATAAGATATTTTTGTCGTGTTCGACAGTGTCCCGTTATCCCATTGTCTTGCGTCAATGTCGACCTTCACATTAGGGTTTTCAAGCTGAAGCAGACCAACAACCTCAAAACACAGCGACGCGTATGTTCTCGTCACATAGCAGCCTTTACTATCCCTTGAATATTGATAGACCGACTGAGGTACGAGCACTGGCTCCTTCTATCTTTGTCGGGGGTGCGATAGACGTTCGCAGCTAGAATACTCCTGACTGTGTGCGTCTCTTGGCATCCTCCACGAGATGAGGCCTAGACCATGATTCCGCCATGATTTACTCATTCTGCTCAAAATACAATAGTCTCCATTTCATCAGCACCAGAGAGTATTCACAAGCACCTTCTGCCCCATGAACCGAACCCAGATAGCCGTCGAAGCCTCAGCACCTTGGAACTCAAAGGTGACTTCCCATACAGTTGCTCCCTTCAAGCTTCATCTCGAAACACGCTACGATGCCGCGGAGAACCAGATCAAGCAAGAGACCGCATAAGCACCGCCAAGAAAACTTTGAGCCGACTCTCATCCCCGCCCAGAGCCACGCTGTCGACGAAACGCACCATCAACACCGGTCACGAAAAGACAGAAAACCAGCCAGGGGATGCCGGAGCTCGTCCGTACCGTACAAGCCCTCGAGAAAGCAACGCCACGACAGGCACACTCGCCGCACCGTCATTGAGATGGATACGGATGGCGACTTCACCATGCTGCCCACACCCCCAGCCTCACCAGAGACTCCATCCCTCACTTGCACAACCGCCCACAAAGACAGCATCATAAATACGGGCGTCGCCAGCAGCCGTGACAGATGCTCCAACCCAGAGAGTTGCGTCTCTCTAAGGTCTTCAAGAGTCTTTCCCGGAGGTTCCTCCACGGCAGCCCAGCAGTCTCCCGGCGACACGACTTTGAAGAATTTCCGATTTCGACATTATTTACTTTCTATGCTTGACCAGCAGCGTGCCGCCGTTGAGTTGTGGGCCGATAGCGTTGGTGCTGGAGGGCCCGCGGAGCCAATGGACTGGCAGCCAGAGCAGGAGCGGATCGTCTATATTGCGCGGGATCCCGTGGAGTACGGGTGTTATGAGGATCGGTGGAGAATGGATCGTATGTTGCTAGAGGGATGGCGGCAACAGCAGAGCATGTTGGCAGCGGCAGCAATGTCGACGCCGGTCATGGTGCAGCCTGAGCTGGGGTTATGGACCGGTGATACGCGTCTTGGTGGGCCGACAGTGCCGGTAGTGTGGGGGGATTCTGCACCTGAGTTATGCTTTCTCGACGAGATTGAGTGAAGTCGTGGGAGGTTGTGTAACTAGATCTGGGTATGTCAGAGTAAGTATGGGGTTGGGGGGGACCCAACATTTGCATCACCGACACATCCGATGCAGACCAATACACAAACAACTACTACTGTTTAAGTCTACAAGTCCGCATTAAACATGCCATTTTCACCGCAGAGGACTTTTTGACACCCATAAGGGTTAACATGCAAGTTCTGAACTAGACCAGTCCTAAATTCCTAACGCCTGTCCAGATGAAGTCCGACCGACCGTACCCATTGAAGCAAAAGTCAAATCTCGTGGGAATCTCGCAAATGTACAGATTCAACCGCTCACCCACCCCCACTCTATCACGCACAACGCATGCTTTTTCACACCAGTCTTTCATCGTCTCCTATGTCTTCGCACCTTATTTCGAGTAGCGCGAGTACTCGGCAGCGACCAGGCAGTGGTCACGCTCGAAGGGTTCTGCGGATTATTAGCCTTCATGTCCGCGTGAGGGGAATGTAATGGGGTTCACCAACCTAGCGTAAGCTGCTCCTTGGGCGTGATGCGCTCCGCTCTCAGCTTCTCAACCTCCATGGCGAAGACCTTGTGAGCCGGGGCAGTACTGTCGATACAGTTGGCCTTGATAGAGATGAGGATGCCGCCGCCGACCTTGAGGAACTGGTGAGCGTTCATAGCGACGATACGGGCCTGGTCGGGCTGGGCGACGTCGGCGAAGATAGCATCGACCATGGGCATGAGCATGCGGTACTTGAGAGGCTGACGGGCATCCTCGACGATGGGGACGACGTTGGTACGCTTGGCAGCCATGCCGATCAGATCACGGCCGGAGCGAGGCGAGAATTCGACGGCGTAGACGAAACCGGTGGGACCGACAATATCGGCAACGTGGGAGACGGAGGTACCAGACGCACCACCGAGGTAGAGGACCTTGGAGCCGGGTCCGAAGTAGAGCTTCTCCAGACCACCGATGACGGCAGCAGCCAGCTTACTGCGGAAAGGGTTCCATACGCGGTACTCGACCTTGGTGGTTGTGGTGGTGCCGTCCTCGTTTTGGACGCTGTCGTCGACCGAAACGCGCTTCTCGCCGTAGACGGACTCGCCAGGGACGATGTTGCGGGTTGCAATGGCATCCTCCTTACCGCGGACGACGAAGATACCCTCGTGACGGTGGGGTTCCTGGGGTTGTCAGTCAATGTTGTTCTTCCGAGGCAAAATGGAAACTGGTCAACATACCACAATGACCTTCTGGCCACCCTTCTGACCAGGCTTGCCGCCTCCACGACCGCCACCCCTGCCGCCGCGCTTGTCAATGCCTCCACGGCCACGAGCACCACCGCGACCACCACCTGAAGGTTCATCAGTACACAAGTTCGCACACCGCCAACGGTTTGTTCTCAAAGCTCACCGCGACCACCGCCACGTCCGCCGAAGCCTCCGCGACCGCGATCACCGCCGAAGCCGCCACGGCCACCACGGTCACCGCCGCCAAAGCCTCCGCGGCCACCACCGCGTCCACCAGCTCCGCGGGGAGCGCCGCGACCACCGCCACGAGGCACGAAGGGAGCCATGTCTGATTGTTTATTCGGAAGGTATTGTTGAGAGTTGTTGTAAATGGGGAAGGTGAATTGGGTCAAGACAGGCAGTTCCCACGTTGTGTAAAATCGAATTGGGGGGTGTCAGAGGCGCAAGTGGTATCCTCTTGGTGGCGGGTTGAGCACTGGATATACACTTTGGCTGGGTGATTGAAATTTTTCGTCGGACTTTTTTTCTGGGAGCTCCAAAAAGATGCACGGACCAGGAGGCATGCAGAGAGAATGTGGGGTCATTGGTTCGTGATTGGGCGCGGCGGAACGACAGAAGTGCCGTTTTCCGACAGGAATTTTTTCCAGAGATTAGATAACGCCGCTGCAAAAAGACTGGGACCCGATAGACGTGGGTGTCGGTGCACTAGGAATAGGCGGTGCGCCGAACTGTCGATTTGAAGGAGACGGGCTGTCGACAATTTTTCACTCCCCAAACAACCAGCAAACTTGATGCGATACTAACTCGAAAGAAGGAATTATCAAGAATTTCACACCACTCCCAGTCGTGAGTGCATCCGATTTCCCCTCGCCATTTTCCCCCTTCCTTCTCTGGCTTGTTTGGCCCAAGAACCGCTGTTTCTTACCCCATAGGGCTGCGGAGCCCTAAGGGCGACCCCCCTGCCGTTGCCCGATCCGCAAGCGAGAGCCAACCCGCGCGCAGGAGGGCTAGGGTCGCTGAAAGTTGTGAATTTCTTCTAACCTCACTCTGACAGCCAGCCCAGTCCACGACGACCACCGACGCCCCGAAACCATCACCGCACCCAACGATCAAGATGGTAAGTTGCGCGCCGCTCCCCGTTTGTGATGTTCGACGAGGGGAAGAATTTGTGAACCGACGAGAGATCCGCACGCAATTGCCGCCGAAGAAAGCCCCTCGTCGATGAAAGCAAAACCACCAAGTTTCGTAACATGGAAAATCGATCACCGCACGATATGCAGTCTGGGGTGCTGGGGGGGAAATACGGCCTTAAGACCTAGAGACTGACACATTCGTCCTCAGGTTCGTTACGCTGCTCAAGAGATCGCCCCCGCGAAGTCGGCCCGCGCCCGCGGCGCCTACCTCCGCGTGTCCTTCAAGAACACCCGCGAGACTGCCCAGGCCATCAACGGCTGGAAGCTCCAGCGCGCCGTTACCTTCCTCGAGAACGTCACCGAGAAGAAGGAGGCTGTCCCCTTCCGCCGCTACGCCGGTTCCATCGGCCGCACCGCCCAGGGCAAGGCCTTCGGCGTCTCCAAGGCCCGCTGGCCCGTCAAGTCCGCCGAGTTCCTCCTCGGCCTCCTCAAGAACGCCGAGTCCAACGCCGATGCCAAGGGCCTCGACACTGGCAACCTGGTTGTCAAGCACATCCAAGTCAACCAGGCTCCCAAGCAACGGAGACGCACATACCGTGCCCACGGTCGTGTACGTCCTCGATTCCTAGTCAACCCACCCCAGAGCGTCACTGACAGCCACAGATCAACCCCTACATGTCCAACCCCTGCCACATCGAGCTTATCCTTACCGAGGGCGAGGAGGTCGTCCAGAAGTCTGATGCCGTCGCCGGTCGCGAGGAGGTTCGCCTGAACTCCCGCCAGCGTGGTGCCCGCGTCCGCCAGGCCATCACCGCCGCATAAACGAACTCTTTCAGTAGATGGTCTTCGATTTTTGTGCGGTTCATGACGTGGGGGCGTTGCGAAGTGTGGAAACGCGGAACACCTGGGAGGTCTTGGGTTGATGGAAGCGTGGATCAACTAAAAATAAAACTTTGCGGCTTTTCATATGCTGGTGTACAGGAAGCCTATGGTCTCATGGCATTTAGGGATTGGCATGCGAACTCACACGCAACGGTCTGCATGGGCCACCAATAAACAAACATGCAAAAATGATTCTCCTAGGCGGCCCTAGCTACATCATGATTGGCGTCAATGGATATGAGGAAATTGCTTTCAATTCTGTTCAACAATTTTGGGAACCCCGAGTCATCCTTACCCGGTGATGAGGTGATGCTGCCTGTCTCCGTCTTTAATCCGGTATCAGCCCAGTAGTATATATCCGACAACATGCCCACTTCAATGTCTTGCCATATTCCCATTCGCAATAGTCCTCCCATGGTATCGTAGTCCAAACGCCGAAGGGGTAAGTAAGTTACCAGCAACCCATTGAAATGCAATTCCAAGCATCATTATACATACCAGTTTTCATAATACAGCCACGTCTATCACGCAGACTCAGCTCTGCTGCGCCGACTTGATAATTGTTCCACTAAAGCGTCCTCTGCCAGGATGCATGATGCCGTCCGTCTTGGCAGCTTCAATGACTGCTTCGTCATACACACTGGCCCACTCCGTATCCACGCCAAATGCAGTGGCCAGATTGAAGTGCTCCTGGCTCGTCAAGTGGTTGGTGATCTTGGCTGCGAGTCTATCGGTGCACACCTGCATGAAAGGCGCCAGCTCTCTGCGCCGCGCTATAACGTCCTGTGGCGCTTGCCTAGGAGAGTGTGCACCTAAGATGCCAGTGTTGTCGATAGAGGACACATCCACAAGCACGTAGCCGCACGACTTGAGCGATAGGTGGTTAAGCATCAAGGAGGTCTTCTCGCCGACGAGACCACGCGGACGCGGAATGAAAGAGAAACCATCGTCTCGTTGCACAACATCATCCACCCGATCGCCTCCGTCTGTTTCATCTCCTTGACTGGCAAGTAACTCTTGGATTGAAAGCGCCGGCGAAAGGCGATCAAGAATGCCGGCCCACGACAACAGTCTCGGCTGTCTAAGCCGCATCCTGCTCCAGTTAGGGATCGGATCCGGCAGTGGATGAGGGACTTGGTTCGCCGGTGGTAATGGAGGAGGGCCTTGAAGCAGTCCGGCGCCTGTGATGCCCATATGATGTTGGAGCGGCGGCAGCACCAAAGTACCCGCTTGATTGGAGACCAGAGCCGGGAGCAAATTGGCTTGCGGTTGAAGAGGGGCGGGTGGCAATGCGGGCGGTTGCTGCTGAGCTGCCTGTTGAGCCTGTACCTGGATTTGAACGGGTGCCCCAACGACATGGGCATGCGGATGGAACACAGCATTCACGTGGCCTTGGTCCCGTGTGGGCGAACCTGTGAGAGATACGCTTTCCAATTCGAGTTTCTGCAATGACTGCTGTGCCATCGTTCGGAGTGCCTGGAGGAAGACGTGGGGTGCAGCATAGCAGTTCTTCAGCGACAGGTGTTTGACGTGCGGCAGTGATAGCAATACGCCTGGCGATATTGCAGTTTCGGGGTGTACCATCTGCTCAGGCGAGCAAAGCGGAGCTGGAAGCACATATAGGTTGCGCTGAGTCATGCCGGGTGCAAACTCGCCGCCGCAGATCCACTCGAAATGGAGAAACTTGATATTCTCTTGCTTTGCGACGTGATCCCGGAGCAAGCGGTAAACTTTGGCAACAGAATCCACGGGAGATACGAAGGTATCCTCGACGCAGCCAGGCGCCACCTTGGCTACTTGGCGCCAATCGGCGACAACGGCCAGAGCGACGTTTGTTAGGTTGGGCAAGCTCCGCCAAAAGTCCGGTCTCTGGAACATGAAGATGTGACTGCTGGGTATCTTGGCAATCGTTAGCGTTGTCAGCGAGTTGAAACTGTTCAGCTGAGCGTTATCAATGAGCGCAATCACGTATGATTGAATGAGAGCTCGGTGTGCCCACTCTAATTCCAATAACATCTCCTTCTGCCCTCTTGTCAAGTTTCTGGGCTGCAGTGGGTGACCCACGGCCGTATCGTTAAGTGCCGCTACCATAGTCCGCGTGAAGTTTTCATCCTGCTCCTGATTAGGGGCAGCATTGACGTGGTGCAGGGCGACACGGTTGGTACTCTGGCTCTCAGGGTTGGCCAGAGCGGCGGCCGCAGCCGCGGTACGCTCATCGAAGTCGATACTTGTCAAGGAGACGTTCTCAGTGCTTAAGAGCATCGCGATAGCATCCCTGGATTGGTCCTGCGTGTATCCGGCATTCCTGACCATTGATTCAAGAACGGTGTACTTGAAATCTCGGGGACTTTCGAAGGCGAGTTTACGGGCGTTCATAGCGTCTGAATCAGCTCGGGCTAGGCGTCGCTGCAGCGTTCGGTACCGCAAGTTGCGGAGGCCAAAGACGGGATGCGGCAACGGTGGGCTCTCCAAATGCTGATCGGGGCCCAAGAGGTAGCCCAGTCCTGCGTCGCAACACAGTCCCAGTTCCTGAACATGAACCAGATAACTCAGAGCCTTCTTCATAGAAGGTGTCTCGTCGGCAGTCTGCTCCAGTCCCTCAAGTTCTGTGTATCGAAGGTAGGACTCGTGAGGCCATCGGTAGATGCCCCAGTACGAGGTAATGGCCTTCTGGGTAGGCTTAATGGGTGGGTACGCAAGGCTCTCCTCATCGATCTCGAGGGATAGGGCGAAACGCAGAATATGGTCGCCAAAAGACTGGAGAATGCGCGTGCCACTCGAAAAGAGTGTATCTTTGCCCGGCTGCGCCTGCTCATTGTCGTCGTCCTCCAGAGACGTCTTCTGTTTCATGGCCTGGTACATCTCCGAGCGGAAGGGGACCACGACATTACGAAAATACTTCGCCGAGACCATTCGATCGAACTCATGGTTAACCAGACGGAGATTCTTAACGTCTGAACGAGACAGATATGTGGTGATCTCGTCAAATATTTCGACTGGAACCTTGGTGGGCGGCCAAGTGGGCAGCATCGGATCTGAGGTCATGGAGCCCTGGGAGCGAAGCCTGCGTCGCTTTCTGGGCATATCGGGAGAGATAGAATCCCGGCTAGGCATGGCTATCGCGGAGGTATCCCGGCATTGATGGAATACGTAGGGAAGCGCTGATCGGATCGCAAGGCTTTGTTGAGGTTTGGGGAGGATTATGGCTCGGTAGTTCGGTAAGGCCTATATTTGGAGGTCCAGTCGGTGAGGTACACAGTCGATTTCTCAGAACGTTATATGCCTATTTAGCGGGCCGAAATTTGAACCAGAGTTAGGAGGAGTTGTGACAGGCGTTGAGAAGAGTCGTGGTCGCTATAAGAATAATCGGAAATGGTATCGTCAATCGTCAAATCGTTGAAATCAAGTCATAGCGAGTGGGGTGACTTTGGCTATAGCTATAGTGATGCTGGCTGGTGTACACGAAGTTGCGCAGTGCAATGGAGCATTCTCACTCGGGTTTATAGCGTGTTACGCTTGGCGATACGCTGATTCGAGGTCTGGTGTTGTTGAAAGGAAAGGCAAGGAGGGGGGAAATAAGAGTTGTGAGGCACGTTCGGAATCCTCAGTGCAGGTGTAGATAGGTAAGTAGGTTAAATGTACCAGGTCCACTGTGAAATGAAGTCACAGCAGCAGCCTGGCAGACCCATTTCAGTGGGATAAAAAGGTCCTATGATTGCCCAGCACCAAAACTTCAGTCCGGCATGTCGGTGCCTTTAAGCGGGAACGCATGGAATTTTTGGCAGGCGGCTGTGCTTGGCGGGGTACTTGCGGCGCTTGCTAACGTCAACTACATTAGTTATGTACCTACCTACCTAGGTAGATAGGTAGATAGATAGTGGGGTTTCAGGGTCCAGACCTATGGTCGTGAATTCAATTTCTCCTGCTCACTTTTGGTTGGATCCATCCGGCCTCTTTTTGTTTTACTCGCAGCACTTCTTGCTGTCCTACACATCAGTCATTGTCAGGTCTATTATTTTCTCTAGGCCCCTACAAAAAAAAAACAAGATACGACAACCAATGTGCTTTGTTCTCAGTCGTCTATTTATCTACCCCACCCACTCTGAAGCCAATTGACATACAGCTTTACTCGACCCCGTGGATACCAAGATCGATGTCCCGGGTTGGTGTAGATGGTTTCTGCTGCATGCCTTTCTAGTACATACGTTATACCGCGTCCTAGGGATTTATGGTTCACAGCAGTAGCCTATCTGAAATCTCGCCACGTTCGTGGATCATTACACCTCAAGACACGCAAGTACTCAGCAGACACGCCTATATTATCAATTTTATCTGATGGCCAAGCCGCTGGCCGTCTCACTCTTGAGCCTCAGGCTAGAATTACTAAAAGATGATCATTGCCATGGGTTACATGACGGTATATCGAATCGAATAGAACGGATACAAATATCTCGGAACACGAGCACCCTAACGCCATTAAGCACAACAATACTGCTTTCTGTAGCTGTTCCCATCAAGGTGTTGAAGATTTGACGATCTCTTGAGAGGTGCCAGAGTAGAACCAGTATCTGTGCAGTAGTCAGTATTGGAGCAGTTGCACAAAAGCCCGTTTTACTTACTGTGCAGCATATTGTATCTCGAACGCTGCAGGCTGGTCCTTGCATGAGGCCGGAGCGCTGCCGCCGACGGTGTGTATCCTGTAGACCTCTTGGATATTTCCGGTACTGGGCTTAACGGTCTTCAGTCTAAGCCACGCAACAGCCGCCTCGCCGTGCTGGCCTGTTTGCGCTGTGAGAGGTGCCGGCATGGACGCATTCTTGGAGCAATATGAATCACCTATAGGCGATCCATCTGTTTCGAGGATGAAGAGCGGCACGCCAGCGTCTGTGAAGAGGTGGTGACCCGAGATGGCGAGGTTGCTTGGGCCGAGGCGATGGTTCACCGCCTCCTGCTCAGTGAGGTTGAAGTCCATGGCAACTACAGGCAGCTTGTCGAGCAGGTCTGGGTACAAGGAGCCGACGCAGCTAGCGTTGAAGAGCGTGGCGATGGCGCCAGTAGCGACGGGCACCGCTGTTGCGTTGCTGGTGTCGCAGGTGTAGTTTTGTGTACCGCGGCCGATGGCGATGTGTGCCAGGGACATGCCCTTTCCGGGTCCCCCAAGAGACTCAATGGCGGCTGAGGGTGTATCAGTATAGGTCAACTCCCAGAGTTGGTTTGCACCGCTCACATTTGGGCAGATTAGCGACAGATAAATCGCAGACCGGTGTGGCAGAGAGATACCGGGTGGCCTGGACCTTGGTTGCGAGCATGTTAAAGTATTCAGAGATGTGCTCAATAGAGCCCGGCAGCGCGGCCTGCAAGTTCAACGTGGGATAGGCTGGCGCAGCAAGAGCAAGAGATGCCAGAGCCGGCAACAGGAATGTTTGGCAATGCATGTCGAATGCTTCTGCGTAGGTACTTCTGAGGCTGAGTTGATGGCGTAGGACGTTGACTATGAGTGGTTGTGGTCGTTATAGAGATGGTACAACGACTCGAAATCCAATGCAGAAAATCAGACGGGACCAAGGAAACCGAACGTTAAGAGAAAAACGAGAAAAAAGAGGACGGAAAAGAAAGGGAGAAAAAAACTTCGTCTTTCAAATGTATGGGATGAAGCGTAGAGAGGTAGAGCTGCCACAGGTCCGTTGCGTAAAGCGGGCAGCCGTTTCTAATATACCACAACATCATCAACAGCTTTCGTCGGCGGCAACGGCTGCCACTGGTCCACTCATGTCTGGACCAAAGGTAGGTATGGTGGCCTGCCCGTATTGGTATGGCACGGTATTCGTAGTTCAAAAGAGGATGGCGGGGGGGCATGGCCAGGGGTCTGTCGATGTGTGTGCGAGGCAACGCGTAGGTATTCGCAGCATTCAGAAAGCCAAGATCGGCAGCCGCCATACCAATGTAACCGTACAACGGGCGGGAAAGCAAAGAGGGGCAAGTCGTTGAACGAGGGCGAATGAGCGGATGGGCGGAATGCAAGTACTATCAGGGGGTGTGGGAGGCCAGGCGATCTCCGCCAGGGTCGGGGCAGATATGCAAGCGCCCGGCCCGCTTCGAGGGCCTCGTTGTGTGGTGACAGGTAGCGATGCAATCCGCGTCTGCTGCTGCAAAAGTCTCGAGGCAATGTACTCGTGGTAATGTCGCGTTGTGTTGGGCTTCCAGTATTTGCTGTCCAGCGGAGGCCAAGCAATCATCGTGAACAGCTGCACAAGCACTTGGCTGACGAGACCGTTCGCTATTCACCGGCGAGACTCAACTCATCGGGCTATCTGCCGTCCGTTGACATTGCGCCAAGGAAAAGCCCCACTCGAAAAGCCGAGGGATAACGAGCGCCTAAGAACCTGAAATAGCAACAACAATCGCGTCAATATTCCATCCTTATAGGATGGCTGAGATTACCAAGAGACGGTACCATCCCGTACGAATATCCGTTCGCTCCCCGGCGACGCGCCCATGTTGCATGTACCCGCTCTTGCGCGTTGCTTTTGCCGCGCTGAGCCAGGGCTACGACGATCTCCCATTGGCCCCTGCGAAACACTCCATCTGGGCCGCCTTAACGGGTCGGCGCCAACGGCCCAGGTCGAATTGCCTGGCAGCTAGGAGGACTTTCCAAGGAAAAACAAGAATAGAATCTTTGGCGGGGAGCCACGCGTGCGAAACTGTCTTGGATCCATGCCGCCCAGCGCATCTCGGATCTTTGTAGGCGTTCCCGCCCTTCCCCGGTAGCCGATATTCTCAAGTGATCTGGTTGGTATCTGTATTTTGACGAGAGCCTTCACCAATCCCGCAACCCATAGCACATGTCATGATGCTCAATTGTACAGTTCTCCGGAAAACAAGTCTTGCATACAAGCTGCACTCGCGAAACAGCTCGTCGCCGGTCCAGTTGATGCCCCGTTCGCTTCCCTTCTCTTTCGCCGACCAAGGTCTGTCACTGAATACCTAGTGCCCACTGAACCCTTCTTCGTGCCAGTCGCCGTGGGTTCCGCCGACCTTTCCATTCAAACCCCCCGCGCCAGCGGCTGCTGCTGCTGCTGCTGTCGACTTGCCTAAGTTGCTGGCGTGCTTCTCCACGTCCACTGTGCCAAGCCAGTATAGGGAGCAGAAGACGAGCAAATGCAATGCAACACAATACGCCGCGAAGAGATTTCTGCTCGTGCGTGAGGCAAGCACCATCCGCGTTACCGAGTATACCACCCGCTCTGGGAAGCTCATCCGCTTGTAGGCCCTGGCAGATTCCCGCCCGCGGAAGGCGGCAAATGGTGAGATGTTCGACTCGTACGCCTTTCGATATCTATCCATGGTGATACCCGGGTTCCCGCTGCCTCCGATCGAAACCGTCGACGGGTTGGGGTTGGATGAGTATGCTGCTGATGATGACGTAGCCGAGGGGCCTGCTCGGTTGTATGTCGAGACATACCTCGTCTTCTCGTACAGGTTAAGGTTGTCCTTCTGCAGAGCCGACACCTCTTGCCTCAGCTGCGACACCGTGCGGTGGGTATTGGACAGCTCAGTCTCCAACTCGGCGATCCTCTTCTTGAACCGATCGCGCTGTGCCGTGATCATTGGCAGAATTCCTGAGCCGCCGCCCATCGGTTCACCGCCAGACATACGGGGGTCGATCCCACTAATGATGGATGATGTCGGCGATATTCTTCCCCCCCTTCGTCCCGGCGCAACCGACGGCGCGTAGCGGGTGAACGTCCCTGCTACGGACGCGCCTGAAGGGAAGGCGTTTGAAGTCTCCGATTGCAACGTCGCGAGATCATTTTCGAGACGTTCGTTGAGTTGCTGCGACTTCTCGAGCTCCATGTTGGTCCTTGACATCTCTTCTTGGAGATCGGACAGCTTGGTCTGGAGGTCTTGGTGAGACACACGCAGAATGGTGAGCTCGTCGCTGAGCTTCTTGTTTCGCGCCAGCAGTAGTTTCTCAAGCGTGTCGCCTTGGCTCTTGGTCTCTGATGCACTTTCAGCAGCTTCCTTCACATCGTCGTCTTCGCCTGTCGAAAATTCGATGCTCTTAAGCACCTCGAGCTCCTGCTTCACGTCTTCGTAGTCACTCCATTTCTGCACTTTGGCCTTCAGGTTATCTCTTTCGTCTTTGAGGAGGCCGGCCTCCCTTTCCAGGCCGCGAAGACGAGAGTCTAAATCACGCTTGATGCCCTCCTTTTCGACCCGAGCAGCATCGAGTTTCCGGATGAGTGATGAGTTTTCTGATCGCATGCGCATGTAGCCCGGGTCATCCTCCAGCGACGTTGGCGCTTGAGAGGTGACAGAAGTTTTTGCCTGTGCCAATTCCAGTCTCAGCTGCTCGTTTCGTGCCTCAACCTCGGCCAGTCGTGCGCTTGTCCGATCGAGGTCAGAATGAAGCATCTCGATCTCGGCGCTGGTAACATGGCCGGCTTGAGCCTCGGTGTTCGCGTCATCCGTCTTGCCCAGACGCTGGTTGACCTCGTAGCTCGCCTTGATTTCGGTGAGGAGACGTTCCTGGTTTTCCACCTTTTCTTCCAATGTCCTCTCCTTCGCAGCCCAATTGTCCTTCTTTTCGTCGAGAACGGCGACCCAAGAAGCTTCTACCTCCTTGACCCTGCTGTCAAGGGTGCTTTCAAGCTCCTTCTTTGCGGCCGACTCTGTCTGCAGCTTCGACTCGGTGTCCTCCAACTGCGTCGTCAGCTTGGCGACAGATTGTTGCAAGTGCTGGTTCTCCTCGGTTAGCTTCGGCAGGGTGTCCTCGGACACAAGCATCGATTCAACAGACGCCTCGAGCAGTGGGTATGGATCGGGAGCATCGGAGAGGGACGTGTATGCTTGAAGGAAAGCCGAGTTGATAGACTTTGAGTGATTCGTGAGGAGGTCGATGAAGGTTTGGTACGCTGGTTGGTTAGCGGGGGGAGAGAGGCTCTGGCCATAGGCAAACGACATACCTTTCAACAAGCCCTTGATCTCAACCAGCTTTGTAGAGTCGTCAAGCTTTCGAAATTCCTTCGTCTTCTGGGCCAATTCTTTACGTTGGACAGTCGAGTCCCTCTGATAGGTGACGATTTCCGAGGCGGTGTTATCAAGGTTCGATATAAGGTTCGTGTAGTCAATGGCTGGATCGGTCAGACTGCACAGTAAACAGCTATGTTTGAAGTTGTCTACTCACTTCTCCAGGCCGAGATGGCATGCTGGAACTTGTTACCGCCTTCCGGAAGATTTGGAGCGTCCAAGGGCTGCTCTGACTGCCGGGCGTTGCCCTTGGCAGCTAGGACGGCCTCAACGTCTGCCATGTTGATTCGGGTTTCTCGATCGCAGCTTGGAAAATTACTTCATCACTGGGCGTATGTAGATGGTGGAAACAAAGAGAGCGGCGGCAGAGGTGGAGAGTCGTTTCAATGTGTCGAAGTCGTTGGGTGCAGCTGGCGTCGTAAGGTACAGAGCGAAGGTGTTTCGGCTGAGCTCGCCGTTCGGGGAACGTGTTCCCTATCCGGGCAGCAACTTGATTGGCTGTGCATATCTATGTCGCGCGCGGTGCACAGGTAGCAATAGCTGATCGATTCCGCCCCTATGGAGCCACCCCAGTACACATGCCTGTGCCGGTAGGACGGCAACACGGCAGGTACGTTAGGCCGCTGCAGGAAGGTAATGGAGCATTTTAGCGTGATGTTCCATGTAATCCACCAACTGCTTACCTAGCTCTGAAGCTTCTCAGCCGCATCGTGTTTACGGTACTCCAACTCCACGTCGCAGTCCAGTTCCGCGCAAACGAGACGACGCCACAATACGCCCTACAATGGCACTGCGGCACTCATGATACTGCGATTGACTCAAAATGGCATCAGAGGATCCAGACAACCAGACCTCGTCTGTGCCTGGGAGAAACAATGCGATGGCAAATGACGGGCCCTTTGTCTTGCGTACGTTGCTGAACGAGGTGCCCTTGTCGGCAGATGGCGCTGCAGAGGGGATCAAGATCAACTGTGTCGACTATTTAGGTAATAGAAGCCTGGTTTTGTATCGAGCCGGTTACTGTGCTGACCGTCTCGTGGCTAGACCACAACCTTTACGTAGGCACGAGCGCATCCGAACTGCTTCACTTTGTCCAGATCCCTCCCGACCCAAACGATCTAGCTGGACAACCGTCCTTCATACTCGCCTCCCGGTTGCGACCAGCTTTTGCCGAGACTAGCAACTCCCGCCCCGGCATCCAGCAGATCCTTCTCCTTCCCAAGGTTGGGAAAGCCTGTGTCCTCTGCAACTGGACCGTCACATTTTACTCGCTTCCTGAATTCAGCCCGGTATTCGGGACTACCCAAGTCAAGAATTGCAACTGGGTTGGTGGTGTCGACTTGAACGACCCTCAAGATGACGCGGGCGACCCCTCTGCGGGGGTCTTCATTTGCTTATCTTTGATACGGAGGATTCAGGTTGTGAGGATAGGGGAGGTCGCACGAGCAGTCAAGGTACCCAAGGCTTCTGATCCGAGAGCTGTCATGAACTAACGGCAAGCTAGAATATCGATGTACCCGGTACCACAATATCAATTCGCCGGGATTCTATTGCATGTGTGGCAGACTCCAGGAGCTACTCTTTGCTCGACGTTGACAGACAGTTGAGGATTCCTCTGATGACCATCTCCTCACTCGATGACTCGCAACCAGCTGGAGAAATTGGCCAGGCTCAGGATATTGCCGGAAGCGCCGACGGTGGGATATTGCGGAGCGTCTCGGCAGCGCAAAACCGGCCGCTCCTGTCTGCCGGTGACCACCACGGCCATGCTAGAAGCACGAGTCTCGGAGGTCTGCTCACCGGCGGACGGATAGACCCCGGTCCTCGAGCAGCAGACGACCGCGCGAGCCAAGAATTCTCGCCCCCAATACTCTCTACCAGCCCTAGGCCTTCGGGCGAAAGATCTCAGTCCTCACTGACAGATAAGCCTCTGCCTGCTGCTCCAGGAGGTGGGCGGGCAGAGACCTTGCCGACGAAACCAACTCCGGTCTTCCTCAAGCCGCACATTGTTTCGCCAACCGCCGAAGAGTTCCTCCTTGTCACTGGTACAGGCCCATTGGATCCCGGCATTGGAATGTTTGTGAATCTCGACGGTGATCCCACGAGGCCAACTATCGAATTCGACAGGTACCCTAGGGAAGTCGTGGTTGATGGTGGATCATCCGACCTCTCAACGTCGAAGATGTCGCCAGAGGTAGACGAGGAGGGGTACGTTATTGCGTCCATGACACAAGACTCTAACACGGGATTGCGCCACGGGCTAGAAATACAAAGATGGGACGCCGACGACGGAGCGGAGCCAGAGACTTCCAAGTGGTGGCTCGAAGCAGACCCGTCTGGAGGACACGAAACGACGCCGCTTGGTATTCGCTCGCTAATGGGCACCGATGAAACCCATTTTGAAGAGATCGTTGACAGACTTTGCCAGAGAAAGTTTTCACCCTTTTCTGGAGGACTCCCTGAAAACCCCATATTCTCGCCAAAGAGTGCCGACTCGCGTACAGCGTCGTCATTGGAGCAGGTGATTAAAGAACGAGAGCTTTTTGAGCGCGACGTTGATTCACAGGACGAAGAGGCTCTACCCGAAGACTGGGAACAGAGCAGAAACACCGAGGAGGAACAGTTTGCACGACGGCTGGCAAATGCCAAGTCCAGGATAGCCGTGTGGGCGAGTGACCATATCTGGTGGGCGATTCGAAATCCCATGCTACTGCGGTTGGAAGCAAGGCTGGAAGCGGCGTGCGAGCAGAATGGCACTTTCAACCCTGCGAATCTGGACCGAACTGCAATTTTTACGGTGCTCAATTCATTCAGGGGACAGGATGCCAGGTCTGAATTAGAGTTCGTCACCTTCAGTTACCTGCGACAGCGTGCTGGGGTCCTGCTCCTTACCAACTTGTTGCATGCGGAAGAGACACCCTTTACAGACGCAGAGCTAAAGGCGTTGGAGGAGGTCCTTGTGGACAGCAGCCTAGATCCCCGCGTCGTCTTGTCATTGCTACCTGGTCTGCGGAATGAGATTGTCGAGAGCCGTAAAGGGATTTGGATCTTTGGCGGTGTCAAGAGAACAACTGAAGACTACCTGGAGAGCGAGCATTACAAAAATGCCAGTCACACAATAGGGAGTCTTGACAACAAGGTCATGCAGTTCCTGAGACGGTTCCTAACTGCATGGAGGAAGAAGAAAGGATTCGGCAGTGTGGCGGACGAAAGCGAGGTGTTTCGGACGGTCGATGCTGCGTTGTTGCTGGTCCTTCTTGAACTCGACCAGGACTCGCCCGTAGGACTGGCCAAAAAGAGCTCGTCGGTCAGATCAGAGCTGTACGACGTCGTTGACAAGGGGGTTGACTGTTTCGAACGAGCCGCTTCCCTTTTGGAATCTTACCGCCGTCTCTTTGTACTCAGCCGGTTGTATCAGAGCCGCAAGATGGCGGGCGACGTTCTCGCGACCTGGAGACGCATCATTGAGGGTGAGCCCGATCACGGCGGCGAGCTACGAGACGGCGAGCAACGAGTTCGGGAGTATCTGACGAAAATTAGCAGCCAAGCCCTTGTGCGGGAGTACGGCGTTTGGCTCGCGAGTCGTAACCCGAAGCTGGGCGTGCAGGTTTTTGCAGAAGACAAGGGCAAAGCGCCCCGGTTCGACCCGGCAGAAGTTGTGGGAATTCTGCGTGAAGAGGCACCCGAAGCCGTTAAGTACTACCTCGAACATTTAGTCTTCGGCAAGGGTCACTCAGGTTATGTCAATGAACTCGTTGCATACTACTTGGACATTGTTATTAGCGATCTCGAGTCGTCCCAGGAGAGCCGAGACGCGTTTGCCGGCACATATACATCATACAGAGCATTGCAGGCCCCTAAACCAACATATAGACAGTTCCTTACGGACAACGCTCCTGAAGACGACGAGGTCTGGCAGAGCCGCCTACGTCTACTGCAACTCCTTGGAGGCGGCCACCAATACGACGCTGCAGCAATCAGGGAGCGCATCGCAACACTGCCGGATGAGCTTCTTGTACCAGAGACCATCATTCTTGATGGTCGAGAGCGGCGTCACGAGGATGCTATCCGACTACTCGTTCACAAGCTGGGAGACTACGACACAGCTGTCTCGTATTGCCTACGCGGCGGCTCCAGCATCTACACGCGGCCTGACGGCAGACGGGAGAGCACGCCGACGCACGACATGCAGGCCCGGCTATTCCGGGCGGTTCTTGGTGAATTCCTCGCCATCGAAGATGTCAGCGATCAGATTGAGCAGACAGGCGCCCTGCTGGAGCGCTTTGGTAGTTGGTTCGACGTAGAGGATGTTCTCGCCCTCGTCCCCGACGAGTGGTCCGTCGACGTCGTTGCCGGATTCCTTATGACGGCGCTGCGCCGCATCACGCAAGAGCGGCACGAAACCACAGTCACCAAGGCACTCAGCTCGGCGGAGAACCTGCGGGTGAACCATGATTTGATCGTCAAGGTAGACGAAAAGGGCCCGTCGATCGAAGCCCCTAACTAGCAGACCCTGTCTGGGCCAGGGAACAGTGTTGATGTAGATAGCCCCCGAAGTGGATATGATGGTAGTAAGAACAGCACAATAATGATTATGTCTCCAAGCAGAAGTTTGTTGTTGCATTCGTCGGTGAGCATGCGCACTGGGCATTCACCTAGGACGCAAGGTGGGCGACGATGGTCATCCGTTCCCAAGTCTTGGGGGTGACCCGCTCGGATGCGGCTGGACTGGATGGACTTTTACCCTGCCCGGGGTAGCGGGTGGAGACAACGCCGTGGTGCGGCTGTTACAATGCTCCGGAACAGATGCCGTCGACAATGCAACAGAAGGTCTCCGGCATAAGAGACGTGTATAGCGGGCCTCGCCAACCCGGTTCCTTTCGTGCCTGTATTCCAAAGCCAGAGGAAAACAAAGAGCTAACTTGGCAGGCCACCCAATATGATGTCATATCACATGCTCGTGACGCGCATTTGCCTTGGGTAGGCCGTTACCACTTGTGCCCAAAAATCCTGGACTGCGGGTGGAGGCAACGTCGTGAGAACGACACAGGGGACGAGCTCGTATTGAAGATTGGGACTCGACTCGAAGGGAGCGTTGTCACAACAGCCAGGCCCTCATCGCCTCCCCCTTCGACTGCGGCTGTGAGTCACATGCTCATATACCCCAACACTTTTGAGGCATCAACCGTGCTGCTATTTTTATTTTATCAGAGATATCGGCGTCGAGAACGACGGCACTCGGCAGTAGCTGGCCGTTACGGCTGGTCTGACTTGCCAAGGGCGAAGGCGAAGAATGGGAAGAACGTGGAACCACGACGCCCCTTCCTCTGGGGCTGACACTTTCATTTCTGCAGAGCCGATCGTTGAGCAAGATAACGATGCGTGTTACAGTTGGCGGACGCACAATGTGGGATGGACATCAAAACCCAGCTACGATCTTGGAACTGCATGCATCCGAGGACTCAAGGAAAGAATGCGTTGAGCCGGCCACACTAGATGACCGCTTCAGTGAGACAAGACGGGGAATCGCTCATGAGATGAAGAGATCGGCGTGGAAGGAAAGAGAACGAATCGATAGAGAATCGGACGCTGGTTTTTTGGAAACCAGACCATCTGTCCTGTTGGGCAGAGTATCAGAAGCAAGGCGGTTTTCTTCATCTACCATCGAAGCTCCCCGCGACTCGTTGCGGCCCAAACACCCTTTGAAGCATGAGTTTCGCCGTCGATTTCTCATCAACCTGCATCCTCTCCCATTCTCGCGTTTTGACTACAGGCCGGGCTTCGCCCGCAGCATACTGGAGAACTCAAATATCTCTAGTCCGCCTCAAGCTACCAGCTTATAGCTAGGCTCGCAAATGAACACGACGGTCGAGGTCGATCCATGTTTTTAATAGCCTATGGCACGCCACATTCTCCCAGTAAGCCAATTAGGATGCGTAGCCAAGCTGAGGACGGCTGAATGGGTGAGAAACCCAATGCCCAGCTCAGCCGCACCGGTGGGCACGGCATTGCGCGGGCGCATGCCTGGGGAAGTTAGCTGCTGTGCGGGCGCTTGACCTCCATCTCCGCTTCAAGAGCGAGCAAAAGTTCATCCGGATAAACAAGCGCGAAGGCGAGCTGAAAGGCGTGCCCTTGACGTACGTGTCTTGGAATAGGGCTGCGGCCCAACAAGCGACGCAATCCACATCAGCTTGTGCCTGTCGTTTATAAGTGGATGCACATCCGTCGTCTCACGCTCACGCAGCAGCAGCACCACCATCACCAACACCACTGGCGGCAGCAATCTTGCGCTTCAGCACGGCGCAGACGAGCCATCTCTTCCGGATGGTCGGGTCCTCGAAGCCTCTGTCCCAGGCCCATTCCCTTTCCTGACCGTCACAGTCTCGTTCCCAAATCGTCTCGATTTCAAGCCCGGCCTCAGCCAGTGCCGCCTCCCCAAAGAAGTCGCGCATCTTGGGCCGACCTGTATGGAACCCGGCGACGACCCAGCACCTAGCTTCGCTATCATTGCGGAGAAACCAGTCAATCGACTTGTGCAAGTTCGTGTGCTGCCATGGCATCCACAGGCAGTCGGCGACGAAGACGCGGTCAAAAGCGTGCTTATTGGAGACTGAGAACGAGTCTTCGAGCTCACCCCACGAGTGGCCCTCGACCAGCACCTCACGAGCCTCTATGGCGTTCTTAGGGGAGACAGCCGGGTCGATGTTGCGCACAACGTTGGCGCGGAGGGTCTTGAGCACGGCGGGGGCTGGGTAGTCCGTCACAGCGACGCGGTCGGCGCCGAGGAGGGCGGACATGATGCTCGGCAAGGCCGTACCCGCACCCAACTCGAGGGTGGTTTTGCCACGAACGTCGAAGTGGCTTATGGGCGGGCCCAGAGAGGACGTGATGGCGTCATTGAGCTCCAAGGTGGCGGCCTCGACGAACTCGCCGAGCTGTAGGCTGGCGTTCCAGAGGTAGTGACTGAAGAGTTTGCGGTCGTCCTCGGCGCTGGGCTCAGCAAGTTCGAAGAGCAGGGGCTTGCGGAGATGCGGAGAAGCGTACTCGATACCGTGGTCAGCGTCGCCGTGCTGGTTCGTCACGTCGTCGGGGAAGATGACGCCGAGGGAGGTCATGAGGAAGTCTTCGGGGGACTCGGCGGGCGGGCCGACAAGGGAGATACGCGACGTGAGCGCCATGGTGACGGGCCCGGGGAGTCACGGAGGGACTGGTGTATGTGGAAAGGATGGGGGGTGGGCTGGTCGACCGAGACACCAGGGGGGGAGGAACGATACGGGACCAAACCGAAACGAGCGAGAGTAATCCCGACGACGACGATGACGACGATAACGCAGCGTTGAGTTCGCAATGGGGATGAAGATGGCGCAATGGGGGGAAAAAATGTTCGCGTTGTGTGTGGGCGTGGGTGTGTGAGAGAGGGGTCAGTCGGCATGGCGGGGTTGTCGGCCATTGACTGCCCCGCCGTCAACCATCGTGCACGGCGAAGCGCGGAAAACAACAACACCTGCATACGATCCGCTGACAACCCAGCACGGCCTGTATACCAGCAAGGAACAAACCAGAACAAAACAGATCAGAGCACGCGCGACGGGATCTGCGGTGACGATGGGCTGCCGAAACTGGAATTGCGTCGTAGCGGAAACTCGCAGCCGGTTGGGACGCAAATAGGTACCTGTCTGATCTTCTTCATCTAGATGAGATTTTCAGCCTCAACACGGCATGAAGACGAAGTTGGGCATTACCCCCGCAGCGAAGAAACATGAGGTAAGCAGCTTACACTCAGGGAACACGTCGCCTGGGAAAGAAAGTCGGCAGCGGGTTGTCCGGTATCCCGGGGGAGGCGGTGCAAACAGTGATTCCCAACCATGGCCGCTGCTGTACTATTATCGTACAGTACAGTACATGCTACAGGCGGTGTGTGCTCTCGAGTAAGGTTATGCTAAGCTTTCCGCCACAGGGAGCCCGCTAGCCTACTACGTACCTGTAGTAGGCATGCGAACCCCGCTACACCTCACTCAACTGGGCTCCCTCTCCTCTCCGTCATCATTCACTACCACTGGAAACGACCAACCCACATCGCACCAAAGAAAGTCGGTCTCACCGGACGGCCCACGTCGGTTTCGTGGCTGTGGCTGGCTGTGCTGCTTGCTTCCCCTCATGAACCCACCCTCCAACCCCCCTCCCCCCAAGCGATGCTGGCTTTCTTTGCATGCACGCTTATGCGTGGCTATTTTCGATTTTTGACCATTGAGTTGGGTCATCTTTACAGGCCTCCCGGTCCATCACAGGTCCCTTCCCCCCTCAGAGTACCACACCCACACTCAAACCACCGCAGGCACATACATGCCTGTACCACACAGGTACAGCCAGCCCACTCCCGCCAAACAAACAAATCTTGCACAATTTGCTAGATGGAGTCATCTTGCCCTTGTCTGCCAATTCCCCCGGTTTCTCGTGGCCGTTCTTAGAAAGCCGGAGGGCCCGTGGCAGAGCGGGTCAGTTGTTTCAGGTCAAGTGGTTGCCTGGGACCGATGGGGTGCACATCGTGATATATTCCAAGAATCACAACTCGCCCAAATCCGGACGCGTTACTGCGCCATCGGCACGTTCCAACCAGTGGTGCTTGCTACTACTATCAATGGCTTGTGTCACGCGCAAGTACTCTCAATGTCTCACAAAAGCAGAAAACGCGAGGGAGAGAGAGAAGAAGCATTTCGTATTGAACCAGCAAGCCGTCGGCCGTGGTTTAAGGGTATCAATCAGCACACCGTCCCCTAGTGCAAACACACGCATACATGAAGCTGTCCCATCCAGTCGTGAATATCAAGCCCAGATTCCACCTCGTAAACCACACACTCGGTGTATAATCCCAGTTTCTGCGCCTGCCATGCTCTCTGACAGGGAAGCTTTTCCCCGCTTCTTTTTCCTTCCGTGTAGACCAAAGTGATGCAAACACACAAACACAAACGCCCGCCATCAATTACCGAGATGCCTGGCAGCTCTCGAGCATCTCGTGCATCTGCCGAATCTGCTCTTCGGTGGGATCATCCGAGATCCATGGGCCCTTCTCTTCTTCTGTCGCGCCGAGGAAGCCCTCGGCCCGCTTCAACGTCTGCACGTCCAAGTCCGTCACGTAGTTGTTGCCGTCCGACAACTTGATGCGTACTTCGTGGTCCGTCGACAGCATCATGTCGTCTTTGGCCAGTCGCCGGGGGCCCTCAAACACTGCCATGACACGCTTCTTCATCGTCATCTGGCACTTGTCGAAGCCCCACGAAGACGGGTAGTCGCGACGGTTCTTGCGGCCCTTGACCCTGAGGGGGATCGGGCCGCCGCCCCGGGAGTGAGTGAGGCCGCGTGACTTCTGTACTCCGTTGACGGGGTTGCCCTTCCTCTTGGTCGGCGAGTTAGTGCGGAGGTTGCAGTCCTCCTCATCATCGTCCTCGGCCATGTCATCGTCGTCGTCCTCCTCAATCGATGGCATCTGCGTCTGCTTGGGGAGGTGGTTTTTCTCGAGCGTTTGATGCACCTCCTTGTCATTCTCCACCTCAGCCAGGCGCTTCGCGTTGATGGCTTCGGAGGGATCCTCCTGCTGCACGATGCGCAGCACGCAGTCGTCCAAATGCTCGTAAAAGTCCTGAGCGTTCGAGAAGGTTTGCGAGCAGGTCGAGCACTTGCCTGTGGCATCCGGAGGGTAGCCAGCAAGTTTCTTGCCGCTGCTGGCGCCTGTGCTCTTCTTGCGGCTGTTGGGCGGCGTCTGCTCGACGCCGTGGACGGCTGTCAGGTGGCGCTTGAAGACGTCGGCGCGGTTGAACGACTTCTCGGCCGCAGAGCCAGAGCCGGGGCAAAAGCCGCAGACCATGGTGCCCTTGTAGTGCGTCAGGGTATGGCGGTTCTTGTCATACTTGCGCGCGAAGCCCTTGACGTGGTAGTCACACGTCACGATGGGGCACTTTTCGGGGCGCTCGTTCTGATGAGTGAGCATATGCGCCTTGAGGTCTTTGAAGGTTTTGCCGCACTCGGGGTGGGGGCATCTCTGCTTCTCCTTGCCCTCGTCGCCGCTGTAGTTGTTGCCATCCGAGTAGTTGGAGGGGAACGAGTGCAGGCTGGGGCGGCGAGCATCCGCGGGTGTGGCGTAGGGGCTGAAGTGCTGAGGCTGCTGCTGCTGCTGCGGCTGCTGCTGGAAGCCGCTGTGAAGGAATGGCGATTGGCTGCCGTTGCGGACCATGGACTGCGATGAGGCGGAGAGCGCTGGCGATGTGGGATACTGGCTGGGGTTGTGGAAGGCGCTCATGGCCATGGGACGGCTAATGTCAGGGTGAATAAGGGAAGGGTCTGCAATGGCGGGGGTGGTTAGCGCACAACTCTTTGCGGAGGACGGTCGTGCTTGACAGAGGAAAACCAACAGGAAGAGCCAAGAGGAGCGATGAAATGACCGCTGCTCTGAGAAAAGAAAGTAGAAACACGCGAATTCTTTGGCGAGTTGCTCCAGGCAGGCGCCGGAGGAGAAGAGAGAGAAGAACTCGGAGAGACAAAAGACAGGCTGGATTTGCGCGAGGCGGGCGTGACGGGCGACGAGGACAGTCGAGCGTTCGGCGCCAAGCCCGGCTCGCGGACAGTAGGAAAAGAGCCAACAGACTGGCGAGGGGAAGGAGGAGAAGGTGGCTCGTGAGACGAGGCCGCAAAGGCGGATCTAGAGACGTTTGGCAACTCACCCACGAAACCCGGGGGCTTGATGTTCGCAAAATCAAAAGCTGCGAAGTCTTCCATACCTGGGCCGGCGTAGGTCGAGTACTCGGTACCGGTGGTGTTGTAGTAGTCGTGGGGCACGATGCCGGGGGTGAGGGCGATAGCGGGATGCGCCCATTCGTGGATGAGGGCCGGCTGTTCGTTGTGAGATTGCGGTGAGCCCACGTTGGAGGAGGCCGCCGAGGGAACGGAAGTGGTGGAGAGGTTGGATGAGGGCAATTGGAACTCGGCGTCCTCGTAGAGGCCAGGCGACGTGCGGCTTTGGTACATGAAGTTGTTGTCGTAGAGGGAGGGCGCGTCCATTGCCACTGAGGCTGGATACGTGTAAGAGGCGCCGGCAGGGATGCTCATCTCCAGGGGTGCTGAGCTGAAGACTCCCTGTGGTGGCTCAGGGTAGAGGACGTAGTCGTCATGCTCGGAACCCAGGTGCTTGGGGAGCATGGCATATGATTGATCTATCGAAACCATCTTGTGCACGAGAGAGAGAGAGAGAGAGAGAGAGAGAGAGAGAGAGAGAGGGAATGAGGAAATGAAGTTTGCTGGTGAGCTACGTTGCTGCCGATCAAATGCGAGGAGGCGGTTGTGGGTGATGTTATATGGTTGGATGCTTGCTTGACTGATATCGCGCTGTCCGAGCAAAGCCACAATCGCTGTACCTTATGCCGTCACTGCTTGATGGCTCTCGGTTAGTTCGTCTGTACTCGGGGTATTTTCAGGGCCCTCTGCAAGCAAGTAGACTGCTGCGCTGCTATGCTGCGCCTGCTTTCTTGTGGGGCTGGTGAGCGCACCTGCAGCAATGTTCATGCCCGCGGCCTTTCCGCGTGCTGTGTAAGATGCCGTAGCAGCGTCTTGCTTCTTGGAGGTTCAAGTCTTCTCGAAGCTAGCAAGGAGAGAGTACTGGCCGCGTTTAGGAGGAGTAGGAGGAGGAGTAGGAGGAGGAGGAGGAGGAGGAGGAGGAGGAGAAGGCCGAAGCAAAGACGGTGGAGTGTACAATGTCTATGTCCAAGCGTGAGAGAGGCAAGATGGTCGTCGTTGTCGTCTTTGGTGTCGATGGGACCAAATATCCGGGACTGATGATGATTGTAAAGACTGACGGGGGCGAGAAACAACCATCAAGTGCCTTGGGGCCTTCACGACTGATATAGATCCGGCCACGAGCCGCGCTGCTGTTGACAGAGACACCACGACTTGTAGACCGGGGGAGGGGGCACACATGGGTTCGACGGCCATGCCTTGCTGTTGCTGGAACTTGGGGACCCAAGAGGGCGTGGATCAACTTTCCCCTCCACATGGTAATGCCCCCCCCAAAGGAGGAGGGAAAGGGACCAGCGCCCAGCGGCCAGGGACGGAATTTGGGGGGGGGGGAGGCGTGGTTTTCTGCACTAGACACCTCCCCGTAGGGCAGAGAGCAACAAGCGGCACCATGACAGAGAGAGGCGGTACAGCAGGCTTGCAACAAGGGTCAGGGGGTGGGTGGAAGAGCGGAAAGGGGGCGTGGTGGAATGGTGGGTGTGGTGGATGTGGACGTGGGTGTGCGGTACCTACACTAACCATGACATACACTACCTAAATAGGTGCGGGTAACAATACAGGTAGGTAGGAAATAAAAGGTAGGGTGTTCGTATGGCCATGAGGCTTGCAGGTAGGTAGCTAGGTAGCTAGGTGTTAGATAGGTAGCCACGGCCTTTCGTGCCTTTGCTTCCCGTTAGGCACTCTCCTCCGCCTCCTCCCCCTCCCACTCTCCACTTCGCTCCCCTCTGCTCATCCATGGAGACCTCAATTAGCGCAAGATACGCACCAAAGTGATCTAGTCTCGCTTGACTTGGCCGGGGCTTGGCTTTGGGACACCCGCCGGGTACTAGAGCCACGAAACAGCCCCATCCCAGACTCTGCTTTCTGGCCCAGGAGCCTTTTGCGAGCCAGAGCGGAAGGGAAGGGGAGGGGTGCGGTATGGTGCAGTACGGCGTGGTGTCATGCTTGTTGTTTGTTGTCTCTGCCAGCGATGTGGGATACCAAGATCTATCCATCTCTGCCCTGGTCTCTCTCATTTCTATCCGCTGGGCTCTCCGGGCCCTCTGTCGTGGTGGTGTGCGACAGAGACAGACATTCATTAGCTCTGGGAGGAAAAACGAAGCCTGGGATCACCGAAATCATCACTGGCATCGTGCTGGAGAAGGAAACCAGAACATGAAAACTTTGATGAAGGGGCAGAAACAAAAACAAAACCCCCCCGAGAGAAAGGAGGCCATGGTCACTGTACCCGACACTTGATCCCTTCCGTCTCGCCGGTGGCCTCCCACCACGAGCCCAGTAATAATAGTTTAGAATGGCTACCAGAGCGAAGCCCCCTTGGACGAGTGCTGGGCAATGCCGCCTGTTCCTGGCAGCTTGGACCTTTTTGGTCACTTTCGACACAAAGAAGTACGGTGCAATACACTTGTGGTGCTTCTGGACGGCTCGCGAGCAGAGTTACATCCAGCCCCTTGTATCTGACTGGCAGAACCTTCCCGGGATCCGGTAGACGCGAGAGGTGTGACAGGGATCCCCCGAACAAGATAGACAGCGAATGTACTGTGGCATAGTTCACTATGCTGCGGTTTACGGGGGCGGGCAGGCGTGCTTCAGTTGAAAGTCTCCGTCGTTCAGCGAGCTTGTCGGGCAAGTGAAGGAGAAAATCACCAGTCCGTCCCCCCGTCAGTCAGGCGAGGTATTGATTGGCATGGCATTCTCTCCGCCCCTGCATACCGGATCGAACCTGTTTGCGCATTTCTCGGTACGATCGCCCCCCTCCCCCCGAGAGCGAAGACCAGAGGCTAGAGAGAGATGGAGAGAGAGACAGATACAGAGGGAGAGAGCTTGGGTCTGTCTACCTGCTGAGAGCCGGTCGCCGCGGCAGACACCATGTTGCCGGAACCAGTCTGCAAAACAAAACACTATAGGGCTAAAGCGTCCGTTTTCGCCGGATCCTGGCCTTACGTGCTCGTGTGCGTCTCCGCGGCTTGCCCTTCGACCATTTCAAGTCTTATTGGATCGACCAGCGAGCGGTATGCGGGTGATATTAGTCGACCGGTTGGCTCCTGTCCAGAGCCTGCCAACTGGCTTATGCAAAACTTACTTTTTCCCACACTCGCATCGGATCGCCTCGTAACCCTCAATTGGAAATTTCAGAGTGTGTGCAGGCGGGAGATGCCACGTCCTGCATATGCCGATGGCGTTAAAGCAACATGAGGGTCTCAAAAAAAAAGAAACCCCAAGGACATTGGACGGGAGGCACGACAGCCGTGCCATGCCATGCCACAACCCCCCTTCCTCTCTCCGACGACAATAGCACCACGTAAGGATCACAACAACCACTGTTAGCGTCAATATCTTGTCGGCGTGCATCAGAAGCGCCGCCTGCTTTGCACCGCTCGATGGCCTCGAAAAGGCATGGGCTCTCCGCGATATGGCTTCATCATGTGCAAGGCGGGAATATTGTGGAGGCGCCGGTTGTGCGGGCTGCGTCGAGACAATACACTACGCTAAGAAGTACCTAGTACGTACAGGTAGTGTGCTGCATTATCGTGCCTTGGGATATTTTTATTCATTGCCCACACTACTGCGATGCGACGGCAGGCTTGTGCTGTGCAAGGCGGCGCCTAGCCTTCTCTCTCTGTCGCCTGTCTGTCTGCCTGTCACCTCCTCCTCTCTCTCTCTCTCTCTCTCTCTCATCGCGATGCTTGCAATGATTCAGTCCAATCAGTGGAGGGCCATCCTCTCTTCACACTTGCAGCAGCAGGTGTGTGGCAGCACCATGGTGTGTGTGTGTGTGTGTGAGTGTGCACTGCCCGGCCTTATCCGTCCCTCTAGTTCAGAGCCTAACTAAGGCGGCTTGTCACGTCCTGCAGTGGAGTGGTGGATCACGTCGAGTGGTAGGCAGGAGATGCCTGGTGTATGGGTTGTATGTACCGGTGACGAGAACCCCCCCCCCCCCCCCCCATGAGACGGCGCCTCTGTCTCCTCAAGAGGTGAATGGCATCGCATACGGGGCCGGCGAGATCCTGCACATGACACTCTTTGTCGCGACCACTCACATTGCTAGCAGTCCCTGCTGTCCTGGCTTAGATGATGCATGTCGGCATCATATCCGCAGCATCCTGTCCCGAAAAGACAGCATGCCAGCTCAATCTCGTCAAGCCCACACCTCTGATGAGCAAGCGGGTTTGTATCGCGCATCTCCGACTGGCAGAGACACGGGGAGCTTCGCTTCGAGAACTGTCCGCAACAAGGCGCGGCCAAACATCGTGACTTAGTACTAGTAAGAACCACGGCAGCCTAGATAGAGTTTCACCAGTCGACTGCGACTGGGTCTATCTTTTGTCTGTGATGCCATGCCAATCCGGGCTGGCGGGTTACTTGCTTGGCTAAACCTAAGGGACCGGACGTTGGAAAGGCTCCAAAGACAGTCGGTCACGGCCATTGCACGCTAAAGGGAGGGGGGGGGCGGTACCATGGCACAACACCACGCGTATATCGTCCAGTTGAAGGCCAGAGCTCCATTTGGCCCATTTGAACCATCGTCTTGGTGCAACCGGCCCCTCGGGAAATGTATAGCAGCCGGTGGAGGGGGCCGTGTTCAATCAGTCTTTGGTGCTTTCTTCACTCTCATGCCACCAACCAATCTGCCGCAATGAGACACGATACTAGTCTCATTCTCTCCAAATACTCACGTTGCTGTTGCTGTTCTTCTGCACCCCTCACCTAGGAGAGGGGTGACATACCGCCGCCAGGCTGCTTCTGCGCTGGTTTCCGTGGCTTGTTGTTTTTGGCGCATCCTCGCGACCGCCTGCCCGGCGAAAATGACAGGTCGAATTTATCGACAACAAGGTGCGTTACGTTGGGGCAGTGGTCATGGAGAGTCGCAAAGCCAGCCCGGAGGAGCCTTACCATCCGCCTTCGTACCGAGCAAGGTAGTCTTGTCAGCGCGCAAGGTCGCGATACAGACCAAATCCATTTCACTAGTTTGCCTTGAGGTTACGGCCGTTGCTGCATTGGCCTACCTGCTCGTAACTGTTCGATGTGCAATCTCTCACGGGGCGCCAAGGCATGACGATGTTGCTGGGCCGTGGAGAGCGGCATTGTTGAAGGCATACCTGCTCCGCTCGCAAACTCGGTCGAATTGAGACGTACACGCATAGTGCTGTTTCGTTTGGCGAGGATTGATACGCCACTGACCAAAGCATTCCGCTCTGCCGGCCGGGGACACCCATGGGGACCTCGCAGAGTGGTCTCTGTCCCCCATCGAGACATGGAGCCAAAAGAAGGATAGCGATGGCTCGTCTGTCTAAGACAGCCAACGGCAACAGACGATTGGTTCTTTTACGGTACCCGCTATCCTTACCTTGGGGATAGTCAAAATCTTAAAAAAGAAATCCAGGAGGCGGTGCAACCCTGACCTGAGTTCACCAGCCTCGATGATTGAACCTTGCCAAGGATCTGCCACCCACACAGGCGTGTGTATGGTGTTCAGTGACTCGAGCTCCCACCAACGTTTGGTGCCCGTGCCACGTAGCGGTACCTATCACCTGGACAAGCAAGCTTGACACCATCCCGTCTTCTTGGGAACACGGATGCGCCCTACCGACACGACTTTCTTGTCCCTCGGGAACCCTGCAGTCATCAAACATGGAAAGCATGTCGATAATTGGGACGCAATATTGCATGGCCCGTCTTCAGAGGACAGGACGTCCGTCTGCCCCCGGGCTGTATCCGTGGCAGAGGCTTCGGCTTATCGCTGCAACCCACTAACGGCTATTAACTTCGGCAAACTGCTTACCTCAAGACACTACCATGACGTGCTTGGGTTCGTCCCGAGTATCTCAAACTAGATACACTATTCATCCAACCAAGCCAAAGTGAGCCAAAGTGAGCCAAAGTGAGCCCAAGCGGTGCCCGCCGAAAGTCAGCATTCTCACCCGAACCCGTGGCCTCTGTCCGATGTCCCACTTCTGCCGGCCCCCTTGGACTCACGTGCAAGCAATCCGTGAGTGAGACGACCTGGCCCAGAGTCCTACCAACATGGCAAAGCTTCCGGGTTCCTGGCTGTAGACCCGTTGCATGCGTTCGTTTGGTGGCATGTTGGGCTCAGGGTACCCTACCCGTAAGGAACCATACCAAGTACGGGAGCGATCTCATAGATGGAGTGTAACCAACCGGCCGGCGTGGGACGGAGAGACATACAGCGTGTATGCTGCTCCAGTGGCATTTATCTGCCTTGGGGAGGGTTCACGCCGTCTTGCATGGTGTCAAGTGGGCGCGAGTCCGCATCCAGAGACGGTAAGCATTCAGGGCGCTCAGCCCTATCGATTCGACAAAAGTTCCTACCAACGTTGCCTGTGCAAGCCTCTTGGGGTCCTCCCGAGAATCTGCGGCCGGTCACAAGGTAGATGCTAACCTGATGTTTCCACCCCTCTTCGTCATAGCCAGGGGCTCCGATGTGCAAGTCTGAGCGTCTTGAAAAGTTTGATGTCAGATATCGCCAAATAAGATTTGCACCCAAACGCAGGGAGAATGACATGTTCGAGAACAAGCCCCCGGCCGTTGTCTTGGGCATCTGACTGGCCCCGACCAGTACCACGTCTCTCGTGTGCAATTTTAGTGTCAGTCGCACTGGCTCAGCGTGTTGGCTGATTGCGGCCTCGCACACCCGCCGCTGATGCTTGCCATTGGCTACGAAGAGATGACGGATCTGTACAGAATAGGGGCAATATCTCCACGGTTGGACGTCCATAGGAAGACAGACAGACAGGTGGAGGTACGTGCATGGTAAGCGGGGAAGGCTGCGACTACCGAAGATGATGAGTGTCAATTTTTTTATTATTATTTTCTTGCTTATTTGGTCAAAGCTGGCGGGATAACCAAGGACCAAGGATGTATGTAGGGCGAATGACAGGCCGAGGTGGCGGTGGTTGTCAAGCAATGTGAACGGCAGTGATATCGATGCCTAGGAGAGAGCGTTGGTTTGCTGACGTTCCCGCGGAGTGATCTGATGCCATGATGAGGAGTTGCTGATGCAGGAATAATGTCTCGACCGAGGCGGCCGGCGGTATCCTAGGCACTGAAATTCAGGTTCACAGGCGACGCCATGGCATAACGGTAAAGGCTCACAAAAGAATGGGACGATCTCGATGACGCGGGATGAAACCCGTCTTGGCATCTTCAAAAAAGCGGCCCGTGGGGTCAATAGTGCGGTCGCCCGTTCGTTCCAATGTCGAGGTTCAACGATGGAAATTTTTGCGTAGATATCCGAATCGTCGGGTCAGTTGGAAAGTATTACTGTCTTGGGATGATCGTTTTTTTTCCTCTTCTGGATGTGCGCAAGATGCGAAAGCCCGTGCGAGGCAGGAGTAACTACCTACCTAGGTTCCTTGCGCACATCGTAGAGCGTGCAGACATGGTAATAATGCATAGTAATATGCCGCTGATGGCGTGTGGCTGATGGCACTAATCTGAGCATTGGGACGGGCTTGGGAGCATAGGGCTGAGCCTGCACGCAGTTGACAGTCACTAACTACTCTGTACATTACCTACCAGCATACCTACCTACCTACCTACCTAGCTAGGTACGTATGGCTTGGCTTTCTTCATACCTACTTACCTAGAGGTAGACAGACAGGTACCTATGACAGTCCCCCCCCCCCCCTCCCCCGTTTGCCCACACGCGGGACCCCCCCCCCTGCTTCTAACAAGGCAGCAGCTTCGCAAGAATATCCGTTTTTGTGAAGTGAGTATACTTTGAGCACCTAAGATGGTACTCGATGTGGGTAGTATACACCAAAAGGAGAATGAGTATGAGACCCGCTCTCTCCGTTAGTAGCGTACAGGGGTACTTTGTATGTTGGCCGGCCCTCGCCATCGGGTGTGTGTGTCGTCAATCCTCGACGCAGTCTCCCCTGATGTATCTGCTGGAGTGACCAAATCCATCATCCGAATGCTTGGGACGAAACGGGGGAAGAGCACTGAACACCCCATAACAGTAGCACACCACCTTGATACCCAGGTAGGTGGGTAGGTACAGTAGTGAGTAGGTACCCACCTTGCCTGCTGCTGCTGCTACGTGTGTGCTTGGGGCGGGAGGCACGGACTCATGTTTTCCTATTCGGGCAACCTGTGCGACACCTTCACCAGCGACCCACGACCCGCGCACCACGGCTAGGCCTGGTGGGGCCTGCACGTGTCCGCGGGAGAAGCAACGCACCGCGTCCCCCCCCCCTTCGGCCGTCATCTCTAGCAAACATGACAACACCGTCTGATTGGGTCTCTTTTGGTCCTTGTTTCTTATTGGCTGTTCAACGGCGACAGATTATTAGCTATGGTTGCTGGGATCGGCGTGACCGACCAGAGAAACGGCAGGCGGAAAGTACGGGGCTTCACGCAAAGACACACGTACGATTACGTATAGTGAGCCAGTGAGAGCTTAGGTAGTTTACTTGCTTGGGCTTTTGGTCTCCTCATGTCCCCTACTACTACTACTACTACTACTACTACTACCTCAGTGCCTACTTAGCACCCGGGTGACGAAAGAGAAGGTCGGTGGCCATGTGGTAGTGGTAAGGAAAAGCGGCCTTCTTTTTTTCTTTTCTTTTTGATCACCGGGGTGCTAGGTACTGTAGGTAGGTAGATAGATACGTACATGGTAGATACCTACCCACCCAGTGTGGGTACCTATCCATACTAGTAGGTAGGTAGGCACGCTGTGGAACGATGAGACGGAGCACCTGTACTGTAGATCTGCTACTACCCATCATTCCGTGTCCTATGGATTCGGGTTCGCATTCCTCATCTCCACCTTGGACGGACGGACTGACTCTCGACGATGCGATGCGACGCTTGAATGTCGACCGACAACGGCAGGCTGGCTCAAGTGCAACATGCCTCTTCTCCTGCCTGCCCGTCTTCTGTGCATGCGGCATTGCCCATCCTGACTGGCATTTCCAAATAATTAAACAAATAAATAAAAGTGCACCTGCCAGTACGCAGTTTCGGCAAAACTCCGAGGCATTCCATTCCATACTCGTCCTGGTCGTTGCACGTATTCCAAAATCTTCACCATGCGTTGCATTCCGAGCCTCTGAAGCAAGACTCCAAGATCCCTCAGTGGCTCGCTCGCTTTCCGATGGCATGGCTTGCTCGCATTCTTCGAACAGGGGCCACTCCCAAGACTCGGTCGCTACCGGGCAGGGTTGGCCGCATCGCTCTGGATTGTCGTATCTCGCAGCCGACAACGATTGTAGCCATGTCTCGCGACATTACCTTACCGCCGTCATGATCCACGCGCGGGTCATGCGGATGTCATGAACACGAGCGGAGTCGGACCTCCGATCTCCGACCCCATTCCCCCCAGTCCCTCGGGGTGGGTTAGCCTCGATTTCACAAGGCAGCAGCATTTGCACCGTGGTTGCTTTTGTGCGCCCAATAGACGAGATGCATCTTGTTTCTTCTGCCAGTGGCATGACTGCGGATGGCCCCTGTCTGCCTCCCTGCCTCCCTGTCTCCCTACCTGTAGGTAGTCCACAGTTACCCCATGCTCGCCAAGCATTGGGAGCCACTTCATAGATGGACGGGACGGATGGCAGGGCAGGGCTTTGGGCAGCAAATCGAGCGACCACGGATCCGTTTCTTCGGATTCCGCAGATCCCACCTGGGCAGGACCCCTGCCTTGGCGAATCGATGTAAAAACTGCGCTTGTGACGGAAAGGGCAATAGTAAACGAGAATAGCCAGGGCGCCAGTCCCGACACGGCTTGTAAGGGGGCCACACTGTCTCGGTCGGTGGGGAACTTGGGAGGCCAAGCGGACTGGGCGGGACAGGAGGCATATTGGCGGAATTGAAGACTTGGACCCAAAGACCACATCCCGAAACGGAACAGGCCTGGGCCAGGGCGATATCGGCTACGTCTAGACTGGTCTCTGCGGAATTAGGGTACAGGCGGTGCGACGCCGGTTGGTGGATTGTCTTTCGACTCTGGGTGTAGTGCATGGGGCAGGGACAACGGTTTCGCCCGTGCCGCAATGGCTTTCGACGGACCGGCGGCACCTACTTAGTATACCCAAGCTGCCAGACGTTTATTGACATGGTGCGCGAGAACCAGACTCTTGGGACGCCGGTTTGAGATTTTGATGAGGGAGGGGGGGCGTCGAGGGGCGCGCTTCGTTGGAGAACGCTTGCCGGCCCCTCCCTCGGATGAGAGACAGCGAAGCTGCCATCTGGTCACGAACGGCTTTCTTGTGCGAGCCATTCGATTGTCGGGACCAAACCCTGCAACGGCGGCGTTCGCCTCAAAGCTTCGCTCGAGGCACCAGGTGTCTGGGAATTCCCATACCTACGTTTGTCGCTAGGGTTCTTGCATCTCTGTCTTGCCGGAACACTGCAATGGGACGGACGTCCCGTCGCTGTAAGTTCGCGAATACACCCCCTCGGTCTCTCTCATGTCTTGCGGTCCTTGCAGACCAAGTACCCTGGCGCCTTGCCTTGGGTGAGAGGACGGGGTAAAAGAAAGACATAAACTAAGGTGCTAGTACAAGGCCTCTCTGCCCTCCCACAGGTAGAAGGAGAAAATACCTACAGTTGAAAAGAGAGGAGATAATTACCTAGGTAGCTAGGTACCTAGACACCTTAGTAGTGGATAGTAGGTTAGTACCCAGGTACCTAGGGTAGATAGGTACCTAGGTAGGTAAGGAAACCGCTAGGGGTGTGTGCACCACCGGTATGGTACAAGCGCGATGTATACGCATACTAGTATCCGTAGTGCAAAATTAGGGGAGAGACAGATGAGCAGGCGGGGGCCATGGCCTGTCGTCTGACTGTATGAGGTACAGTGCCCCCCACCCCTGTGAAAGAAACGTCCCCACGCGGGTCAAATCAAGGTTTCCATCCTTAGTCCCAAATGAGATAAACTCCGAACACACGCAGCCTTGGTACGGTAGCAGGAAACGGAGCCCAAGGCGCACATCCTCTGGCCTCTTCTGTGCTAGCCTCGAGAACATGAAGGAGGCCAGAGAAGGAGAACGCCTAGCCTACCGACCTACTGTGCAACACCTACATGGGCAAGGGCCGGCCGCACTTGATCTCCATTTCCGTCTTCGCAAAGGAGAAGCGCAGGGGGCCATGACCCGAACCATTGCGTGCCAGCCATAGCAGACGAACACCATGCGATACCCTGAAAGTCAGGCACCTTATGAGTGGCCAAGTTTCACTGGTGTGCGTCCCCTTTCAACCTTCGCTATCGTGCGTGCAATCGCAACCGTTCCCCCATCGCTCCACTCGCCAGAGGACACCCGCTCCTACATCCCGATGAGCTTATCATATCATCGTTCCATCAGATTCAGGGCAACCGGAACGACATGCAGGGGAGACCACATTCGGACCACTCGGAGAGCAGGCAGGCATTATCAGCCAAGGGAGGAAAAGAAGGAAGTACACTATGGCTTTGGCTCATGCCTCTGCGTCCGCTTGCACTCCCCAGACACATTTGTACACTTGATAGGTAGGTCATGGGAGATTTGCCTGCCTACTATGTATATGCAAGCCTTCCAGAACGGGTTTGGCGCATTGGTTGTGGATAGCTGAGCTTCAACACGTGTACAAATACATGGTACAGGGCAGCAGCAGCAGCAGCAGCAGCAACAGCATGGTGTAATGGCCCTTCTCTGCTCCACCTTGCATGCCCTTCCCCTGTCGGATTTTCCATATCCCTCTCTCTCCTCTGATGCGCGAGTGTCTGCCTGTCACTGATGAGGAATCATGGCTTCCCGTCCTGTAGATCCGATGCAACGTAAAAGGCGAATGTGTTTGAATATTGATCGACATATGCATTCATGCCCCCCAATCCCAGTCCTGTCTCTCTCTCTCACTCTCTCTCTCTCACTCTCTCACTCTCTCTCACTCTCTCTCTCTCTCTCACTCTCTCTCTCTCTCACTCTCTCTTCCTGCGACGGAGGAGCTTCCATGGGGTATCAACCCATACCCCCACCCACGCATCATCATCATCATCATCATCATCATGGGCATGGACATGGACATGGAGCACCAAGATGACAGGTAGGAAATCCCTTGAGCGTCATAATCGACTAGGAAGGCAGATCATGCTATACGTAGTACCTCGCTCTCTCCCTCCGGTCGTGTCTACCTCCCTGCGATGTCGATCTTGCGACCTCTCAGGGCCACCGAGCGAAATTGAGTGATCTTGACGGAGACCAGCATGACAGCTCGACAAAGTTGCGCCTTACATCGGGGCCTTGTAGTTTTTAGAGTCCCGCGCCTTGTCCGGCTGGACGTCGTTGGTCTTTCCCGGGCCGGGGTCTCTCATACTTCCGAGGGAAAGACTCATCGGCGTGTAAGTGGCGCGCTGGGGCCTCGACGCTGGAACATGGGATTAAGAGACAGCCATGTAAACTGAGAGTCGACAAAGAGCGCGCTGAACTTCGCCTATAACCCTCGCCACGTATTGCGGAAGGGAGGCTTCGTACGACGGGCCAGTCAAGGCTCGCCGAGAAAAATCGCCCACCTTCTACCTCGGCGCCCTCCATCATGCATTATTGTCCGGTTTAGCCGGTCGAGATGGGTCTGGCTGGCAAGAAGGGGGTCTCTCGTACCCTCTTGCATCACCCCAAAGTGGAACGCCGTCGCCGTCCCACACCGCTCCGGGTTCCGCGATGCTGGTGCAAACAATAAAAAGCTAACCGCTACGAAATTACGCCCGCCTGGCCGCCCTGGCGGCGGGTGATCAACCCGCGCGGAACCCTCCCCTCCTCCCCACTCTTTCTTCCCACTCTCTGTTGCTTGAGAAAATCCCAATGTGTGCTTTGGGCTGGGGCTGTTTTAAGAGTATGTGGTCGTTGCCATAATGCTGCAAAAGGGGGTGGGCTTGCTCCTGCAGCGACGACAACCCCCTTCTGCGTGGTGATATGCTTTAGTCGTAAGACAGTAGATAGCCCATAGGAACATCGGTCTCGAGCCAGATCCTCTCCTATCAACCAGGTGATGCCCTAGACGGCGGCCAGAAAGATGTTCACCATAATCACCCCCCCACCCCCCAAAGCAACCGTTTGAGCACCAACACAGCCCCATGTTGGCCCTAGGATCCGTTAGCCACGACACCCCTAGCCACTACCGAACGGCGTAATGATGTGTCTTCCCACCCAGCTGGTGAAGAAGAGGCTGCCATCGTCTTTGATGAATGAGGTGGTTGGTCAATTAGCATCATTGTGTGGCTGCGCTGATGCCAGGAGCCCTTAACAACCAACATCCTTCTAACGAACATCTAACCCGAAAGGCTGTCGATGGCTCGCAAGACAGGGCTTGGTTCCAAGGAGCGGCGTCGGCGCATATAATAGGCGAGGTGGTGGCTCCCTCGACCCAGATTCAGATCGATACTCTGGGTTGGTTGAATCACGACAAAACAAACGAAGGAAGGGTAGGTCAGGTGTTTGAACGCTGAACAGAGTGTGATCCTGGCGCAGATTGGCCGCGGTGGGGGGGCAGTAGTCTGATTGGGACCCTCTAGAGCGGCGAACCACCTCTCGGCTCACTGTCGTGAGAATCCTAGCCAGGAACTGCGTGTCCCAGCCCAGCCGAGCAGGGCTCTCCTTCCACACGGCAACCACTGGTTCGTGATACCGGGTCCACGTCGGCGGCACCTCGATCTACAAGACAAGCCATAGCACCATGGCGAGTTAACTGATGCAATGTAAATCCTTTGGTAAGCTCGATTATTTAGGCAAGAGAAGACAGCACTCCAATTCTTGGTACGACGGTCTAGAAGGCACTATGAAGCGTGCGCGTATGTGTCGCTGAGATCTTTGCCTCGCTCCTTGGTCCTTCCACTCGGACTGTGGCTTGGCGGAAGGAGAAGGTCGACAATGTCTTTGATATGCCACTCTCGGCGGGCTTTCTTTGTGAGGGAACACCTCTCCAACGCATTGTCGGGCTGTGGCGTCCCTTGGCCGCCACTCATCTCACCCCAACGAGAGAGATATCGAGGGGTATATCCAGATATTCGCGACATTTCTCGAAGGCAAGGATTAAGCTTTGGTAGCCCATCGACGGCAGATACGCCGCGGATTGCTAAAACAATGCTGTTCTCACTAGTGCCTAGCAGAATATGCGTATCCGTCGCCGTGCCAGATGGGCAAGCAAAATGTCACAATAACAGTGCGGTAATTTTCGGGGGGGGGGGGGTTGGTGGGTAGAAGAAAGAGGAAAGATAAAAAGAAAGAAGAAAACAGAGCACCCTTCCGACGCTGATACCCATATGCCAAAACCATACTCCCGGGTCCCAGTCAGTGTCCAATCTGGCGGGACCAGACATCCCAGTAAATGGCGTCGCGGTGTTGAGCCGGGTTGCTGCAAAGGGAACAGAGGTCAATAGTTTCGTGGCAAATACGGATACACCTGCACACAACGACCCTGGACCAAGGTCCAGACCCTCGAGCAGATGCAAGTCTGACTAGCCACTGGGGTGGCGTGGGCGTGCGAAGGTGCGCGTAGGCTGTGACGGTAGAAATAGGACGTGGCCCAAGTCGATGTAGAAGCTGCTTTTCACACCCCTTTTGTTAAAGGGGCTTACATGGCGTGTTTCTTCGCTTGCTTTTTTTATTTTATTTTTTTTGTTTTTGTGGTGGCGGGGGAAGGTTGGTTTGATATCAAGATGCATCTGTGCAACAGGCGGAGCTTGTCTGTGGGCAATGGCTCAACTCAACTTGGGCAAATATCATTCTAAATGAGAACTGGCACCGCGCCCATTTGACTGGGCTAGGCTTGGGTTGAGTCAGCCACCCTTGTTGGTCCCTTGCGCCTCGATAAAACAGAGAAGTGAAGGCAACCCAGAAGAAGAGAAACAAAATAACAAACGGGTCTCACAGACCAAAAGCCCCATGGACCCGACACGGCGGGTTTCGATCAGCGCCACGCCCGCCCCTCCGGCGACGCGATGGCCTAGACGACAAGGGGAGAAATGCCACATCAGGTGGATCAAGGTTTGCCGCCTCAAAGGGGCCTCAGATGCGCCCCAAACCACGTGTGATGAATTGCGCAGGGGACGTCTTGCATACGACAAGGAGAAAAGGCCATAATAAGGAAAAGTCTCGACCACGAACGTGGGTCACTAGTGTATTCGTAGATTAGTTTTATCTCAAGTATAGTCTTTGGCACAAGTGACCAAGCATGGATTCGGTAGGCGAGCCCTGTAACGCCTTCACGCTGGCGAGGACGGGTTTGGGCGGCGTGGTATGTATGGTCTTGCCCATGAAGACATCTCGAGGTGTGATTGTTGTGACCAACCTTGCGAGGCTCCACAGGGGCTGGGCTACGCACGGCGTACAAAGTATGCAGTCGTCGGCGCGAGAGAAGCCAAGGATGACAGTTGACAGACCCGGTAGTGTACATCTCGTTGACCGTGACGGATCCATGTCAATAGTTTCGTTCCCACGAACGCTCCACTGCCAAGGAAGGAAAACCAGGCGGAACCCAAAGGGGCGGAATAGGCAGCCAACTTGGTGGATACAAGCAAGGCATGCACGCATGGTAATGATGATCCGTCGTGGTCGTGGTCGTGGGGAGGGTGTGCATGACGGCGACAGCTCGCTTCGCCCGTCGATAAGCCAATTCGGGTGATTGTCTCGTACGGCAATCTTGCCCCAATAATCGATGACCATTTCATCCATTGTCAAGCGGGGAAGCGCGTGCATATCATGACTACATGGGTGATTCGCAGCAAACAGGATGTCGAGAAGACCCAAGAAGCTTTAAAGACACGGTCAGAGGGCGGGGTGGGAGGGATTGGGGTGACAAGGGTTTACTCTCGGACCAAGAGCATTCCGAAATTAAGATGATTCCTGCTGCTTGTGTAAACTACATTCCATCATCCATGGTATATTTACTGCGCTGGGGGCTGGACAAGATCGTGGACCTGCCTTTGGCTTTTGGCAATTGTCAATTGCCACACAACATCTGAATCGTTAAATGGCTGCCTTGTCAAGTCTCGCCACTCGGGTGGCTGGCTGCCAAGGAGATGTCATGAATGGTGGGAAATACGGTGGTATTTGATGCGGAAGCACGAGTGATGCACTGTTGCTGTTGCATCCGGACATCATTTCGTTGTTCTGTGAGCAACGTTGTCTGTCAGTCACACTCGTTGACCTCAAGTTCGGCACACTCTGGTGAGTTTTTCAGTCCCTCATTAGCAGGGTTTGGTTGTTCGTGGCTGCCCGCCATCCTGATCGAGCCGTCATTCTGTACAAAGTATTCCGTACGGACGGAGTGCTGCATGTAAACTATACATCTCCACGACGCGAAACCTCCTCGTGTGGCTCGGGAACCCGGCGCCAATCTCTGCGAGGTTGCACTTTATTGGACCGTGGCAGACCCGACTTGTCTTTTCCCCATGTTCGTATCGGTCATTTGGGCAAGCGTTTCGACACCAACTTTCGGGATCCGCCCTTCGAGGTTCTTGCGTACGCCCGAATGGCCCCATGCCTGCAGTTCACTTCCCTGTTCCATCGTACTACCGTCAATCATCCCGGGAACAAAGTATGGTTTCGACTCAGCGGCTTGGGTGCCATCGGATGTGGGCCAGTAAGCTTCGCCCTGCTTACTATGCTGGGCAGTCCGCTTTCCGCCCTCGTCTATTGCGGAAAGAATTCCTGTGAGGCGGAAACCCTTTCGCATGCGCGTTGAGCCTCATCTCCAGTATCGCGAGATATGCAAGCGACTTGACAAGGCATTCCTCGGCCATGTTTGTCTACGGACAAGAGACTTCGCTGCGCCAACCCCATCCAGCAGGCATGTCGTCCCCGAGCTGCCTCATCCCCGCAGCCTTGCAGATTTCAATGACAATGGCCCTGACGGCTCGTACCTCCTCGAGAGATGCCCCGCCATTGAGGGCGCCTCGGAGGTGTCCCTTCAATTGAGGGTTCACATCCTGCGGTATCAAGCCGGCGATGAGGACATACGACGTCTCCACGGGGGACAGAACTTTGGTGTTACTCAGAATGTAGCCATATATCAGACGGGCAGTCAAACCCAAGTCTTCCGTGCCACATCTGTCCATCTGACCCATTATGCGTCTTGATATCTTGCCGTATATTTTGTCCCAGAAGTCCTGGCCTCGCTGTAGCACATTATCTGAAGCTGTGTCATGTATGTCCGCGTATCGCGCAGTTGGTGAGGATGTCATGCAACTGTCCGATCCATGCGGCTCATCCAGGAGATGCTCAGGCGTGACCTTTTTGAGCTCCATCAAAGAGTTGATTGTCTATCCCGTGTCAGTCAGTATTCGCCAATAATGATGCATACTTAGGGGAGGAGGGGAGGAGGAGGGTACCTTCGGCAGTCCTCCAACCGCCGACGCTTTGATGAGCGCCTCCCGTAGCTTCCTCGATATAGTAAGTTGTTCATCTGAGCTTGGCTTGACATCTTCAGAACCAACTCCATGTCTCATAACATGCTGGTAGATCTGCGGTATCTCATCCGGTCGATTGATTATGGTCAACGTAGTAGCAGCAATAAAGTACCAAACATGCCTTGGCAAATGTGGCTGGCTCCGTATTGACGTTAGAAGCGCTGGAGTGATGATTGGTGGCAAGACTGATGCCATCATGGTCAGCAACGAAACGTTCTGTAATGTCAATGTACAGTTCACAAATATATGGCCAAGTTCAAATGTTTCCGTCTGCAGTACTGGAAAATTATCTCTCTGTTTCACCTAGAAAACAACTAGAAGGACCGTTCAAAATGCCTTCCCGCTTGGTTGTTTGTGTTCAACAGCGGTCGACGGACAAAAGGTTGTCACGGATCGGAGCTTCGGCAAAAGTCCGGCCAACAATAGATAAGGGTGCTAGGTACCAGAACCATCTCAGGGTTGGAGTCGGCCAGTAAAGTTCCGAGGTTCCGCCGTAATGAACCATCACGTGCTCTTTCTCTAACCTTGCCGCTCTGGGTCGTTGTAAACCGTGGCGTCACTGCTCAGGTAATCCACACACCACTGTTGACTAGATGCTTGTCATTAACGTGGCATCAACTACAAGCTCCGACGTGCCACGCCAACACTACGCATCCGGACTTTCTTTGGCCTGCATCAACAACATGGGCACTTGAGGGCATCCCTCACTCCACATCACCGTATCCCGTGTTATTAGCCCATCTAAACTCACGATGAGGCTCGCGTGGTACGCAGGGGTAGGTCTCGCTTCGGGAGCTATCGAGCAAGCTCCCATTCGCTCAGTTCCATGTCTGCCCGCTATGCCTCCTCCCCAGATTGCTGACTCTTAACGCAGGTTTCCACGGCCCTGGCGGCTTCGGTCGTCGTTTCGGCATTCCACCAACGAGCGAACTTTTATTCGGCCATGGTTTACCTCGCGCAGAGCAATTTCTGCTTACTGGTACGCTGCTCCGGCTCTGCTCCCGGTCCTGCCGGGAAATCAACTGACATGGAGTGTAGGTCTTGGTCAACTTCATTTATCTCATCTATGGCACCTTGATCTATGGCCTGCAACGGCTTCTGTATGGCCCGCTGCGACAAGTAGAGGTCGAGCAGCTCTCCGAAAAGGCGTGGTTCGCCATTACCGAAACATGCCTCGCGATGACGATATTCCGGGAGGAGATTGGCGCATGGTTCCTTGTCATGTTTACCGCTTTGGTGACAGGCAAGGTCTGGGGTTGGATTGGTGACGGTCGTGTCGAAGTACTAGAGCAACAACCTCCTGCGAATCCCGGTCTCTTCCACACTCGACTCAGTCTCTCGCTCCTCTTGAGCCTGGTCTACGATGTCTGGCTTCTTCGATACACGGTGACTACAGTCATCCAGCAAGCACGACCCAACATGATGGTCATGTTTCTCTTCGAGTTTGCTGTTTTGGCAACGTGCTCCGCGCGCACCGGAATCCGCTACATGGTGTCGGTCATGGAGCAGAACATTGTGAAGACGCAAACGAGACACCGATTGGAAGAGCGAAGAAGACAGGTTCGGGAGGAGCGTGAAGAGATCATCCGTCAGAGGGAACATGATGGTGGTGCAACGAGCGAGGACCAGCCTGACCTGCCCCGTGAGGAGGATATCGACGAGATGGACATCGAGGTTCCTGGCTGGGAGGCAAAGGGACAGTGGATCTTGATCCTTGACCTCATTGCTGGTAAGTGCAGCCCGCCATGTCCATATGCATTCTCTGACAGCATCTAGATTGCGTCAAGCTAGCCATATACTTGGTATTCTTTGGAATACTACTTACGTTCTATGGCCTGCCGATCCACATTATGCGGGACCTTTTCATGACAGCCAGATCTGTTATAAAGAGAGGGTCTGCGCTCTGGCGCTACCGTAAGGCCGTCGAAGACATGAACAAGTATCCCGATGCTACACAGGAAGAGCTGGCACGAGAGGATACTTGCATCATTTGCCGAGAGGAGATGAGGCCTTGGGACCCCAGCAATGGGGCGGTCGAGCGTATACGACCCAAAAAGCTGCCCTGTGGGCACATCTTGCACTTTGGCTGCCTCAAGAGCTGGCTCGAGCGCCAACAAGTCTGCCCTACCTGCCGCAGCCCTGTTGTTGTCAGCAACAATACCAATAACCAAAATAACAATGCTGCAGCGCCGCAAAACCGAGAAGCAATGTTCGCCCGGATCGGTCTCGGCGGGCCGGGAGGCGCTCCCCCAGCCCCGGGTGTCCAGCAACAGCCGGCTGATAACGCCGCTGGTGTTGCGCCTATGGTTCAACCGGCTCAGCAACCACCCCGCAACGGAGCGGCTCGTGTCTTTCAGCTGGGTCCCATCCGTCTCGGGTTTGCTCAGGGGGAGAATATGCAGCAACTGGCTCAGCAAATGGGCGTTCCTCCAGAGGCAATCCCTACGCCTCTTGCACAAGGAGCCCCTGCTGGCCCCTTTACGCCAGCTGTACAGACACCGGGCGGCAACAGCATGTCGGCAATTCGCCAGCAAATACTCCAGCTCGAGCACATGATTCAAAGGGAGGTTGTGTCGCTCCAGAGTATGCACCAAGAACTACAGACACTTCAGCTCCTTACGGCAGAGCTCGGCCGCATTCGTCAGTTGCAACAACAATCAGACCAAGCCCAAAACGTTCTAAATGGGGGACTGGCTCCAAATGCTGTCAACATGGGGCACAGTCAGCAAATCCCGCTTCCTGCGATGTCCTTGCCACAACTTCCAATTCACCCGGGATTACGGGTGAATGGTCCCGTTGTGACTAGACACGGAGCTGCAAACCACTCGAATGCGATTCCTGCCGGCAGCTCGGAGCTTCCCGAAGGCGTAGTCATTCCTCCCGGGTGGTCCCTCCTGCCCCTCCAGCGCATAGAGGGCGCCCCAGGATCCCAGCCATTTCCCGAGCCGACACCCTCTGTAACGGGCGAGAGCATACAGCTGGCAGAACCAACGGCTTCAGTTCCAAATGCGCCAGTCGTCAGTGCTACTCAGCATCAAGACAACAACTCGGCGCCTACAATTGACTTTCCGACTGATTCGACTGAGTCTAACCAACATCGGGGCAACGTTGATCTAGGTTCCGGCGTCACAACAGGTCAGGCCGAGGCCCCCCCTGTCCTCTCCCCGAATCCCGTATTGCCCAATTGGGGCGGAGCGAACCAGCTCTTTGGCAACGGACCGGGATTGTCTAGCTTGGGCAACACAGTGCCTTCGGAGGCGTCCGTTGACGAGACTCCCGGACAGGACGAAAGCGCCCATCGGAGTGCGGGGGATAAGTCACCAGCTGCTTCGGCTATCGTGGAGAGCACCGAGGAGGACAGTGGCAGTGGCAGTAGTAATAAGGGCAAGGCCAGAGCCGTCACTATCGAGGAAGCCGAGGACGATGAGTAAACGAGCACGGAGAGAAGGCATTACGCGGCGTTTAGGGCGGTCTTTTTTCCTTCCTTTTCATTCTCTTTGCTCGCAAGGTGTAAAAAAGCATACCACTTTCTTGTAGGATTATTAGCGATTAACTTTTGGACGCGCAAGACATGCCACATTGTCCGGATACCCATCTCCGCAGTGATAGATCGTGAACATGACCAACGAACCGAGCGCCAATGTCACCCGCTCAGCGAATTCCAGAGTCCCCAAAACAGTGGGCGGCAACTCGTGATAATTTGCCGTGCATTACCACACTCCTTATCTTTACACTCTGGTCGCCAATAATGTACAGTGAAAGTGCGTTGTCCCATCCCCATATGCCATTACTTTTCATCCCTCATATGCTTGAATATCGCTGCTGGGTAAATTAAATGTTAGGAATGCTCACGCTTCATGACCTCCTGTTACGTGTCCAACGCATCGCGCTGCTCGTTTGACAGCAATGCCGGCGTCTCTCTAAGCGATACCCCTTCGCCGCTCTCCCAAGAGGTGACAGAGCCTTGGTAGGCCGGCGGCGGGACGGCCGTGGTTGCTGACGATGTCCGGTCACCACTCAGACTACGCAGAGCACTTGTAGTCGCGCTGCCTTTTACCGGCTGCGGACTGAGCACCACCCCTCCAGATGACTGCGCGACATAAGTAGGTGAAATGACACCCTCCGAACCAAACGGCAGGGAACGTGTTGGGATCTCGCGACTCACACCCTCATGACCACCTTCGCCACCACCAAGCTTCTTCAGCAAAGCTTCTGACTGCTGTTTAGCCAGTTTTTGAAGCTGTGCTGAAGGGTCCTTGGAACGCCAAAGCACGTTAGTCAATTCGCAAAGACAATCTGCAGGAGTCCACCGAATTCCATGCACACATACCCAGTCCGACTGCGGCGGCACGCCATAGGCGACCGGCAGCTCCTCCTCGTTATCACCGTCGCCAGTCCCGGGGCCACCACCCCAGAACTTTGGTCGACGAATTGGTGCAGGAGTGACTGGAAGACTAGGTCGTTCGACAACACTTGGGAAGTCGGTGAGCTTGAGGCCGTGCTCCTTCGCCGCCTTCTCATCAGAAAGACCCACCGAACCTTGGCTCTTTCCCCGGCGATGCTTTTGAAGACCCTCGACGTAGCGCTCGATCTCGGGCACTTCGTCCCAGGCATTTGTGCGCGTGAAAGTGGTCCAAGGATCCGATGGGCTGACTTTGATGGTCGGGGTGGACGGGGTGCTGGGCTCGGCCTTTTGACCAGTCGTCGATGATCCTATGAGAGATGGCTCAGCAGGAGCCTGGGATATGGGCGATGCCGCTTGCTCACCAGTCGGCGTGCTCAAAGACTCCCCTGCTTCCGGCTCGGCCAGATCTGCGGTAAATATTCTGGTCGGTTTGGGTTGATTGACTTCCCAGGGGAAGAGAGGTCGAGGCTTCTGCGTTGGCTTTTGCTTCGGAACTTCATACCACATATTTCTTGGGGGGCTAGGATATCGTTCGGGGGGCACAAACGGAGCGGGGTCTTGAGACATCTCGTAGGTCTGCGAGGGGAAATTGAGCGCCTCGGGCCGCGAGTCTACTGGTGGTGGTTGTCTACGCCAAGTCAGAATCAAATCCAGATGAAAAAGAGGGCAGCACACAAACCTCTGAGCATCCCATGCTGGAGGAGGAGGAGGGCTTGGCTCTCGCGTCTGTTCCACGGGTGGCGGTGTTGGACCCCGCCCCTGAGGTGCTGAAATCTGCTCTGATCGAGCCTCAGCCTGCGTTCCAGCAAAACTACTAAACGACTCGCTGGGAGGGGGAAACGATTGGCCAGCCTGATACGCAATCTCAGGCTGGGATTTCTGATCACGGTCGCGGTATGGCAGTTCATTATGGTGATGCGGCTGGGAAGAATCGGGTCCATGGGCATTGTGGTGGGGAGAGCCATAATCCTCATGGGCCGAAGAGGGAGGTGGTGTCTGGTAGTGTGGGCTACCGCGATTGCGGGGGGTTTGCGTCCCGTAATGGTGCTCACCCGTTAATGCTGCTTGAGTAGCCTGCGACTGCGGCTGGAATTCTCCTTTAGTGAAGTACTGTACAATCTCAGGGATCTGCTGTTCCCGCTGCTGATGCTGCGAAGTCTCATCCTGATACTTCTGCTGTTGAATTGCAGGAGCAGAAGCTGTTTCCTGAACAAATGTAAGCATCCATTCTGCCATGGTAGCCTTGCAAAACTCACGGCAACTCTGTAGTGTCGGTCATAGACTGCCCACCATCTCCCAATCATGTCTTCAAACGGCGAGTCTCCTTTGCTTGCCTGTCGACCTTGAAACCAGGGTTTGTCAGGGCCAATGAAATGTACCATGTTGATACTCGACTGAAAGTGTCGATAGGCGGGTACGTATTGATAATGCGCCGAGGGTGTCACGTTGTATGTGAAGCTGATGCGGTTGTACGTGTTCTTGAAGTGCATATTAAGGAGACCCTGATCGGCGCCATCGAATGAGATACCTCTCTCGGCCATTGCTATGAGAGCATAGTAATCTCCCATGTTGGGAGTTAAAACCATGACACCCGTATTGAAAAGGTCCGGCCATCCGATATCAGGCGCGGCGGAAAAGGGAGCGGCGATGTCGAACAGCTCGTCAGGAGCTCTGTAGGCGACTACATCGGCGTCAATATAGACAATTTTGGAGAATTGAGTCTGCCTCCAAAGATTAACTTTGGTGAATGCCGAATGCAAGTCGGGCCGGTTCATCAGGTATAGGTTCGCGGGTCGAGCGTTGCGTATGCGCGGGACGGGGATGACATGATCGTAGACAGCCTAGGGCAGAAGAGAATGAGTTTGCAGTTCGGAAGACCACACAGGTCGCGTAGAGAAAAATCGTTGGGGGCATACCTTGAGTTCAGTGATGACCTCAGCCGAAACGGTATCGAGCGTGACCAGGACTACGAGCTGTTTGGAAGTGCCGGCATCGCGAAGAGAGTGAGCAAGAACCAATGCACCTGACCGCAAATGTGTTAATTAAGGGCTCGAAAGGGAATTGGAGACGCCGGACTAACCTGGTAGGTATGTGTCGTTCAACAAAAGCTGGGTGAAAGTGGCGGTTAGCTCTTTGTTTACTTTTCCCTGTCTCCCTCGCTATTCAAGTTTGCGATGTCAGTTTGGGAAGGACAAACCGTTGCATAGACTTGATCCTCTCCAGGAAGCGACGCCATCGTATATGTTAGGCGTTTCAAGATACAGAGCTCAAGAGCAGAATCGATGAGACAATGACAATGGGAAAATGTCAGCGAATGGCCATGGACGATATTATACAGGTTTGTTCAGTTGCGGTGCAGAACAAGAGCGGCACGACAAAAGTTGTTTGTATGTAGGGTGACGGACAGCGGATAGGTGTGGCGGGGATGGCGAGCCGTGCGTCCCAGGTCTAGGTCCCGTCCAGGTGACAGTCTGGTGCGGAGAGAGAGTGTGTGTGTGTAGGTGGGAGGAGTGCGAGAGGGAGGTGTGGAGTGGGCACACAACAAGGGTGGGCCAGGGTACCTTGTCGTACACAGGCAGCTGGCAAAAGGTAGCTGTGAATTGATGTGGTATCCTCCCGTACGTAGTATTCAGTCAACGCAGGTCCGACTTGAGGATGACTGCCGGGGAGCACAGGAAAAAGTTGGGAAATTGGAAAAGAACGTCACCAGGAATAGCCCAAGATCTCAGACGTGGGTGGATAGGAAGACACCGACGCAAATGTGTCTGTGGCTCGTAATCATACCATTAGCGGGAAACCGGTGTTGGTCGTGATGCCAGGGTTGTCATTTTAGTTTATTTTAGAGCTGGCGAAGTTGGAGGACGTACAGCTAGCTGCAAGGCGTTGGCAGACTACGGGTAGCCTAAGCAAGGTCATGCAAGCAAGCACCTTGCCCTCCTCGCGAAAACTACAAGTTGTTGGCAAGGAAGCCGATGATGCGCGACCAGGGACCCAGGTAGAGCGATACGGGCTCGGATAGGACAGAACGGATGGCGTAGTCGTTGGAAAGCAACACTAGCGAAGCTGTTGCAGCAAAGGAAATTGCGACTTGCAAGCGGGCGGCGATAGCTGGGCGATATGTTAGCGGTTGACGATGAAATGAGGTTATGGATCTTTGGAGAAATAGTAAAACAAAACCTCTTTTCTCTCATCCGTCAAACCCCGAAGGTGCTAGGTCAGGGAGCAGATCAGGACTTTTCCTTTCTTCTTCCGATGACGAAAAGAAGAAAAAGAAAGATGGATGGAAACGAAAGCTAGGATGACGTTTCGCGGTCTGACGTTGCGAGGGAGGTGAACTTTGAGTGCGCTCTTCCCAGTGGGGGCCCTTGCGCCTTCGTGTTTGGAAGCCCTACCTGGCAGGTTTGTACTCGGAGCCGGAGCTCTAGACAGAGGCACAATAAGGTACCTTTCGAGTGGGTAGGTGCCTACCTAGGTGAGGTACTTAGGTACGTTATCAAGGCGGTCCCTCCTAGGGTAGGTAGGACCCTTTAAACTGTGAACCGGCTCACCGTCATTGCCTAGCGAGTACGGGTACTTGCAATGTAATGTCAAGATTCTATAATATACAAAATCATCTCTTGGTTCTGATCCACCTCGCAACGACACACAATGAGCTTCAGCAACCCCTTCTTAGTTATTTGTTGAGCCTCGACTGCGATGACTGAGGTTAATCGCCTCCCCCCTACTTCATTCCCTAGCTTGATGGGATTCCAGACACTCAGGCGATGGCAGGCGTGCTGAACGGCCACACGCGACTCAGATGTATTAGGAGCCATTCTTCTCGCTGTGTGGAACGCTTTCCACACCCACTCCTGGCATGTCCCACAATGTGCTACCTTTGACTGCCTCCGTGCCTCGCGCCCTCTATTTCTGTGATGTAAAGCACATAATCTTAACTTCGTCATATCTCTTGCTGGTTTGTCACGGCCAAAGGATGGAAGATGGGCAATGGCACCATAGAAATCCTCGGGCTCATTGAGAACAATGGCTATTCTTCAACACAGTTCGTGATGTATCCGGATATTAGCGTTATAGGTACCTCCTAGTAATGCAAGCAAGGTATGGCGTTCAAGCACGGGCGTGTCCTCCCTTGTTAAAGTACCTAGATGAGAAATACATCCTTAAAATTAGGCCAGATTCACGACCGCGTGGGCGGCACGCGTTGTCATCGTAGTCGAAGAAGAAAAGAAAATTGGCAACTAGGAAACCTCGACTTTAATGATGCGTCTCACTTGCAGTCCTGCACTTGCTTTTTCGGGGTTTGTTCTATTTTCCAAGCTCAAATTGACCCTGCACACTATAGCAATTTGTTGGCTTCTCCAAGGGCATCGAACGATATGTTCTGACACCCAATTTCCTTCCATGACTGCCGTGCCCTCAACATGCTGTGTTACCTTGAAACTCACCATGCAGTACCGTACACTTTCACGTCTCCTCACCACCTTACCTACAGGTAGGTAATCATCCCGCCATGCATGATCGTCCAATGTATATACTGCTTATCCCTACCACGACACCCTCAAAGGGTAACTGCGGTCCAGTTGTACAAATACATAGCCATCTCTAGCCGCCGGAGCCATCCTTGATTGAAACATGGACAGGTAGGAAGGCGGGCGGAGCGGGGCCACCACCTTTCCCTTGGCCGTTTCCTTCCTACAATCGACACTGCGGATTTCCGATGCGCTTGAAGGAAGCAACGGCCAACTCAAACCCCACCTTCTTTTGCCCTCACCCCTCTTCTTTGGAGCCCTCGAAACTTTGTCCATTGAGAGAGAGAGAGAGAGAGAGAGAGAGAGAGAGAAAGCGACGACACATTTTGCCGGAGCTCCCCCGCATCTGCTGCACCTTTGCATTGGAAATCGTCATTCAAAGGCAAAGAGAAAGAATAACGTGAAGCCAAACAACACCCTCCCCTGCCATGGTAATGATCATCATCGTTTGTATCTGGCTAGCCGTGGCGCCTGGGCCATTGCTTGCCCTTGGTGGTAAACTCTCCCTTCCATGACCGAGGCGTGTACAGAAAGGATATCCTTCTCTTACTCAATATACTGTACTAGGAGAACAGGATGAGGGTGCCCCGGTCCCTTCCAGAGACCCTGAGCCGAGCTGGACGCGGGCACTGGGGTTTTCTCTCGGCGTTCAACCCTCTCTTCCTCCATCTCTCACCAATCCCATGGTCCCCGACCGCATACGCCCGTCCAGACCTTTTCGCTTTTCGTGTCACCTTCCTGCAGCATTGCGAGTAACGCAATTGAACTGGCGTGTCTAAACTGCAAGCAGTCAGCTGCATTACGTCAGCCTGCAATGGATATCCATGCGTTGGGCCGCCGCTCTGCTCCAAAGGAGGTTGTCTACCCCGCTAATCAAGGCCGATCAGCTTACCAACCAGAACTACAGACACTGCTCACGACTGTAAGTCATGAGGCCTTTCCATCCCTCAAACCAATCTGCTCCCATGGCCGTCTTCCATCATATGCCTCGGTTCCTCAATTCTCGTCCTCGCCGCTTGCGCCCCCCAATGTATGTTCCGTTTTTGGATGCGGCCCTCAACCGCCGTCACCTGTTGGATGGAACCCTGCGATATCATGAGTAGCAGTATGCTTCAAACTGGGTCACGAGTGTGGATCGTCCGGGGAAAGTGCACTCTATAACGATGCATCTTACGTCATCTAGACTGATGGAGCATCGAAAAAGAACGACGCAAGCCAAGCGGGTGCCCAGAAGCGCAGAGACATCTTACAGACCAGCTCTTGATCGTATCGTACGGAACCCAGCAACGCGAGTGGATGGATTTTCTGCCATCGTATTAAGGGTCCACCCAGTACGACAGGCACATCGGCAGACCAGTCTGCCAGTAACCTATCGTCTCTACTGCAGCTTACTTGACCGTAGAGCAGCGTGCTAAAGTCCGACATCTACTTTCTGCACAGCCTTCTCTTGTCCCCGGAAAAGCCAAGTCTGGACCTTTATTTCAAAAGACGGGCGCTGACTGCGTTCTCTTTCCATAGTCGTCGCGGCTGCCCGCATCGGAACTAGACTCGCATCACGTAAATTTTCTCAGTCTTCCTTATGAGCTTCGTCTAGACATATACGAGCTACTGCTCCTGGCCCCGGACCCTATCGTCGTGTCCAACCGCAGACGTCAACTTTACGTGAGGGTCGAGCCACCCGAACACCAGATCGCCTATCTGCGTGCCCCTCGACCGAGGCCCCGTGTAGTGACGCTCGCGTGCAGAAACCCCCACGTCGAAATCTTGCGGACATGCAAGCAGATAAACCATGAAGCTACTCCCGTCCTTTACCGCAAAAATAGGTTCATCGCCGGCCTGCAACTGAGGAGAAAGACGGAGGCTAGGGCCGAACTCACAGACCTGGCTGGCTTCTTTCTTTACTCGTTGCGCCCTTCAACATTGCTCCAGCTTTCCGCCATCAACTTCCGAGGTGCCTGCCATTGCAACCAATGGCTTGCCTTGTCAGCCGGAGCTGGGTATGCTACTACCGGCTACGAGCTGAGTAGCACGTGTCCTGGTGGTTGGGACTACCTCTCAAAGGCGTGCTTGGTGATCAGCAATGCCCTGTCGAGTTTTAACAAAGGTAGGACACCTATTCCCTTGCCCTCCAAGTCCTTGTGCTAAGACCTGTTGGACTTAGATTCCGGGAGGCTCAGGTTTTGTGCCTTTTGCAACGCCAGCCACGGCCAGCACTTTATTATCTGATAGTAACAGTGGACCAGAGCCCGCTGAAACTGTTTTTCATGCCTTGCTGGCGGTCACTCGTAAAAGAAAGTGGCAGCGTAAGGACGGACTCAATATCAGTGCAGACATCGTCGGCCAGCTCTTACCCTGATCCATGAAGGGAATATAATTATGTACTTGTAATTCATAATCGTTACTACAACTAACACGGTCCTCTTTCGGCTATCCAAGCTTCCTTGCACGATCATTCGTGTGTTCTTTGTGCCGTCCATTCGATAAGACCTAGTTTATTCTGTTCGCGTCTAAAGTGCTTTATGATCGACGGTAGCATTTCTCGCTCAAGCTTTTATCACGGTCCACGCCCAAGAGCTGTCTCCTACAAATCTTTCTTGAAAGCGTGCTCCGGCTTGTGGGTAGTCTCGTAGTCGATATGTACGTAGGCCCGTTCCACGTCCGGAAGACTCTCCAGTTTAATCTGCAACGCCTCGGCCACGTCGTGCGTCTCGGTAAGAGTGTTCTCAGGGTTCATGACTATGTCCACCTCGGCGATGAGCCGGGGCCCGGAATGGTAGACGCGCACCGTGTCAATGCCATGAATGGCGGGGGAATGCGTCAGGCAGACATAGGTGATGAGCTGCTGCGTTTCAACCGAGGCAGTGACGCCGACGAGCAGCATAAACTCTGCAATGGCAGTTCGCAACCAGATTCCTGATACGACGAGCGATAGGACAACGGCGCCCGTTGGGTCGATATACCATTTGAGCTTGGAACCCCCGACGGACGTGAGGATGCCGAAACCGTTGACCATCAGGTCGTTACGGTGGTCAGACCAGAGGATGCGGACCTGAGAGTAGCGGTTTCTCAAGGAAAAGCAGTAGAGAAACAGGATAAATTTGGTCGCGAAAGCGACGCAAACAGCGACAATGGGCTCAATGCGGAACGGCTTCGTCTCTTCTGTCGTGGGTCGGCCCGCCAGCTCGCGCGCGGCGAAGGCGATAATGATGAGTGAGACCGAGATCATGAGGAAGCAGAAGACGATGTTGCCAACGGTCTCGAGGCGTGCCTTGCCCGCGGGAAATTGGCGCGGGTTGACACGCCTAATGGCGCGGCTGGCGAGAATGAGCGTCAGGTTGCTCAGGGGGTCGAAGATGGCGTCGGCCATAGTGGTGATGAGAGAGAGTGATCCCGTGCTGATGGCGGCGTAGAGCTGCAGAGCGGTGAGAGCGACATTGGCGGCGAAAGAGCCCCACACGGCGATGCGGAATTGGAGTTGGTCCTCGCCGGCCTCCTGGCGGGCCTCGGCGACGTGCTCGTCGACAGATTTGAGCATGCGCTGGATGGCGGCGTTTTGGGTTTCGTAAAATTGCCGGACCTTGTGGCTCTGGCGCCAAGGGCTGGCGCGGCCGCGGCCGCTACTGCCAGTCGGGTCCCTCTTGCGCGAAGTATTAGCTTTGATCTGGGCGAGATCCTCGGGGGTCTTGAAGGCAGAGGAGAGGCCATAAGGGTCCGAATCAGAGCGCAGGCCGGGCTGTCCCTCGACGTCGGTAATGGCGGTGGAATGTCGAGAGGCAGCTTCATACTTCTCAGGCTGGGAGGAGACGGGAGGAGGCGATGCAGTCTCGAGGGCCGTACTAGAAGCAATGACGGCAGCGTCATCGCTAGCGAGGGACATGGAGCCTCGGCGAGACGAGTTGGCGAGGTGAGACGGTGTGTGCAGGCGGAAGGGGTGCGGGTGCATCGTAATGCTCTTGGAAAGGTCGGGTTCCATGCCAGGCGGGATACCAGAAGGCTATGAAGAGAGATACAAGTGAAGGATGTCGTTGGCCAACTTGGATAGGTGTTGCCCACGTCGGCCTGACGAGTTGAGAAGTACCGTACTAGGAAGACAGGCTACGGGATGGAAGAAAAAACGCGAGGTTCGCGGGCATCGGAGGGAGTTATGTCGGGCGGACATGTCGGTTTGGCGCTTATTCTCCAAGGAAGAGCTATGGAACCTCATCCTGCAGGGTTGCTATGGCCAGCAAGCAAATAACGCGCGCAACTGCCACTCTCAGTCCAGTTTGGCCGGTTGGAGCAAAGATGAACGGACGGCAATCGGCAAGAAAGGCTTCTTTTCTCGGGGCAGGATCGGTTTGAATGTGAGGTGCGTAGGATTGTCTCCTCCGTCTGCTTCTCTGTTGACGCGTCTGACTTATCTTCGTCAAGTCCTGATTAGTTCAGCCTAAATGCCCACAAACTGGAGGTTAGCAGCATGAAGCGCAGGTCGCAAATCGCGCAGAGAGTGTGAGCCAATCACTTGCCCACGGGGGAGGGTTGCATGGACGGCGGATTGCGGCTAGATGTGAGAACAGAGTCAAGCAGCTCATCGTTCGCCTCACAAAGCTTGTGTCTTTGTGTGCGAAAGATCGGCCATGTGTACGGCGTTATGCTCCTGGGTTGAGAGTCGTTGAGCTTCTGGGCGGAACATGCGGAAGGACTCTTTCACAACGGCAACTCCACGATAGACGTGAGGCGGGCGGGCAATATGATATTCGAAAGCAATATCGGTCAAGGTTGAGAGAGTTCATACACTAGCTCGAGCATCTGGAGTGCCTAGACTGAGAAGAGGTCAAGCCCAATTGTCAAGTCTTGCGACTCATATGAGTGCAACGACGGCATGTGCGAGCAGGTATGCTACTGGGCAGCTCAAACCGTTGGTGACTGACATTGCGAGCCGGCACCTCCATGTCCTCTGAGAGCTGACAGTGCAGTGCCAGCGAGACGGCGGTTCTTGACGGCTTCGTCAGGATGCACAGGTGACGGTAGTGAAGAAAACACTCGGGGGGTTATGCTGATGCTGGTGTCATCTGGGGCAGTCGAGGTCGTTCATCATCCCAAATAGCAGGTCGAAGATGCTCCACAGCGGTGGAGATTGAGTACCTACCTGCCTACCTCTGGTACCTGAAAGGTTGGTAGGTAGGTAGGTAGGTAGGTAGGTACCTTGGCAGGTTAGTAGATGGTTAGGTAGGTACGTATACCTAGGTAGCTGTGCCAATTCCTGCACTTCTGGGATGCGGTGAGGATGAGGGCCGATCCGCGCGGGCAACAGCAACGAAGGTGTGTAGGTAGTTGGGAAAAAATGCCGCGGGTTGCGGTTGTACTTTATATTATGAGACGAAACGTCGTCTAGTTAGGGCAGCGACTAAGACTGGCGGGAAGGCAAACCCGTTCTCGTCCATGCTTCCCCGTCGCGCTTCGGGCATGACCGGAACCCTACAACCCCCACCCGTCTAGGGAAGGCATTAACCGGTTGGTCTCCTCCATCGTCCGCCTGGGTCCTCGGCCGAAAGCACGCCATCCACGATGGCTGGACTGCTTGTTTATCCTGCTAAGGCTTTCTCTGTCGGGCTTGAAGGGCGCTTGCGGTCATCTTTGGGAAGAATCGGGAGTGTAGAATCGATAGGAGACAATCAATAAGCATGGACCCCGTGACATCAATCACCATAGGCATGCGACAAAACAGATCGTCATCACAAGTCAAAGTACAAGACCCTAGATCAAAGACAATCCAGCCTCGTCCAGCCTCCTACAACTTGGCCTCCGGCCTTGCCGCAGTCTCTCCCTCAGCCCTCTCCAAGATCCAGTCCCCGACATCTTTGAAGAACTCATCCTTACAAAAGTCCGCGTGCAGTTGATGGTACGCCCCCTCGTAGGGCTTGTGCGTGCTGTCCTCGATGCTCTGTGCGCCGAGCCATTTCTTGCTGGCGTGAAAGCATGTCGTCTTGTCCTCGGTGCCGTGGCCGAGCCACAGGCTCCTGACCTCCGGGCTGAGCCGCAGCTTACCGTTGGCCAGCGAGTCCGTCCTCTCTAGCATTCCCGCGAGCCCTTCTAGCGTACCCGTGTTGTGCATCATGTCGTCGTCGCGGATGCTCTGCTGCACCGCCGGATCGCGCGTGAGTTTATCGGCAGGAATTTCGTTGACGAGCTGCTGGTGTGGCAACACGCGGCTCGCCAATTTGCCAAAGAATACCTTCAGAAAGCTCGGCTCCTCGCCAGGTGTAAAGGCGATGAAGGGGCTCTCCAGAAGCCACCCGCGCACTTGAGCGACAAGGTCGTTGTACTGCGGGTCGCTTGCCAGCGCAAGAACCTCGCCGCCACCCATAGAGTGGCCCATGACGAACAAGGGCACTTTCGCGGCCGCCAAGGACGAAGATGAGAGCTTGTCACGGATGAAGGCAGCCACGTCAGCGAGCACACGCGACGTCGGGCCCGTAAGGCCCCTATCGGCAGGCTTCGCGGCGCTGCGGCCCCATCCACGTTGGTCCCAGCTAAAGACCTGGATGCCGCGACCTGCGAGGTAAGGGAAAAGCTCGTAGTAACGGCCGACGTGATCGCTGAAGCCATGGACAAAGATGAGTTTAGCCCTGATGGTGCCTTGGGGCTGCGATGCAGGGTTAGCGAATGTAAACTGGTTTCAAGAGCGGACGAGCTGGGAGTGTATGTGCGTGTGTGCATCTTACCGTCCAGGTCGTGCTGTGCAGCTTGTGACCGTCCACCTCAAATACGCTCTGAACTTCAGTCGCCATGAAGATAATGATAATGATGATGAGTAATGAGGAGCGCTGTGGCAAGGAAGACAAATTCGAGATTTTCTGGCGTTACGGAGCAGACTCGACAACCAAGCCTGACAAGGTGTAAAAGCTGATGTAGTAAGATATATCTTGTTGTTTTCCTTTCACGTGTTACTGCAGCTGTCTGATTCAAGACATTTGGTTAATGGTGGCGCTTATGTAGCAGTGTGGCACTGACAAAGAACTCCGCTTGCAGACAGGGGAAGCTTGGACCTTGAGAGCAGAGCCAGCCGGGCGCTCCAACTTTCTCCAAGTCTTTCATCCGCTTTGGGCTTGGCAAGGAAATCGAGAAGCGTAAGACGGCCCAGCGCTTTGCTCATCCGTGGTTTGCGCTGACGCAGAATTGCTACAACCTGCTAGGCCAGTCTTTTCGGGCGCGTATTTGTGTTCGTGCTTGCCGGAAGGGGGAGGAATGACACTGGGATGCCCACAGATTACCAAGTCACGCCAACAATCCGCATCAAATCTTGTGCCTCGCGGGCGGCCGTACCTCTCGTAACTTTAAATCTCGATTTTTTATCTGAAGACCCTAAAGTGTCCATCCAGACCGAGCGGAGTTGATTCTATCAGATGAGTCGCGCGTAAATGCTATGAAAGTACACAAGATGCCAGCGCTCAGTTGCACCGCAGTTACACGGGACTTGCCGCGGCTGCTCAACCGCATGTGGGCGGCATCTAACATTAGAACATAAGGAAAGAAATACATCGAGGGGCCGCGCTTGGTGTGTGTACCTCTTCGTCTGCAAGATCCAAAGGAACACGGATCGATCACCGCCGCGGTGCCTGCTCCTTGGCTTCCTCGTGTGACTGAATCCCAGCATCCTCCTCAGGATCCTCTCGCTCAAGGTCGGACTCGATCTCTTCCGACTCTGTAATATGACCTCTGTCGCCGGGCCGAGAATCGGGAACCTCACCACCGCTCATCTGCCACTCCATGAGCTTGCTGAACGCACTATTCGGATCAGCCGACAGATCTATATACTTGCCAATCTCGGCAACGCCGCCGTTGTTGGAAAGCACAATTATCAGGTCGGAACGCTTGATGGTCGATAGTCGGTGCGCAATCGAAATGGTCGTATTCTTGCCTTTGAGCAACGAGGCGAGAGCAGCGTTGACAAGCGTCTCAGACTCAGCGTCCAACGCCGAGGTAGCTTCATCGAGGATGAGGATGTCGGGGTCCTTAATCAGGGCTCGTGCAATGGCAATCCGCTGCTTTTGGCCACCAGACAACTGCGAGCCTCGGGCACCAACTTGTGTATCCAAACCGGCGGGAAGATCGCTAATGAAGTTGCAGTTTGCCTGACGAGCTGCTGCGATGATTTCGGCTCGTGTGGCGTTAGGTTTACCGTACGAGATATTTTCGGCAATGCTGCCGGAGAACAGGACGGGCTCTTGCGCGACCATGCCGATGCGACGGCGCAAAGACTTGACGTTCATCTTTGAAATGTCGACGCCATTGATAGTGATAGAGCCGGAGGTAGGATTGTAGAAACGCAGCAACAGGCTGGCAACAGTCGACTTACCGCCACCAGACGGCCCTACTACACAAACGTTGCTACCCCAAGGGATCTCAAAGTTTAGGTCGTTGAATATCTTGACAGCCGGGCGTGTGGGATATGCAAATGAAACATTTGAGAATTTGATAGGACCTTGTGCCGACTTGACCTTGAGTCCAACCGTCTGAGAGATGCCGGGCTTTCTATCCTGAAGCTCGAACAAACGACTGGCAGCGCCGACTCCCTTCATGAGCTCAGAATAGAAAGATGATAGACCGAACAAGCTGGATCCTGCGAAAGCCGTGTACATCATGAAAGAGGTCAGGTCCCCAAGACTCATAGCCCCGTCACGAACGAAGTTGCCGCCTACGATGAGCATGGCGAGAATGGTCATGTTGCCGGCCCAGCCCGTCGAGGCAAAAAATGTTGCTGCAATCGTAGACTCCTTCTTTCCCAAAGCAAATATCTTCTTGACCTGGTTGTTGTAGCGAGCGACCTCTTGGACCTCACCGACGAACGCCTGACTTGTTTTCACGTTCCCGAGGCGCTCTTCGGCAATTTTGGTCAATGTGCCCAAGTTCTTCTGAATGCCCTTGCTCACGTTCCTGATAGCGCGTCCGTAGAAGAAAGCGCCGACAGCAACGGGCGGCAGCATGATCAGGAGTAGTCCAGTCAGCTTTGGGCTAAGCCAAACCATGACACAAAAGCCGGCCCCTCCGCTGAACAGAGCTCTCAGACCATCGCTAATGTTCTGGGTGATGGACTTGCCAACAATAACAGTATCTGAGCTGAGGCGTGAGATGAGATCTCCAACTCGGTTCGCATCAAAGAACTCGGCGTCTTGAACATATGTTCTTCTGTACAGGGACGATCGCAGGCGGGCGACGACTCTCTCGCCGACAATGCGCAGGAGGATGACTCGTCCAAAGTTGGCCATGGCTCCAACTGTCAAAATGACGCCCAGGGCAGTAAAGAATTGCGGCATAGTCAGTCCGAATAAGCGCGCATCCTCAGAAGGGTCTTTGGTAGCCATGTCGAGGATTCTGCCGATAGAGAACGGAATGGACATGGTGACACTGGACGAGATGACGAGGAAAACCATGGCGATTCCGAGCCACCGCAGCTCCGGTCGCGCAATCTTGATCAACCGCCATATCTCCGAGAAACCGGCCTTCCCGCCTTGTGATTTGCCCTCCTTCGATAGCTTCGCGCTCAGGTTAACCTGAGCGGCTTTGGCGGCCCTCTCGGTCTTTTGGAAGTCGTCAAGTTGTTCATCATTATGGATAGCTGGCTCGACCTGCTTCAAATGCTTCTGCTTCTCATGAGCCGTCTGTGATCGTGCAATGGGTTTTGAATCTTGTTGTCTGGGTAATCCGGTCGAGAAATAGCGCAGGACCGCAATCGGCCCGGGCAGTTGAGGCTTTTGAAGGAAAGGTGTTGGATGCCGTCGCTCAAAACAAGGAGTAGCAGCAGATCGCGTCGCAGATAATGACTGAACCGAATTGGAGTTCAAGTACCTGATCTGTGACAGGAGGGGATGTTGTAGGGTCGTTGATGTCGTCGAGGCTTTGCGCATGCCGGGGAGAGTCGCCAACAGTGAGCTTGAAGTCGTGGAGCAGCTCCCGACGCGGTGCGGGAGCAACACCGCCGATCGCGCTACTCCCGTGGCCATTGTAGAATGGGTTCTGAATGATATTATCTCATGGGAAGCGCATAGTCGAAGAGCGTGGAATAATGAGGCGTCATCATACGAAGAAAATGGGCGAGTTGCGCATGGATTCAACAATCAAGGCCCGGCTGATGAAAGGACGGGAAGGATTCCGTCATCGGTCTGCGCTTAAAATTCACAGGCTCAAATGCACCCTGACCGGTGACACGCGCTGCAACCGGGCCCTCTCGGTCATAGTCGGGCCGACAGTATCTTTGCGCCAAAATTTCACAGCGTATCGGCCAAGGAAGGCAGGAGCATCATCATCGATCGACCCAAGCCTTGCCCTGGAAAGCATGCAGATGATGGCGCTTCCTGCCTCTTTTGTACCATTTATCTCCTTCCATCAGTCTTTGCCATTGCTTTGAATACCTTCGCATAGACACGTACTCCGGGAAGAATATAACGCAGACGGAAAGGGGCATAAATCGAATATCTCAACCCACGACTGCTTTTCATTTTATTTTCTTGTCCGCATGGTTTTAATTGGTATTTCAATTATTTCGTACCTAACTGCCCATCCTGCATCTTAATGGCCCCCAGCTTCTCAATTCTTTTAGATACACGGTATCTGCACACTAGTGAGAATGCAGCGGAACCTGACGCTGCAATTGTCAAGTATGGTCTAGCACAAGGGAAGACAACCTTGCTCCGATCTTGCCACAGTTATCAACCAGCACTTGTGAGAGAGATCGAATACTGATGACAGTCCATGCCTCATGACTGAGCGTCCGAATAGTTCGGACTGCGTGATTACCGTTCAAGTCAAGAACGCGCCCTTTGCGTGCTTTCTAGTATAGTATTACAAGGTCCCTCCCAATGCCTTCAAACCGTCTTAGTTGCGTTGATGTCGGAGAGTCCGTGACAAAGACTTCCTCAAGCGCTGCCGTTGCTCTCCTTGCGCAGCATTTCGGCCACGTCAGCATCAATCTCATCATCGCCTCCAAGGTCCGGAAAGTCCTCTCCGTCAAGCCGGCGCCTCTTGTTCGCACCGTTGGCAGAGACAGGGATTGACTGGTACTGGGAGGCAAGAGCGGACAGCATTTCAATGCCGGATGCGGCGGGCGGCTGGAAGTCCGAGTTTGAAGCTGAGCGCCCGCGGTCTGTATTTGCATGGCGAGGGGCGGCCGGCTCATCAAGGACAGGTGGGGGGGTCAATGCCTCCACAGAAGGAGGCGTGAAAGCCTCAACAGGCGGGGGAGTGAGTGCCTCCACCTCTGGTCTCTCCGGCTCTGGTGTCTTGGATGCTCCGTTGCCAGGGGATTGTGAGGCCTCATGGACGGGCAGACCGCGCATGATGGCTTGCTCGATCTCGCGTCTCTTCTCCTCGGTCTCCGCTTTGCGCGAGGTCAATTCGCTGTACTGTCTCTCGTCATTCGCCAGCGCCTCCTGGGTTATACCGAGAAGTTTCTCAAGTTCGCCAATGAGACCTTTTCGGGCCTTAACACATTCTGCAACAGCCCCCTCGGCACTGGCCAAGCTTTTCAGTAGCCCATTGAGGCGTGCAGCGTAGACAGGGGCGGACGGCACAGGTACCGAGGGGTCTGTGATCTTATCGAAATCCTGATTGGCTGTGCTGATGGCCGTCTTGGTGGGCAGGTTGAGCTTTGAGACGTCCTGGTACGAGGCGACGAGCGGAGTGAGCTCAGAGGGTATAGACAAACCGCCTAAACCGGGGCTGTTGAAGGTTGCCTTTGCAGTTCCACGGGCCTTGTCAAGTTCTATTGCAGCGTCAGTACATCACAATGATACTCTTTGCAAGGGTACGCCTACCATCAACGCGCGCTTCGATAGCCTGTTGTACAGACGGCTCGAAGATGAAGCGGTCTTTCCATACATCGATGACTCTTCGAAGCTTGTTTTGAATCTCAGCCGGTGCTCCCTTGTAGGCCAATGACGTCGCTTCGGCGATGACTGGAGAGAAGGCGATGAGAAAATCCTCCTTGTGCCGAGCCTTTGACTGTTGGGTGACCTCTACGGGTGTGTTAGTCATACCTTGGTTCTTAGAAAATGGACAGCAACTTCATTCCCAGAGGCACTTACCGTTTGCAAGGTAAATCAGACTCAGCCTCTTGGTACTTGATGAATCGCGAAGGCGTTGCAACCAGAGCTGCACTGTGCGATCTGCATGTCGCCTACAGAAAGAAAGTCAGCTTGTCCGTTGATAGAAAGAGTGTGAGTCTGAAGTCTGAGTCGGTGGGTAGGCTCACTTGTGGAACATGATCCATTGTGCCGCAGTCGCAATGCTGTCATGGCTCTCATTTAAGGCTGATAGCTTCGCCAGCACAGCATCGTCGTTGTACGCCATGTTGGTCTGCTTGGGCGGGCCTAGAAGTGGTGTGTCTTTGGCGATTGCAACTGAGAGGGGAAGGGAGAGGTAAAGGAATGTGAATGAAGTTGGAGTCGCGAACACGATCCGGGTTATCCAAAGATTTTTTCCCCCGGGGCGAGAAAAGCCTCATGCTCCGAGGTTGGGTATAGGATGTGTGTGAGTTGGCGACAATGACTTATAGCACGTATTCTTTTCTTTTGGGGGGGTTGCACAAGAGGAAAAAAGGTTGATGTGCAAAGTTGGGAACTTCCAGGTGAAGTACGTCGCCCAATGGGAAAGGTGGGCGAGGGGAGAAAAAGGTCTACGATCAATCAATCACTGGCCCTGAAACTCCAGTAACAAACAAACACCCAACCTCCCCAACTTGCTTGCGCGTGTGTCCGGGTCAGTGCATAAGGCGGCTCTTCTTATAGAGAGCCAAACAGTCTGATGGGCTGTAGACCCTGGGCAATGAAAAATGCGCTTCTTCTGATGAATTGGTGGGTTGGCCGGGAGGAAGAATTCGTTATTGATGTCAGCTTAATGGAGGTCGGACGGGATCAAAACAACGCTGAGGAATTAGACGTGGTTGCTCCTGTTCTCCCTAGCCACCTAGGACAGAAATTTGATTTGCAATACCAGCGATATGCAACTAAGCAGCTATCTATCTCCCCGTAACGTAACCTTCCATGTTTGCATGGGGGTAGGTCGCTCGGACCAGAAAGGTGACACTGCTCAGAGAGAGCGCATTCAACTAACCGACAAGGACAGCTTCGCTGTACCCGGGGGTGTTAGTCAGCCTTCGTCAAAGCTAAACACCCCCTCCTCACGGAGGGGGCGAAAAAAGGGGGGTTGCAGTGAGAAAAGGGGGGTTGCACCTAGTCCCCGCCCTGTCCTACTTTTTATTACATTCTCACTAAAAACAAGTAATTATTTAGACATGTTATTAATAGATATTAACAGTAACTAAACTGCCTACCCTATTTTAACCCTTTAATATACCCTGCTAATATAATAAGAATATAACTACTACTAAAAAGGCTACTAAAGTAATATTTGCTGCCTAGTAATAGGCTAACTAATTTAACTAGCCTAGCAAGGAGCTGTCTACTGTACCCTTTATCTACTAACTTGCCTAGCAGTATAATATATCTAATACTTTTATTTACTAGTATCTCTAGGCTTTTTAGGCTAGCTATAACCTTTGCGCTAGCCTAGATAAGGGTAGCTAGCCCTAGTTACTTATAGAGGCTAAAGATATAGCTCTTAGTGTATTTATTATATAGCTCTATAAGTCTAGCTTTCTGGCCCTACTGTTATAGGTTAAAGAAATAGCTAATTACCTCTACAGTATCTAGGGCTAGCCGCCTATCTTTAAGCACTTTATTTAAAGCTAGCTTACTAACTATCTAGAGCTCTAGAAAAAGGGCACTATTAAGCTAGTTAAGTTATACTAGAAGGGGGCTAAGTTAGACCTGGCTCTAGTAGAGGACTTCTTTGCCTAGTACTAGGCTACCCTCTGTAACTATAATATTAGCCTATCTAAGATATAGAACGCTAATAAATCTAACTACTAGATTAGTTACCTTAGTAGCTAGCTTTATATAATTATCCTTAAGTAGCTACTAAAATATAACTGCCTACCTAAAGTTATAGATCTAGCTAATTAAGAGTTATATATATTAGTTAGGTATAGTAATATAACTAGTAATACTATCTTAGTATATATAATCTTTAAAATATAGCTAGTTACTACTTAAGTAGATTATTAGGTCTAAGAAGGTATTTACTTTATATATTTACTAACTAGCTTCTCTAACTAAGAGATTATAATAGATTATATATAGCACTTTAATATAGAGTTATATATAAAGTTAATAAAGTATTACTAGATAAGCTACTTCTTTAGGGACTATTTTAGTGTTAATATATATAGTTATAATACTTATAATTTATATCTACTTAATAATTAACTAAGTAAACAAAAGGTAAAGTATTATAACTATTAAGATACTATAAAAAAGTTAAAGTAGCTATATTACCTTTTTCTCCTTAATAGATTTATAGGCTATATAAGTCTAAAGCTTATAGAATATTATATTAACTTTAATATTATTATTACCTTTTTTTTACCTTATATAATGTACTTCTTTTAGCTAATAGATATAGAAGTTTTTTAATACTTTAAGAAGGCTTATTAATAAGTGCTTTATAACTATATATAGGAAGGCAACCTTATATTTATAAGGGGTAACTTTATTGCTACCTTAAATACTATAGTTAAAGAGGCCTTTATAGCTGCCTATATTATAAAGGGCTTTAAGAAGGCAAGTATATAGCCTATATATAATAATATTATACTAGCCTAGCTAGTAAAAAGGATATAATAAAGTAATAAGGATATACTATTATACCTTATATATTTTTTACTATATAATAACTACTTTAATAAGGCTATCTTTACTACTAACTATATAAAGGAGAAATATAGTAGTATATAGAGTAATTCTTTAAGAAAAAGATTTAAAGTAGTAAAGTAAGTAATTTATAAAGGATCTTTTACCTATAAGTACTAGTAGTAATATATTAAGGACTAAAATACTAGACTAGTAATATAGTAATAGAAGAGCTAGTGCTAGTAAGCTATTAAACTATAATACTCCTTTATAACTAGTGTTACTATTATAAATATAAAAAAAGTATATAATAAGTAAGTTATAAAGGCTATATAAGTAGATATATAGCGCTAATAGGCAGTAGTAAAAAAGATAGCCTATAAGTAAAAAAAAGAGGTCTAGTAGTAATATAGTGCTTTAAAGTATTAATAAGTAGATAAATAAATAAAGTAACTAACCTTTAAATAGTAGCTTATCTATACTAAAGAAGATTAACTATATATCTTATTTAACCCTTTAGATCTATAGTAGTATAACTTAAATAATACTATATATAAAGAAAAATTTATAATAGATCTTAATTTAACCTCTCTACTATAGTATATACTTAACTACTTTAAGTATATAGTAAGACCTCTTAGTTAAGGTAATATTAACTAAGCATTAGCTAATATAGCTGCAGAGGTAGTAGGGCTATACTTTAACCCTAAGATCTTTATAGACATTAATAACCCTATTAACAAGGACATTAATTTAGTTATATTAAGTAAAAAATTAGTTAGTATACCTAGGAGTAATAATAATAATAATAATTATATATTATTACTATTACTACTAATAACACTAATAGCTAGCCTTTTAATATTATAAGGTCCTTTATAATATAAGTTATAATATTATACTCTAAAGGATAAGATAGATAGTTAAAAGGTAACAGGGGTTATACTACAAAATATCCTATATATACCCCTATTAATATAAAAAAAGGAGTAGTAATATATAGTAAATAATAATAAAAGTAATACCTATATTATAGTAGTAATATAAATTTATAGTTATTATAGAAAAAGGGAAAAAAAGGTACTACTATAAAGCCCTTAATTAGGGCTATTAATTAGTACTACTTTTGTTATTATATAATGTTGTAGTAGTTGTTGCTTTAAGAAATGAAAAGTTGACTATACTATATAACGTATATAAAAGTGAGGGTATTCGTGATGTGGGTGCAACCCCCCTTTTCTCACTGCAACCCCCCTTTTTTCGCCCCCTCCGTGAGGAGGGGGTATTTAGCTCACAGCGCTGACTAAGTTGCCCCCGGGTACACGGCAATCACCGATCCTGGTCAAGGTAGCCTCACATGCTGTGCTGTACGTACCTATCTATCGAAAGTGCCCTCTCTCCGTCACCTCGACTTGCTCCTTCCGCCTACACCCACACCCACGATTGAACCAGAATCCCACTAACCCATTCGACACTCTTGCTTTGCGAAACTTGCGCCAAGATCTTGAGAAATCTCAGCTTTACTTGCCCGTCAACACCCATCAACTGCGATTGGTATCTGGGCGTCTGATCCTCAGTACTGAGCCACTTCGACCAGTTGTCCTCCTTTCCTTTTCGTTACCACAACAACACACAACTGTTATCAAAATGGCCGATAGATTCCCTTCCCTAGAAGATTTTGATTCGGGCGGTATGTACATAATGAAGCTATGAATACATGGCCAAGCTGACAAGTGGCATGTAGCCCAAACCGACATCAAAGACTCAGGCGCCTCCCCCTCTGCCGACGACTTCCTTGCTCGTGAGAAGGCCCTTCTCGGCGATGATGCCGACCAATTCGCCACCGTTGACGACTCTGCTGCCTTCGATACTGGTGATGACGACCTGCTGGGTGGTGGGGGTAGCGGCAACGTCATCAGCGAAGAGTCCACCTTCGAATCTCAGTTCCCCGATCTTGCCAACCAGAATGAGGTTCGTTTCCCACGCCGTTCTGTCACACGTCCTGTCTAAAACCACATGAATAGGCTCTTGCTCCGGGTGCGATCCCCGGTGCCGGTATCACAGCGCCCAGCGTCAACTACAACTCCGGTTACAGCGCCTACGTCGAGGAAGAGGAGGAGCCTCCGGTGATCCGCGAATGGCGCGAGAAGAGAGATGCCCAGAACGAGAAGCGTGCGCAGCAGTTTGCCGCTCAGCGTGAAGAGACAATCAAAGAGGCCCGAGAGAATATTGACGATTTCTACAACAACTATAATGCCAAGAAGGAGAAGGGTATTTCCCAGACCCGCAAGGACGCCGAGCTGTTCCTGGCCAGCCGTGAGGACACAGTCTCCGGTGGTACGAGCTGGGAGCGGATTGCGAAGCTGGTTGACGTTAGCGGAAAAGGCGCCAAGGGCGGCGCCTCTGGCTCTGGCAAAGAGCGCTTCCGTGAACTCCTGGTCAGCCTGAAGAAAGATGAGAAGGCACCGGGGGCCAGCGGCTACTAGGTGCAACGGATGAAGGTTTGAATGATGTTAGCGGCGACCGCCGCACGAGAGCGCCGGCTATCGCGCAAGCACCGATATTTTGGCGTTGTTGGCGGTGCTAGTGCGCATATGTATTCTAGATGACCTTTTCCGCCACAAAAGGCGCGAGAAAGGGTTGCCATTTGGTAATTCTGGCGGGCATAGTCAAGAAACTTCCATGATCGAGACGTTACCACTTTCCTCACCTCGCCAACACAGCAACGTATGCAACAAAAGAAACTCAGTGTAGTGCCAATTCGGTCTATTGATCACCCTAAGAATCATGCAGTCCGACCCCGAGTCTCTCCCTCTACCGAGCAGAATACGCCGCGAAACAGCTACTCCTTACCGAAGTAAGTGTTGTAGCCGAGAACCTTGCGGCCGGCGCCGTAGAAAGAGGCTATTTGATTGTAAGTACCCAGCTCAACGAAGCCTTGCTCATGGTCTGTAACGTACCACCGAGTGTTCCCCACAGAAGAATAACGTAAGGGGTCATGTAGAGACGGCTGCGAGGGTTCTGCGATAACTAAGTCAGCCCCTATCGGTCGATGGGTATACGGGTTGCATGGTATCGGGGCAATTCGACATACGATCTTCCAGAGACGGGTGTGCTCCTTGTAGGCCGTCTGATAGAACTTCTGGAGCTCTGGGACCTTGTTCTTCGCGTCGACGAGACTGTGCGGACGTTAGAAATACCCTCGTTCGATGATTGTTTCTAGCATCTAGACTGGAAGCCATTGGCGGTGAACCGCGCTCAGACATCCGCGACGGAATTACTCGTCTCGAAGGGAGTCACGTACCCCATTGTGATCGATCAATTGCGATATGCTCGGGGGTTGTGGTGGTTTGTAGCGTCGTAAGCTTCTCGAATGTCAACTTTGAAGGACGGACGGATCAATCAGGAAGATGGGATCTTGCCTTGGATTGGTGGGCCGACATGACCAAGTGACTAAGCAGGCCCGCTTTCCAGCCAACTGCCAGCGAATGGCACTGATCTTTGGTCTGAGGCCAAATTTCTTCTCATTTGACAGCTCTCACTTGCAGCTCCAGCCTCGCGATGCAGCCTACCCCCAAACCTGTGCCTTGGTAACGTATCGGCTGCTATGCTTGAAGCCTTGCGTTCATACAATTTTGCCTCGGTGGTTCTTTACGCGGGGCAATGCAACTGGCCTCGCAATGCCTCTGTCACTTGAATAGAGCACGCCTTGGCCGGCGGCAACCATATCAAGGACTCGATGCGATTCGACGAACGGCCTCAACCCTACCGAGGAACGCTTGTAAAAGCTTATACGAGTCTAGCACGGAAGTTGGCTGTTACAGCACCGAATCCCTCGAATCCAACATTTCGTCATCGAGCCCGAGGCCCTCTTCCCCACGTTTTGTCGTCGGTCCCAACTCATCGAGAAAGAGAAGATCAAGATTAGACACTGTTTCCACATTTTCGGACGACATAAAGCCACGGAAATGGCTTGCACCCAATTCAAAGCCGAACATGCAGGGTCTGAGGAAGCGGCCAAGATCTAGTCATGACAGACAAACTGTCTCCTCAAGAGCCGTTTGTTTTCCAAACGAGTTCAACCTTCGGCTGGTGGACATGCCCAAGAATCAGAACAACGCCTCCTTCTGGCTCAGTGTTCTTGAAGCAGCACAGCGAGAGCATGGACAGGGCGGCGTCTTGGCTGTTTGGAATGTCGTGCAGCATCGCAAAACATTATACGACGTGAGAAGCGAAGGAGTGGAGTCGTTTTGGAGAACCATCTTGGAAGCTATCCTCCCCAACGAGGACGAGCTTAAGGATGTGTTTCTCTACTCAGAATGGTTACTTCGTGCCCACGCTGTGCAGTGGCCGTCGTTATACTCGACAACAATATCATACTGTCTGCGCAACGGACAGTACCGCAGAGCGATGCAGTGGCATTTGCGCCTGATGCCGAACTTTGATCCTGGGCGAGAAGAATTCGGTGCCTTGCTGCAGGAGTTTGCCGTCATTCCTGAGGCCGATTTGCAACAGACGTTGCAAGCTATCTATGTCACATCCCTACACCGCAACCTATACGATGACCTTATACCCCTTCTTTATCGTAGCGGCCGTTCCCAACATTGCAACGAATGGCGCAGTCTATTTGTACGTCAACGCGACCTGCCTCGCCCAACTCCCGACTCACAGCCTTACCTAAGGTACCTCGCTCGATACTTCCCATCCGTCACTCTCGAACTGGAGGAACAGATGGTCTTGGGCCTGAACTCATCAGCCTATTGGAACGAACAGGATGACGCTCTCTGGGATGCTATGAAAGACGCGCAGGGCGATGAAGACGACGCCCCAGAGAGGCGACACAGCGACACATTGGGCGCAAGGTGGTTCGCAAGTTCTTGGATACCGCTCGACTTCGCAATCCATGCTGCTCATGCCCTGGGCGTGCGCCAAATCGGCCCTTTATCGTTGCAGTCGATTGCGTTGCGCGAATCCACGGCGCATGGACTCGTGGCCCGCATTGAGCAATTGCGAAAGGTCAACATTGGCATCGGATGTTCAGTGTATTCGCTGGTTCTCAAACGATTTGCCGAGAACGAGGATAACGAACTGCTGTATGAGCTGCTGCATACAGACATCCACCCAGACGTCTTCGATGATCCACTGATATTGGCGAGCATTCGTGACAAAGCCTTGAAAGAGGGGGCCTGGAAAACGCATCGGCTACTGCTTGCAGTTCAACCCGCCATGGTCGAAGAGTCGGTTACCTCGACGTCAAATATCTTACTGCAAGAATGTGTCAAGCGTGGCCAATGCAGACAGGCCTTGGCTTTGCTAGACGACATGAGGTCGATGAACATCGACGTGTCAACAGCAACAGTACGACACATTTGCTCGAGCATCCTTGACCTACTGCCATGGAATCCAAGGACCACTGCCACGAACTGGGATGCTTGGAACATGGCTATTGCTTGTCTTACGCGCCTGGTATTGCTCAAAAAGCCCGTTCATTCGCATTACTGGCAAAAGGTTATATTTGGCCTTGGCAAGTTTGGCCGCATTGGCGAGTTGGAGGACCTATGCCTTGGCATCATCGACACTTACGGGAAGCTCTGCGCTTCGGAGGGTGGTCTACTGCCCGTCCATTACCTGGATATGCCGCCTTCGGACCTAGATGGCCACTCCACCGACGTTCTTGTGCCGGCTGATTTGTCTATCACCCATGAACACCACCCGATGCGCCGGGTCTTCGATAATCGCGCTTTGCACACTGCAATTGTCCGCTGGGGGTTTAAGGCAGGCTTCTCGAAATGCAGCAGCAACTGGAGCATGGTTTCTATCAACTCAACAGCCACTTCAGAGTACTCCGTCGCTCGGGGTGTGCGGTTTCTGGCTATACTTAACGAGCGGGGTATCCCGTTCAGAGCCGCTGTCGTTCGAGAGGAGGTCATCAGGTGCCTGGCTAGGGCATATTTACTACAAGCTAAGAGAGCATCTCGTAACAAGGCTGGCCTGCCACCTCTTGCAGCCATACGCGAACTGTTCAACAAAGCAGCTGGACGGGATTTGCTTCCGACTGTTCCTAAGCTACAAGATATGATGGGAGAATATCAAGGAAAGGGCGCATGGCCACATGACAGGCCTTGAGCACAGTGTCACATCATCTATAACAACGCATATGCCGTAGGTGTTGATGCGTGGAATGATCCCAAGATCACTACCGGTGAATGTCGGGCCCCAAATTCGCTCATTATTCTAGTCAAATTCATACATTTAATGTTTACACTTCTCGTCTCTCATTTGAGGCGTCTTGCACAGATAGGCTGGGCGCCCCGCACTTCACGTACGGCCAGCCCACCTTACTCGTCGCCCCCGTGCTTGGGCTTGATCACCAGCAGAATGATCATTCCTGCGATGACGATAAGCAGGAGGAGGATAATCTTCCGCTTGGTCGTCTTTTTCTGGTAGCCCGCGGCGACAACGAGCTCCTTCTCGGCGCCCTTAACGTCAGTAGCCATACGCTCAACGTTATAGTCTATCCTATCCAACATAGTGCCCTGGTCGATGACCATGTTTTGCAGGTCGCGGAATATGTCGGCAAGTTCAATAATACCCTGCGCGATATCCTCGATCTCTCGCTCGCGCTGGATAATGGCCGCGTCGTTGGACTGCAGGAGCTTCTGCTGTGTCGCCTGAAGCGTCGACTGCGAGAAAGATCTGTCGGCGTCGGACTCGAGCATCGAGGGGTCCATGTAGGAACTCGAGGGTTGCGGCGTCGACCCCCTATCACCTGGTCCAACTCCACTGCCGCCGCCAAGGCCGCTCATCCCACGCAGCTCTGTCTTCTGTTAGCCTAACCTTCGGGTTCCGGAATGGCACTGAACACTTGCTTTTCAAATATGCACTCTGCTTTTTCCTAAAGAGCGCACTGGAGTCTTGTACCCTCGAGGCCAGTGATATCTGTATGTTCTTGGCCATGGTCTCCTCTGCACTGGTTATCGTCCCTGCATGCTGGGATTCCCTAACCATCTGCTCGACCCGCTGGATGCAGCGGTGACAGTCGTGGAAGCCCTTAGTGATCTGCTGGGTAAGGGTCTCGATCTCACGCTCCTCGGCCTTCTTCGTGTCCTCATCGTTGAAGCCGGGAAGCACATGCTTCTGGTGCAAGCGCTCAAGGGCTTGGCTCTTGGTGGCTATGTCGGTGAGCAGCTCAGTGATCTTGTCGGATATGTCGACCCATCGTGGGGGTAAGAGGTCCATCTCTATGACCGCATCGCCGTCGTCTTCGAAGGCGCCAGCCGACAGAAGGCCGCGCGTATCCTCGTTGCCGCTGGCATAACTGCTGTTTCCCGGGAAGGCATCGCCAAAGCTGTTCCCACCGGCGGCACCGCTGTACTTTGTCCGCTTCGTCGGATGGTGCGCGTACGACTGCCGATAGGAAATGTAGCTGTGCACAAATTGGTTAGCAGGAAAGTGGTTTTCGCAGGATGAAGGGCGAGAGAGTGCAGCAACGTACAGGTTCGTGCGGTCTCGCCACATGGCGGACGCCAGAGTCGGCTGCGATGGCGCTCCTCAGCCTGGGGTTCTTTGTCGCTCGCTGCGCGGGCTGCTCAGGTCCGTCGTCATGAACGAAAGGTGGCGAATACAGAACAGGACACCATTGACATGGGACTGCAGAGAAGCAGAAGCAGCAACGTGGGTATGGAGAACAACTTCGGGATGACCGTCCAAAAAGGTACGTCAGATACCGGATGGATTGGTTGGTGGGTGTCAAGCGCGGGCTGGTTTAGCTGTCCAAAAAGGCAAGGTTCAGTTCTAAGCCCCCGAATAGCATCTACTAGTATCGGCGAAGTAGGGTAATGAGGGAGGGAGTCGCAAACAGATGGGTTTTCGATTTGCAGTCGGTTTGTGAGCTAGTCGAGTGCAAGGGAGCAGCGACAATCACAGGCAGCTCTAGGATGACTGAATTCCTCGAGTCAAGGAAAAGTGCGCAGTAATGCAGTCGGGAGATGCGCCAACAGGGAGTGCATTAAAGCGTTGATGAATTGAACAGGTATCTCATGCCAGCAATCCTTGGGGACGGATTGCGTCAGGGCCTTTTCGTCTTGGACGGATTGAGCCGCGTGTGGACCGTTCCATACTGTCGAGGTGTGAGCTTGGGCCTGGAAAGACGGTAGAGCACCATACGTCCCACTGTGCAGAGGTGTACACAGGTGTCTGGCAACAGTGCAGAGGGCTCTCCCACGTGTTATGTCAGCATCTTGCGATGGAAGGTGCAGTGTACACGACCTTAGGTAGCCAGTAGCCAGGAGGACTATAAACTCTAGGGGATAGACTGATTTGGCAGGTCCGCGCTCCAAATCATCCTTTATTCAGCAGGAGGAAGGATCCGTCCCAACGTCGGGGCGGCCCCTGGTACGCTGAAAGGCGAAGGTGGGTTACTACACTTTCGTCGAGTACCTACGCTACCTACCTAAAGGCTGGCACTTGCTAGTCACTGGCTGGACGGTTGCTGTTCGCCGTGCTGCAATTCCCATCCGCATGCCAGCCCAGCCTGTCAGCTTCCAGGCCCGCGGCCCCCCTATCGTCCGACATTTCCCCCTCGCCTGCCCCATTCCTCCCCACGAGTTGCACACTAAAGAAAAGCTCGACCCCCAAAGACATCCAGGCGATCCAACTTAGCCAAGACGTACGAACAGAACACACCTGCGAATATACTCCGGCCTCAACCAACCTGTCTCAAATCATCGCAGACTCTTTCTGAACACAAGACAAACCAAAAACACCATCCCACTCTCTATCGCGGACACTCGTCATGGTCAGTTGTCCTTCCCCTGAGTTCTAGCCTTCTCATTCCGCTTTCATGCTGCCGTCAGGAGGTGACCCCGCGGCTGAGGGGTTGACTCTTAACTTTGGCAAGCTAAACTGACGCGGCTGCGGCCCAACTAGGCTGACTCCCTCACCGAAGAGCAAGTCTCCGAATTCAAGGAGGCCTTCTCCCTCTTTGTAAGTTGAATTGTTTCACTCGTCGCCTTTTCCTGAATACTCCCTTTGGCGACCGGCGTGGCCTTTTGCTAACCTACTGTAGGACAAGGACGGCGATGGTTAGTATCCTACCCCCTTTCCCCTCGTTCTCGACGCCGCACACCTGCTCTAGCAGAAGCCCCTGCGAACGCTCCGATAGGAATCCAACATCAATATGGCTTGGATGCGAGGAGATAAGATTATCGTTATGGAGGGCTAAAGAAGGTGGACAGGTCAAATTACGACCAAGGAGCTCGGTACCGTCATGCGCTCTCTGGGGCAAAATCCCTCCGAGTCGGAGCTTCAGGACATGATCAACGAGGTCGACGCCGACAACAATGGAACCATTGACTTCCCTGGTACGTCAAAAGTCCTGTTCCAACGTCCACAGGATACAGATTCGCTGACTTGTAGCTTATCCAGAATTCCTTACCATGATGGCTCGTAAGATGAAAGATACCGACTCTGAAGAGGAGATCCGGGAGGCCTTCAAGGTGAGGAGGGCTAGCGTAACTGTCGATGTGAATAGCACTGACTAGACATAGGTCTTCGACCGCGACAACAACGGCTTCATCTCCGCCGCTGAGCTGCGCCATGTCATGACTTCGATCGGCGAGAAGCTTACAGACGATGAGGTTGATGAGATGATCCGCGAGGCTGACCAGGACGGCGATGGACGCATTGACTGTAAGAACCCTGGCTCGCGGTTATGCCTTCTCTATTGCTCCTGGTGCTAATAGGTTACGTCAGACAACGAATTCGTCCAGCTCATGATGCAGAAGTAAGGCGTCAGGTTGGTAGAGCAGCTGTCGATCAACCCCACCTAGTTTTGGCCGCGCAGCATGATCTTCTATGTGAGGAAAGACGAGGGTAGGTTCTCACCGAGTCTGGGCTGGTTAGAGGATATACTTTTTGGGACCATCGGAGCTCCCACGCAAGGATATCCAGTGAAGGCATAAGTACGACAGCCGAATGGATGGAGGACTTGATGCCTACATCTCACTGCCAGGACACTTGCCTCTTCTATTCCCGATCCACCACAATGCTTTTTAACAAACACACAATCCCTCCCCCCTGCATCGACACAGAGACAAGATGTACTTGAACAAGACAGGAGTTATACTTAGAAGGGCGATGCTGTCTCCAGGGCGACGAATGCCAAAATCCAATCAGCACTCATTGCGACTAATTTTCATGTTGTGAAGGTATTATCTGTGGTTTGTTACTTGTCATAGTGGGAATGTTTGTGGATGAGAGTTATATTGCTGTGGCCTATCACAAGCAGGTACGGGAAGGCATCATGCACAAGCATTTACGTTGGCCACGCCTGAGTTGTCCACTATTGTTAGGTTGGAGAGGCAAAAGAAGAGCTTTAGTACAGGCCCTTCTGTTGGTGAAAGACAAGCTTAGCTTGTTGTTTGTTATTCATATAGACCTGAGGCTTCTTATCAGGAGCTGCAGATAGTGGTTAAAGTGTATTGTGGTAACCTAACACACAGTGAAAGAGCGCACAGAACACTGCAGCTTACCTAAGAGATTCCTGATGTGTTGAATGAGCCCCTAAAGTCTCCCCCTCCTGACCTATAGAGTCTCAGGGACAACCGCAATAGTTTACGCCTGAGATTTTGGGCTGCAGCCTACTTCGACCCCACCGACGTGACGGCGCTGTAACCTACCACCTGCCAGCTGGACGTGGACCTTTGACCAGCTAGCATAGCCAGCCTGGACTGGACATCCCTGGCCCGTCTATCTGGTCTATTCGTCGACCATTGGGGGAAGTCTGCCGCAACACGACCCTCGACCATCTTCGACATTCGGCGACTTGCAACTTCGAGCGCTCCTGACGAGTCTGCGACCTCCGTGTGAATCTCCAATTTAGGTTCCAGCAGCCTGTTCAAGGCCCTACGCGGGCCGCCTCTGTTGCCCAATATGAGTTCCTGTGCGAGAGAGCCCCTGCCCCTCTCTGTGCTATGTCGCTGGCCTGGAGCTAACCAGGTGACACTCTAGTGAAGCAATTCATTCGCAACGTTCGTGCCGCCAAGACCATCGCCGACGAGCGTGCCGTCATCCAGAAGGAGAGCGCATCCATCCGAGCAAGCTTCAGAGAAGAGAGTGGAGATCACAGCGTGAGGTGCGCAGATGAATTGAGATTTAGGAGCACCCTTTGCAGACACAATGGCTGATGGTTAACCCAACAGACGGAACAATGTCGCCAAGCTCCTTTACCTTTTCACCCTAGGCGAGAGAACACATTTTGGTCAGATCGAGTGTTTGAAGCTGCTGGCCTCGCCCAGGTTTGCCGACAAACGCCTGGGGCATCTGGCCACGAGTTTGTTGCTGGACGAGAACCAGGAAGTTCTAACGCTCGTGACAAACTCCCTTCAAAAGTAAGAGACGGCAACAAGTTCTATCTTGCGCCGGCAACGCTAACATACGGTAGCGACCTCGCCCACTCGAACCAGTATGTCGTCGGCTTGGCCCTCTGCACCCTTGGTAACATTGCCTCCATCGAAATGTCTCGAGATCTGTTTCAGCAAGTCGAGTCCTGCATCAACACGTCAAACCCCTATATCCGGAGAAAGGCAGCACTTTGCGCCATGCGGATATGCCGCAAGGTCCCGGATCTGCAGGAACACTTTGTGGACAAAGTCAGCAACCTCCTGGCCGATCGTAACCACGGGGTTCAATTGTGCGGCCTCACGTTAGCCACAAGCTTGTGTGAAGCCGACGAGGAAGAAGGCGGGGAGGAAGGTGTTGTTGAGAAGTTCAAGATATTTGTGCCGAATCTGGTCAAGACTCTGAAAGCGCTCGCGACCTCTGGTTATACCCCTGAACACGACGTCACAGGCATCAGCGATCCTTTTGTGCAAGTCAAGATCCTCCGCCTGCTGAGGGTCTTGGCGGTTGGCGACGCGCGGGTCAGCGAGCAGATCAACGACATTTTGGCACAGGTCGCGACGAACACAGACTCGTCCAAGAACGTCGGAAATTCGATTCTGTATGAGGCCGTGCTTACGATTCTCGACATCGAGGCGGATTCCGGTCTCCGCGTGCTCGGTGTCAACATTCTGGGCAAGTTCCTATCCAACCGGGACAACAACATCCGCTACGTCGCTCTCAATACACTCATCAAGGTGGTCGCCATCGAGCCAAATGCTGTTCAGAGACATCGCAACACGATCTTGGAGTGCCTGAGAGATCCGGATATCAGCATCAGGAGACGTGCGCTTGAACTCAGTTTTACACTCATCAACGAGAGCAACGTGCGGGTTCTCATCCGGGAACTGCTCGCGTTTCTGGAAGTGGCCGACAACGAGTTCAAGCCGACAATGACTAGTCAAATTGGTATTGCCGCAGACAAGTTTGCACCGAACAAGCGTTGGCATGTCGACACTATGCTCCGGGTTCTCACACTCGCTGGGAATTACGTCAAGGAGCCTATCATGTCTTCTTTCATTCGACTAGTCGCCACTACTCCTGAACTGCAGACATATGCTGTTCAGAAGCTTTACATTAGTTTAAAGAAGGATATCACGCAAGAGAGTCTTACACAAGCCGGAGCCTGGTGCATCGGCGAGTATGGAGACGCTTTGCTGAGAGGCGGTCAGTACGAAGAAGAGGAACTCGTACGGGAGATCAAGGAGCACGAGCTCATTGACCTGTTCACGACTATCCTCAACAGCAACCACGCAACTCAGGTTTCCACCGAGTATATTGTCACGGCGCTTGTCAAGTTGACGACGAGACTGGCGGATCCTGCGCAAATTGACCGGATCCGTCAACTTCTAAAGGTTCACCAGACGAGTTTGGACGTCGAGGTTCAGCAAAGAGCCGTCGAGTACAGCAATTTATTTTCTTATGACCAGATTCGCGCAGGTGTTCTCGAAAAGATGCCGCCTCCTCAAATCAAGGAGGAATCCCGTGTATTGGGTGCAGCGACTACGACCAAGAAGGCCAAGGCTGCGAACAGGAAGTCCAGGGTTATCAAACCCACTGAGCAGGACCTGCTTTTCGATCTTATGGACACTCCGCCGACGATAACACCGGCTACCAGCGGAGCCTCCAACACCGATCTTTTGGCGGATATTCTTGGCGGCACCTCCTCGCCGCCCCCTACCTCAGCCTCTCCTGCACCTCAACAGTCCAATACCGCTTCGATCATGGACCTTTTCTCTCAGGATTCTGCCCAGTCAGTGGCCTCTCCGGTTTCGGGCGTGGGTGGTTCGAACTTGGATTTGATGTCTTCCATGTCCGCCGTAGCAAGTCCTCCACCCCAAACGCAGCCTGCTCCGCAGGTCCCAGCAGGTCTCCCTGTCTACGACAACAACGGCTTGAGTCTCGGATTCCAGATTCAACGCAACGCTGAGGGTCTGGTCCAGGTCATTGGTCGATTCAAGAACGCCGGGTCTGGGCCCCTTTCGAATGTAGGGATGCAGGCCGCTGTGCCCAAGACGCAGAAGCTCCAGCTCATGGCCATTTCAAGCACGGATGTTGGACCTGGCGCCGAAGCTACCCAGAGAATGATTGTTTCTGGGGCCAAGGGAGTGAGTCAATGTCCAACCCTCTAATCGAGCATGAGCCGATAGCTAACATGAGTACAGCCGCTGCGGTTACGCTTGAGGATCGGATACACTCATCCGGCTGCTGGTGAAGTCATGGACCAAGTTAACTGGACCGAGCCATCTTAGGATGGCAGAAGACTAGTGAGGATAGCCCGCATGGGCATAAAATGTGCTTGTATAGTTAATGCGACAGGCAGGCGTGGTCAAAATAGACAAATCTGCAAGAATGAAATTTTGGGTGCATTAAGCGAGGAACCGTAGTTGAGGATCCGACCGTATGTTATGCAATTTACTTGAAATGAGGCTGCATCATCGCCATGCACAAGCTTGTGCAAGATGACATTGTGGCTTTGATGCATCCATCTCCACTCAGTTGATGCGGGACACTATATGCTCGTCTCCAATATTTCCCACTTTGGGTTTTGCACATCATCCGTCACCCTACACCCATCTAAGGACTGGATATCTCTTCATCAGATACATACCGAATGTATATTACGATGTAGAACAATCTTTCTAGTCAACTCCCCGATTGCCGTTTCTTGTCAGGTCCGCGGGTTCTGCTCGCTGCTGGTGAACATGAAACCCACGTCAAGTAAAGATTCACATATCGAGCGCACAGCCGCCGAGCCAAGAGATCCTGTGTGCAAAACAATCGTGTTCAAATTCCAATAAACACAGCTGACATCTCAAATAGTCATTACATACCGTTGTGTTGAACCGGGTTGAGGAAGTAAACGAGAGCATTCGACTATTCCGCCTTGGAATGTTTGAAGGATCGAGTATCAAGGTAAGCTCATCTCTACTTCATCGGCATCCGACGTGAAATGTCCAGTTCAGTTCCGCTCTATCAATTACAAATTCAACGGTGTGTTGAATGTACAAACGGCTCACCTGAGTAGTTTCTCCCGGGTCAATGGCTTGACACCTTCGTCCCAGGCGTCCTGAACCCAGGCGGCTTCACCATCACCAGCCAGCCTTCCATGGCCATGCTCCCATCCTCAGCGTACCTTGAGCTCGCAGTGCAATATTCGCCGTCAAATCCATCCGCCATTTGGCTTTGGGGCAATCCCGTCGACGGCAACGATGCCAGCCACAGCCACAACTCCGAGAATGAACCGGTGCAGCTCCGTGTACGAGTTGGCGGATCCTTTGTGTGGCCACCACAAAGTATTGACCTTACCACTCTACGGCGGATGGTTTTCGTTGCAGGTGGCGTGGGTATCAACCCGCTGATGAGCATTCTCAGCCATCTTGCCGAGACAGGTGGAAGCCGGTATAACGTGCAGTTTTTATACTCGACAAAGACGCCGGCTGAGGGTCTGAAGCCGGAAAAGATCCTGTTTTTGGAACGGTTGGCAACTATCTACGGGCGGAAAAAGGTTCGAGGTCAGCTGAAACTATTCCTCACCCACATACGGGGGACATCTGGGCCCAGCGAAACAGTACTGCCATGCGATGAGGTAGAAGTTCCTTTTCAGAGGCGCCGTATGACGCTAGAAGATATCGCAGAGGCATTGGGACCGAAAGAGGAGCACAAATCGGCAGTGGTGTATGTTTGCGGTGTGCCGACCATGACGGACGAGTTCGTAGGAAAGATCACATCCCCACATGGGTTGGGTCTGGGGCGCGAGCAAGTCCTTTACGAGAAGTGGTGGTGAACCATTGTAAGGAAACGCCATGGCTGCGAATACGACATCGACACGTGTAAGGTTAGGCAATGACACCCCTTGAGGATGGGGGTTTGACCAAGGCATGTGTGTAAGACAATATCGAACCGAAAATGGTTCTCATACGTATACTCTGAACATGAGCTTCCACAAGAACTCAGGAGCCGTCCCTACCAAAGCACGATAGCCGTAGAGTCTAACACAGTTTTACCGACATATTGTTGATCATAGCGCACCAGTTCTTGGGTCCGGCAGAGATTTTGATAATAGGCACACATAAACATCACGAGAATGAATAGCAAAGGCGTAAAGGTCTGCCTGGGACCGGAGAAGCCTGGTCCGTTAGTAATTATCCTTAGCAAATACATGTTCATCGTCCCCGATTCTCGTGAATAGCCCTCTCATATTAAATCCAGGGTATTAGGGCTCTCCAATGCATATCTTCGTAGTTGCTTGCCCGTCATTTGGCCACCTCTCTCGTTGAGATTCAAACTACCCTGCTTCCGACGTAGCGGTGACGGACTACGCCTAAGCCATTCTCCTTCTGATACGTTCCTGTTTTCATAGTTGAATGCCGCCATCTCTGCTGTCGCGATATAATCGTATCTTCCGACGCGTTTGAGTATATCCATACCGCCAGTGGAGGGGGGTGACATGTCGTAGTCAGACGATGGCGAGTGTGCTTGAGATGGCGAGGGCAAGGGGCGCGAAGAGGTCTTGCCAAGCTCCCGAGAAGGTGACGGCAGGATGATTTTCCTAGCAACTCCAATTTCAAATGCATCACTTCCGCTCGGCTCATCTACGTATGGTAATAATGAAGAGGTGACAGAGGGAGTTCGCATCGATTCCAGGGAAGTTTTCCGCAGTGAAGTTTCGGTGCTCGGCAGCAGAGGTACAGGTCGTAGAGGTTCCGAAGCTTGCCAAGTGTTGTGCATCAGTTTGCTACGCTGTGGTATACTGGCACGGGCAGAAGGAGGTGGAGTAAGCCTGGGCGGAGTTGCGAAGAAGAATGATCTCTGGGCCAACTGAACACGCTGGTTTCCCATGTTCTCGCCGCGGGTCATATTGCACTCCTGAAAACCCGACCCGTCAAGCGAGTCAAAGCTGAACAGCCTATTATTGGCTTGAAGGTCCTTGGCGCCGTTGGGTCGAGCTGGCAGATGTTCACCCCCCCTGTTTGAAATTGCCACGAGTGCCTCACAATAAGATTCCGATACGAGATTCAAGGTCTTGAGGTTTGTCCAAGTGCGGTAAAAGAAGCGGAATGTGGCGAACGGCGAGTCGACGGAGTCTACGAGGACCCAGTCGTAAAACGTAAGCTCATGGGGTGACTCAACGAGGCCACCAGTGGGAGATCTAAATGTGTCGTTTAACAGTAAGCCTGGAGTATGAAACACGTTGAGCGGCAACTTACGTGATGCCATACATATCTTGTTTGCGGAAGCTTTTGAGTTCAGGGGCTCTTCTTCTCCTGCCTTTGGACCGGAAGACTCGTAGTTCAATTAGGCCGCCGTCTAGAGCGGCGGAGGCCTCGAAGCGTGGCGTGAAGTGGAAGAACCGTTTCTCGACGCCGTCACGCTTGTAGACAACCCCACCGTCCCGATACTGCCATTTACTGTCTGGCTCGTAAAGGGCGTGACTGACGAGCTGATTTTGAATGACTTGAGATTTAATACCCCAGGACACTATTTGGCGTCCGTTAATTGTCATTCGAAAGTACAGGTACTTGGCCTTGGGAGGAGATCTGTTGATGGAGTATCGAAGGTGAAATTGGGCGCCTGTGTATTGAACACTCAGTTTTTGCCAGCACGGGTTGTAAGCTAGAGTGAGGGCAAAAAAGGTTTACGGACCTGGGGATGATGGGATGTAGACCGAAGTGGTTGGATTGCATTTCTCGGGTGTTGAGATAAAACTGGAGGGTGGGGGCGACGTCGGACTGACTGGATGAGGACACCGTAGATGAATAGAAGAAGATTCGGGATGAGGCAGTTCAACGAAACATTCGGCATCATGGCGAGGCACCACCGAGACATCCATACCTCTGAAGTTGGGCATCCTCGCCCTCTTGTGGCTGCGTCGCGTGATACTGAAGTCGAAGTTGGCGTTGATGGAGAGAGACTATGTGGGAAATGGTTGTGCTGATGGGTGAGGTTGATGCAGGATCGTTAACTGTGAGGTGGCTGCGGAAGGTATAAGTAGTCAAGAGGGAAAATGGGATGGCCTACTTGGCTTCACTAAGAACGGGCAGTAGCAGGAAGGTCAGCTGGACCACGCTTTCCCGCGAAAGTGCCTTCCTTCTGTAAGAACCGCGGGAACGACGCGGCATGCCAGCGCTTTGTTTAAAACCAGTGCTCAAATCTCACATTCCCTCACAAGGTCAAAATTACCCCATCAGGAGGAATCGAGACGACGTATGTTACGACGCTCGGTCTTCAACCTCGCCATTTCAGCCCTGAGTAAGCACCAAACATCCATGGAAAAAGCATTCGCCAGAATGGCCAGCATTCGCAGGGCCGTACCACCACTACCACCTACTACGAGTTATATCAACCTAATACCAGCATCTCCACAGCAAATATCAGTTCCAGCGCATGAGAAAGAAATTGACCATTGGCCATTCGCTTCTGGTAACAGCTTCCTATCTGGCCCGCGCCATGTACATGTATATCGACCCCGTCATAAGCTCGCTTTCATCTTATTCAACTCGACCCCATCACGGCCTTCGTGTCATCCTCCTTGCCGAGAAGTCCCAGGTTGCGTATTTGGCCGGCACTCGGCGCGTTATCTCGTGCGCTGGCCGATTCGGCCTTTCGGTAAGCGGCCTGAAGTGCCCTTGTTCTCGCAGCCTGCAGGCAAGTTGGTGAGCTACCATTCTTTCGCCTCGTTGCCCATCGTCCTCGGGGTTCGATTGATTCAACAAACCTCCTTCTTGTGGTGCAAGCACTCGTAGTAATCCTCCAGAGCCAAGCCACACTTCTTCTTTCCCGAGTGGTCCTCTCCAGCGGTGTTGACAACATAGCAGCCAAGGACCTCTTGCCAGAAGGGGAAGCACCGCGACGGGCCTACCCGGCGTCAGCGGGTTAATGCAGTATCAATGGCAACGCAATTGTCAACATACCTCCGTGAAGACCGTATCCAGAGGCCATTGTGAATGTGCAGGCGTCGAGTGGTGGATGGGTGAAGCTCAGAGGTCGTCGTTAAGGGTCGTTGAGACAGACGCAATCGCGAAGTCCAAAGCCTAGGAAAGTTGTAGGTGGTTGTGACCAACGGAAGAGCCCGCGGCTATCAAGAAACCTCGTCCTATCAGGAGGTACTTAATTTTAATAGTGATTACTGCTGTGACGATGGGTTCTCGCTGCTAGCGCGCGCCTAAGCCTCCCCAGAACCCATGTAGCCCCACATAATTATGACGAAGCTAAGGTGCCTTGCCTGGTATTACCTACCTAGTTACCTGTCGCATACACGCATTTTGGGGACTTGGAGCTTGGTGCCTGCTGAGAAACTAGCGAAACTCGCGATACTACACTTGACCAACTCACTACTCCACGGTCAGCGAACAAAAAAGAGAAAGAAAAAGAAAACTCTACACAGGGTTACAAACCCGATATGTCTCCGAACCACACGAAATGAGCCTTATCATATCTCCGCCAAAGCTGGTGCTTTTGGCCGTTCACCTAGCCATCCATGCCGACCTGGACAGCTTGGCCTCTCTCTCCTCGCGACACGCCACGGTCTTGCGTAAAGATCTCGTACTACGCATACTCTTGACGTACCTCCCCGAGACGGTTCCATCTAGCGACTATGTGTCCTTCCTAGAAGAACTCGCGAATGGCGAGTTCGCTGACCGTGAAGCCGGCAACATCGACTATGCCGTCGCAGAGAACATTTCAGACGAGGATGCTGCAAAGAAGGCTCGCAAGCTCCACTTGTTGCCTCTGGCATGGAAGGATGCGCCGATTGAGATAGGCGACGATCCGATGTCTCTATTCCTGCTCAAGCGTGCACATCGTGTCGACGAAGAAGCTGGACTGCTCACCCAACTGCCCGAGCTGCTCGGCCCTTTTCTACAATATGCTCCTGGGATCCGCACTTGGATGGTCTCAACTCTACTGCCACTGTTGCGGAGAAACTGCGAGTACTACCCGGCAAACAGCATGCCATACACCTTGGCCGAGTTCCAGAGTCTCTCTGATGGCGCTGCCGTCGGTGCTCTTCTTTCCCAGACAGGTGTACGGCAGGAGGACCATGTATTTATCGGGAGAGATCTGAGAGGAATGCTCGTTCCTTGGCTGCATGACGATTCCCGGTGGAAACGGGTTGAGGAAGGTGATTCTTCCGGGGGGACTGTGTCCAGTCCGGGATGGGAGCGTTTCCTTGAATGGCTATTGGCGCAAAGCTCCAATTCCTGGCGAGTTGCTGTTGCCGCCGTCGAGCAATGGGGAGGTGCCGTTGATGTTGACCTCGGAGATTATGATGTCGTTTGGATCAGTGAGGAACAGCAGCAATACCTGGACCGGCGATATGCTCGTGCCATTATGGCCGGTGCATATTTGGTTCCTGAGGCCACAATCGAAGCGCTTGAAGGTGCTCACCAGATGCTGAGAAAGGTCATGGACCTGTTGGGCCAGGATGATACGCTTTCCTTACGTGAAGGAGCGGATACGGATGCTCTACCCCCTGTCGCTTACTTGGAGGGAGGGAGTGTTCTATCTCACAAGAACACGGCATTCATGCGAGAAGATTTGCTCAAGCAATCAAACCCTCTCACAACTCCTTCAAAGAGGTCGACCCATCTACTCCATGCGTTAATCCTAAGCGCGTTCATCCTGACTAGGGCAGGACTGCCCTGCACGATCAAGATGGCCGGCGATCTGGCGTTCATCCAGGACGAACGAGACCAGAAAGCTGAAGTTGTCAAGCTGGTTCACGCTATCGCTGAACGGGCTCCAAAGAACGGCGATAATTTCTGGGCCAAGGCACGAAACGAGATTCTTTGGCTCCGGAATTGGGGCATTGCCTCCCCACCGAATGGTCAAGTGATGGGTGTGTTTGCTAAGGTTGAGCCGGGGGTAATTGAAACCGAGATATTGAAGGCACTCCTGTCTAGTGCCCGTAAGTTGCCAGTTACCAAAATCCCACCGTCACTATTGCTGATGGTGCACAGGGTATTCGCTCGCAAAATCGTTCTACGAGGATGCTGTCGTGAAGCCGCTGCCGGCACAAACCGTTCAAGAAACTGTCATTGCCGCTGCTCTCAACGCCTACGACAACGCGTCCAATCCGAATCGCACCAGGGGGGGGCTCAAGAAGTGCGATGAAATGTATGTCTCCACTCACATCAGTGTCTGTTGACTAAACTGACCAGTGTAGTATCAACACCTTCCCTGGAACTATTACCAGCTCTCTTCCCGAACGGCGCCGCATTGACTCCCTTCTCAAAGCAACACACGCCTTGAGCAACTACCGACTAGTTTTGAGGCAAGGCGAGCCCTTTAGTCCAGTAGTTCTGCGTGTCCACTCAGATCCTGTCTCCATCATCGGCAAGGTTCTAGAGCAGAACCCCAAGAGTTACACACGCATCCATGACCTCTTGGATGTAGGTTCCGACATGGTTCGCGCTGGGCTTGTTGACCGAAGCAAAAGGGGGATTGCCGTCCAGGTCGTAGAAGACGAGGAGGCCTGCGTAGACACCAGCACGAGGCGCATCACGGCCATGTGCATCGAGGCGGCTCTAAAGGAGGACGACTTCGAGACGGCGTTTTCATATGTCGTCAACCGACTCAGCAGTCAAGTCAACCATTCAAAGACAGCTTCTCGGGTCAAAATAGACGATGACTGGTCATGGAGGGCCGCGCTGCAGGCGGGACAGTACATGAGAACTGTACGAACTGTTCGCCCGACACATCTGGGAAACGCCAGCGGGAACCCTGATATCCGGCACCTGGAACAGCGCATCGACTGCCTCGCCACGGCCCTGCGCATTGCTCCGCCGTCGCAATTACAGGAGATACTGAAGACGTTCCGGCGCTGCGAGGAACAGCTCGACTCAGCACTCAAGGAAGAGGCCGCTCGGGAAGCTGACCTCGACGCCGTCGCTGCCAACCTTCACTCCAGCATGCCCGGTGGCTTCGAGGGGGCCCCAACGGCAGCCCGACTTCACGTGCCATCGGGTCCCCCACAGCCCCGTTTGTCAGCAGGTACGAGCAAGCTCAACGACGACGCGCCGATGTCGCTGTTTGACTTGTCACGCGCCACGGCTCGTGCGGCCTCGCGTAACTTTGCGGCTCTTTCCACGCTGCAGCAGTCTGCCGGTGGTAAGGCTCCGGTCCCCGCTCCCGCTTCGTCGGCATCGGTGGCTAGTAGCGATGAGGATCCTCATGATGACCAACCCAGAACGAGGAAGCGTGACCAGCTTCGTGAGGCTGCAATGGGAACATTGACGTCAGGAGTGGGCTGGCTCATTGGCGCGCCTGCGCCCAATCCACAGCAAGCGCCAAGGACTGATTAAAGGCGTGGGGAGAGGGTACGTATTAACCACAGAACATGAGCAAATTAATGGAAAATGAATGAACGCCTTGCCTTGCAAGCATAAGGGGTATCCAACGTGGCACGATTGACCAGTATCATGATAAATGCGAAGATATTGGATTCACAAACTTAAGTTCTTACGCGGAATATAGTTACGTGCTTTTGGTGTCAAACCTACTGGGGCTTTTTATTTTATTTCATACTTTTATTATTTACCTTATTGAGTTCGGAACAATAGGGGTTGTGCTGCAGCAATTTGACAGCTCGATAGGACATCAAAGCCCCGGTTGGCTTGGCTAAACAATCCATCCGGGCTGTTTAACGTCGGCCTGCAATATGCCCACTTGAACAGGACGGACTGAAAGCAAAACCCCTCAAATCATCATTTTGATCTTTGTAGGATCGATGCCAATGGTAGGTAGATCGAAGGTTCATGCCTCGATGTACTGTGACAAACCCTCGCAAAAGTGAAATGCTGGACCACATCGCATTTGGGCGATATCTTTGAGGTGGAAGGGACAGCCCTGTCATGACAATATCAGATGAGCCGCTTCCACAAACGTAAAGCCCCTTATCGGGGCTGAGACAACCAGGGCGATATCGAACGAGTGGCAGGGGACAGAAACATGTCTGCCAGAATCAACGGGGCTCCGTAAGAGTTTGTCTTCAACATTGTCAATTGAGGGCGATTCAAATAGTAGCAAAAGATGCCAAGCACAACTGGTATCTGCTTTCCCCAGTCGGTAATGACCCGTTTTACTGCTCATTGCTAAATCATCAGTCTTGCTCATAACCGCTGGGGGGAATACCTTTTGTCTTTTCTTCTTCGTTGTTTATTACACGAGCCTACCGTCTCGGAAGATGCGATACAAGGACCATCTATTAGTTTATCTTGCGTCGCTGACCTGTGCAAAGGCGGCAACAAGATGAAGAGCAATGGGCGTGGATGGCGAGAAGGCGTTTCATTTACGACGGAAAGGTTGAAACTTGGCGTTCAGGCGGCACAGTTACGGTTTAGTTGTATTTATGGACGCGGTTGTCATTCATGTTGCATTGCTGATCAACATTTTATCATGCTGAGATTTGCGAAAGAGCCATGCCGAATTTGCGAAGCCGTCTCAAACTCGGCTGGACCCGAAGCGGGACGCGATAGATAATGGTACAAGGTGAAATTGGTTTGCGTGGGGGAAACAATCGTGGACCACCGCCGGCCCACGGAATGGTGTAGTAACGAAAGTGCTGATCCACGAGGGAAAGTGACTGTCACTCCGGCCAAAGCCTGTCGACGCCTGCTGTTTTGCCGTGTTGATTGTTTGCCAAAGCTACCATAAAGACCGCCAGACATTCGTCGAACTGCAGAAGACCGGGCTCATAGACAGTTGCCAGCTGAAAACAGCTGATTGTTGCCTACAGCCGTCGTCAAAGAAAGGCCGGGGCCAAAAAGCCGTGGACCACGCAGGCTAAAAAACCCCATTTTTTGTTCCATTCCAGACTAGTTGTAGTGCACAAGGACTCCATGAGACGCAATTTTTGGGATATCCGCCGTAATCGATCGCACTAAGAAAGATGAAAGGGGTGAACCGTCAGTCGCCATTACCAGGCGCATCAACAGCGTATAAATCAGCGAGAGCCTAGGCAAGTCAGCATTAGCGACAGACTGGGGGGGAAGGACATTAGGAGTTCCAACCTCCGTAGGCCTCGCGGCCCTCAGAGCGGGCAGGAGGGTCAGCGTAGGCTGCGCCACTAGCAGGAGCGTCGCGGGAGCGAGGCCCATCACGGCCGCCACTGCCACTGTATGTGTCGTCCCCGCCACGCTCACGTCTCTCGTAGCCGGCAGCACCGCCGCCGCGACGGTCATCACCACCGCGAGCATAGCGGTCGCCACGGTCGTCACGTCCGCCGCCGTAACGGTCGACACGACCACCACTGCTGTAGGTGTCATCGCCTCCGCGCTCGCGTCTCTCGTAACCGCCAGCGCTGCCGCCGCCGCGATCTTCACGGTAGCTGCGATCATAGCCACGATCCTCGCGGTAACCGCGCTCGTAGCCGCCGCCACGGTCTTCGTAGCCGCCACGGCGGTCGTAGCCACGGTAGCGGTAGGGGTCATCACGACCGCCGCCGTAGCCACCGCCTCCGTAGCCACCGCCGCCGCCGCCGTAGCCACCTCTGCGACGATCATCATAACGGTCGTTGAATCGGCCACCACTGCTGCCACCACGTCCCTCTGTTCATTGACGCGTGAGTGATATTTTTCCAATAAGAGTTTTTAGGGGATGCTTACCACGCTTAGGAGGACCGAAGTACTTGCCGGGAGTGGGAGTTCGAGGACGAGCACGGCGAGCCTTCTCGATGCTCAGGGTGCGACCCTCGATCTGCTCTCCCTGGAGACCCTCCTTGGCGGCATCGGCCTGGTCGGACGTGACCATCTTGACAAAGCCAAAACCACGGGACTCCTTGGTGTGAGGATCGCGCATGATTTGGCACTTCTCGACGTCACCATACTTCTCGAACATGCGAGTGACCTCCTGCTCGGTCAGACGAGGATGGATACCAGTGACGAAGAGGTTGGAGCCAGGGTTGATGGCGCCGTCGTCATCGCCACCCCTGGAGCCGGTCTCATCCTTGGTGCCACTAAAATTGGAACGAGAACGCGTCAGCGATTGAAGAGGAAAACAAATTGGGTAGATATTTCAGAGGATGGAGGTTTGCCTACCGGTCGCGGTCGCGGTCGCCGTTGCCAGAAGGGGAGGCAGAGCGACGGCGGCCCGAGTCGCCGTCATCACGCGCAGGGCGAGGAGAGGCGCTGCGGTTGTCGCGCTCATAACGAGGAGCCTCGTCTGTATCGCGTATATCTGTCAGTGCCTCGTCGTGCTGAGAGCGGCGATCCGTATCGAGAAAAAACGAACCATCGTAGCGGTCGCCGTTGGCGGCCTCGTAATCCATAGAAGTGGTAGCCATGATGATGGGATTGATTGAGGTGGCAAGTGGTGTATTTTGTCGTTGGGGGTTTTTTGAGGGGCGTTGATACTTTGTAGAATTGGCCAACGACGCGAATTGCCGGTGACGCAGGCTCTTCTGCTACGGGGATTGGTCAGAAGGGAGGACGGAAAGCGGATCGGGGGCTTTTTGATGGAAAATAAGAAAAAGGGTCTGTAGAAGAGAGAAAGAGATGAGAGAGGCAAGTGCAAGAAATGTTATTACAATCGTCAGCAATCAATTAGATGACGAAGGGCATCAATTGAGAAGTGGCGTGGCTTGGAGATGCCAGGTGTGGGAGTGAAAGGGAGAGTGAGGAAGGTGAAGAAAAGGCGAGGTGAAGGAAGGGATGTTGGTGAGTCGGGGGGGGAGGGCGAGGAAGGGGAGAAAGAAGGCGATCTGCCTTGCGCGTGTCTCTGTTGGTGCTGCAGGAGAGGAGGTGTGGTATGGGAGGTGTTGCGGGAGTGCTTTCAGAGGTACTGCAGGCCTGGTGGCCCTGCTGACGTGACGGGTGAGGCAAGGTATGGAGCAGGGTAGGCACAAGTAGGGGGAAGGAGACAGGGCACCTGAATGGCCAGCCTGGCGCAAATGCAGGCAGATAGATACCTACGTTGCCTGGGTTGATAGAGTACAGTGCAAGGCGAACAAACAGGTGACTGGATGTAGGCAGCAGAGGGCGTTGGTGCTGTGTGGCTGGCTTGTTGGTCGAGCGAAACAGGGCAGCGAACGAGGCGGGAGGGAAAAAGTGAAGGGAAAAAAAAAAAGTGATGGGTAAATCGATGGAATGATTGCCCTGGGGGAGGGAGGGGGGTTCCGGTGAATGGACTGGACTACGACAAGGGGGGCATGAGCAAAGGCCAAGGCTAAAAGGCAGAAAAGGGAAAGATGCAGTTGTCCGTGAATGAGCTTGGCGTTCCTGTCTTCTCCCTGTCCACCACTGACCAATGAGGTGCTCTCTCCATTACCTTGCTAAGTGACAACTGAATCCACATCCAAATCCAAGTCGTCACTGTGATAGGGACCTTGGTACCTGAGGTTTAGGTCTATTTCTTTCCGGTTGCTACGGTGCATGCAAGATGATCTATCCCGCTTGCCAGGTTTCTTTGAAAACTTTGATTAGGAAGGGTTTGGTTGTATCTTATGCCATTGAAGGCATCAAGTGTGCTTCAGGTGGGCTATTTCGTAGGCAATTGCAATTTCAATTAGCTGCTTCAATTGGAATACTGCCCTCTTCAAAGCACACTTGTCACATTCATTCGAGGCATCCCCTGCTGATTTGACAACATTTCGATCTTTAGCGTACACATAAAGTGAGTCCAGAACGATGGCTCGCGACTCCCCACAGCGATTGATATCTGCACAGACCACCATCTGACAGATCTCGAACTGAGATGCATACCAGCAATTATATTCTTCGGTCGGACTCGAAGTGTTTCATCAGAACACGCTTGCAAACGACGACCAACAAAGCTGTTTCAATCGACAGCTTACAGACCACCTAAGTATATTAGAGCCACGCTTTAACCATACCAGCCTAAATGCCAGCCGAACTGCCACGTAAGGTGCGGCCAATCAAAGCTCGGCCTGTCAGTTTTTACGGAACCAAAACTGCTTGTATATTAGTGCCTTGTTTTCACCACCGGACTGGGCTCGCATGCCACAGCAGCCGCAGATTCCTAGTCAAAGGGCAGTTGACCTTGCCATGTCCAAACTGGAACTATAATCCCCTATAGGTCATCCATTATCGGTTGCATCGACTCCGGAGAACTCGCGACAAAAAGCTCATCCTCGAGGGCCTTGCGAACATCCACATCTGCAAACGATCCCGGCTCGTCCAAAAAGCTGAGGCCCTCGACCGCCTTACCGCCGCAAGCCCTCTCCAGCGCCAGGAAGGCAAAGTGGCCTCCGACTACAGGCCTGGCCATAAAGTGAGGGCCAGGCCATCCGCCAGTCCCTTCTGTCTCGTAGAGATCTGTGAAGGGCCGGTCTGTGACGTTGAGTTAGCAGCCGTTTTACACTTGGCGGTTTATTTAGCCCACTTACCAGTCGTCGTCTCATTAACCCAGATCGCAATGCTTTGAAGAATCTCCATCCGGGTCTTCTTGCTGGTAACGGCCGCAGCAAAGAACTGCCAATCACTTTTCGTGTACAGGTGACGGCTATCGAGCGGGAGTCCATAGTGCTGCAGCACCGCATGATACCAATTGCTCTGCATGCTATACACCTTGTCCGGGACGAATGTTGATCGGGCCTCGATGCCCATGGACTTCTGGAACCATCCTATGACCCGTCCACTGAGTGTAGACGTTTCCTTCTCTGGCAGATGGAAGCAGAGCAGCGAGTCTGCGTAAAGGTTGTAGATGGTAGTCCAGGACCCATACCACGTGTAAGCTAACTTGGCGTGGGTACCGTCCCTAGAGATACCGAAGTCTTGCCACTTGTCAATATATTCGCTCGCAATGTCCGTGTAGTACTTGAAATCGTCCGTCTTGCCCAGGACATTGGCAATCTCAGCCATAGCCTTAACACCGATGATGCCCTTGAGAGCCAAGTTCGTCTGGTTCGCGAGCCACCCGGCGAAATCATCTGTGCAGAGCTGGTTCGCCGGGATGAGCGATTCGCGAACCAAATATCCTGTCCACTTAGTCCAGAGTTCGTAGGATCGTGATACCCACTTCTCGGCCTCCTTGGAGCCTCTCATCGTAACTTCGGCCGAGGAGCGGTCCATACCGTATGAGTCCATGGAAAGAGGCCACGGCTGGACACTGCTAGTCTCTGTTTCGAAATGACCGTACGCACGCGCATGACCCTCAACAGACTGAAGGAATGCCGGCTGGGTGTCGTACTTGAAAGCATTTACAAGCGCCAGGCCCATAATGAGCATGTTACCGCACTCTTCCACGGGCATATACTCGTCTCTGCCATCGGGATGACCAGTAGCATTCGGGAAATGGGCGCCTAGATCATGCATGCTATAGTCGTTGGGATATTGTCCGCTGAGCTGGTGCTCGAGCAAGGGCTCTAACAAGTACGCGAGCCAGCGGGGGTTCGTGTACAAAAAGAACGGAAAGGCGGGAAAGATCACATCAACCGTCTGGAAGTTTCCATTGGAGGAGATTTCCTTGAGAAACAGGATAGGATTGTCAGGAGTACCCGAGAACTGGGTTGCGCCCAGCACCTGCCGAGCGGAGAGCGCAGCAATGTCCTGATAATCTTGCGAGCCGGAGGCAAACGCGTCAACACCCAGTTGGTCCGAATAATTCCTGGCCAGTAAGCTGGCCACGGAGAAGTCATCGTAGTGGTACTGTACAAGCTCAATGGGCGTGGCACAGTAGAAAGACCATAGGGGGCGCATCTGCGTCAGTCCTCTGGCGGCCGCAAACTGAACAACAGGATCCTGAATAAGAGCGAAGGTGAAGAGAACACTGTCTTCCGATGTTGCCTCAGGACCGGTCTTGTTGCTCAGGTGAAAAGCCTTGGAGAAGGCAAAGACTGGCTCCTCGTCCATGATCCCCCTGAAAGAACGATCGACCTCGTTCTTCAGCGAGCCCTTTGCCGCAAAATTCTGGCGTAAGATGGCAGATGTGCCAGCTTGATGAGAAATGTCGGCCGGCCCGGTGAAGTGAAGTGTACCCCATTCCGCATGGTCTGCAAATTCGGTCAGCAGCTGCTGTGATTGCCTGCTGACCTTCCAAGTCTTAAGAGCGGCCTCGTGTCCCTGCGAGGCTTCTATCCTGCTAAGCTCCCAGATTATACCATTGCCTCGGTTGCCACTGACCCATTCACCATTCACGTCAGTATATATGTTGATGTCGAAGGAGCCCTCGACGTAAACAGTCAGATACGCAGCAGGAATCGACTGGCGGAAGGTAGACGTGGGCGTAATTGGCGAGAGAAATGAGAGTACAACTTTGACAGGCCCAAAGAATCCCGAAGGCGGGGGGATTGAGTAGGATAGGTTCGTCGTCGAAGCGTCAAAAACGGCGCCCAGATATGTTGGGAATGACAGATTGTAGTGCCAATTAGGGATGTCAGTGTATGATCACCGTCAGCTAGGGTCGGGACGCCTATAACACACTTGGAAGACGGGGGCAAGGAGTCCTGAGGTCGTCCGAGCAGAGGATATACAGTATTGGAGTCCGGTACAGAGGCCATGACGGAAAAGCCAACCTGATAAGCAGGTCCGAGTCAGTTTGCAGGAAAGCAAGCAGCTAGCGATGGACCATAAGACGCTTACGCTGGAGCCCGTCCAGAAGTAGGGCCAGTGTTCCCACGGCGCATCGCGAGCATTACCCAGCCAGGTGCTGAGGTACGGGTTGCGGACGATTAAAGGAAGGACGGGGGGCGTCAAACTCGAGGCGCCGGCCGTTACGGCCGTGACCAGCAGTGAAGAGGGGCGCATGGTGAAGAGAACGTTCCGAGAACCAGCTCCAAGACCGTACAGGAACTGCGGGTTGAGTAGGCCACCGAAGGAGCAGAACTGGTCACAGGGGGAAAAGCAAAGGGACAAGTGTAATGTAGGATATGTTCGCGTGGCTTTCTGCCATGCAAGATGAACAATCGTGCAACGATAGGGTCAACGGCAGTTTGGCACGGAGTAGTAATAGAGAAAGAAGATCAAGACCTGGTGGGGTGAAGAAATGCAAGAAGAAGAGGGCTCGGACAAGACCCTTCCTCGGCCCTGTTTTACACAAGCTCCAAGAGCGTAAGCATCAGGAGCTCTACAAAGTACCTACACACCACCGACAGTAATCACTCCAGGGAACGGTACCTACTTCAAGGCGGCACGGGAACAGTTGGAGAAATCTGGGGTCGAAGCTTCCGTGCTAGTCACAGGTTGATTAAGCGGCAGCTTAGGCGGGAAGCAGGCACATGTACCTGTACGTCAGAAACTGCGGGTACGGCGGGTCAGGTGGAGGACACTGCGAGAATCACGGCTGGGTCTTCCGTCCTGCCGAGGGACTGGGGGCGAAGTGTACGTGACTCGGCGCGTACCAATCAAACACAAAGTGCCGCGCCACAAGCCCCTGTTTTGCGGGGACAGCGGCACTGCTTCGTGCGGGGACAGGTAGGGAGCTGCCCCGAATCGAAAGTTCAAGACGCGGCCCTGTCAACTGGTCTTTGTAAACCTTCGAGACAAACAATCAAGTATTGACTTTTGTCAACTTGGTATTAGAGTCTCAACCAGTCGGTGTAGATATTAGATGGAATTTGTGCGAGATTTTCGGTCCCTGAATGTTATGCCGTACTCGTGCATACGTGTACACACACATACGAGCGATGCGGACTTGAACCATCATCTATACTCGTCGTAATCATCATTCTATATAAGCTACGGTTGGCGAGTCACAGATACTACATTAAAACAATACTCCATGAAATACTCCGTACTGAGTCGAGGAAACTTGGTTCCTACAAAACTTGCTTTGAGCCCCCTCATTCTGCCTATTTTGGAGACTTGTAGGGATTCAGATACAACCGCTGTCCCAAAAGTCGCCTACCTCGGGTCGGGTCAAATACATGCGAACGCAGATATTCAGCTGCATATACCTCATGATTGGACAGCGATTTTGCCTCGGAAACGCGCGACACTATCCTACTCTCTACCCTCCCCAATGCAGTTGGGATTGTTTCTCCTAACGAGCTCTGGTCCTTGGGACTTTCCTGATACATCGCGGGCGGACAGCATATACGCGAAATCCCACACAAGTTCCTCCTCCGAGACAGGACCACAATCATACCATGGATGGAATCACTTGAAGGGAAGGTCTACGCCTTCACCGGTGGTGCTGGCGGCATCGGCCTTGCAACGGCAAAGATCATCGCCACGCGTGGCGCCACGGAGCGCCTTGCAGACATCGAGACTGATGCCATGAGAGACGCCGAGGCCTACTTTAGGGAACAGGAGACGCCCTTCTCCGTCACAAAGGTCGACGTCTCCAACAAGGACGAGGTTGAGGGCTGAATTGCCGGCATTGCGAACCAGTTTGGCCGCCTGGACGGTGCAGCCAACGTGGCCGGTGCTATAGGCAAGCACCACGGCATCCGGGCAGTCGCAGACCTCGAGGATGAAGAGTGGCATAAGATCATTGCTGTCAACTTGACAGGTTGCATGTACTGTCTCAGGGCGGAACTCAGAAACATAGCGGACGGTGGCTCCATTGTCAACGCAGCGTCGATTCACGGCATCAGGGGTACGCCACCTCTCCTTCCTCCTGCCTGATGTACCAAGCCCTCTTCACTCTGACCAGCTTATAAAAAGGGTTTGCCAAGCATGACGCGTATGATGCCAGCAAGCACGGCGTAATTGGGCTGACACGAGCGGCAGCCAACGATAACGACTCCCGCGAGGTCCGCGTCAACGACGTGGCCCCCGGCGCTATTTACACGCCGCTGATGGAGAAGGTGTGAAAGTTTCACAACCACCCGTTAGATGCCGCCTTCGACGAGCCAACGGCATTCCAGCGTCAAGGCACCGCCGAGGAGTGCGGAAATGTCATCGCATTCCTACTCAGCCCAGAGAGTTCTTTCATGAGCGGCAGCATCTATCAAGTCGATGGAGCGTGGCTCTAAACCACAAGCGGCCCTTAGGACTGGAAGGGCAGGTTGGATTGCCCTGTGATAATTGACGATAGGGGCGTTTTCACCAAACATCCGAGGGGTCAACCTCGTGTTTCTCGCCGTCATCTCTAATGTGTTGGAGTTTCGTATCCCTCTTCATCGGCTTTCTCATGTCGTAGGCGTCCTCGCTGTCGCGCGTAGGGTCTGTAGCATGGTCACCATAGTAGTCCTTGACCACGCGGAAGACACTATAGCCCATGCTCTTATAGAATGTGATTGCTTTGTGGTTGCTCGTGCGGACGAAGAGGTCGACGAACCAGGCATCGTTGGCGTCGGCGGCGGCTTCCAGCTGCTCGGATAGGATCTTGCCAATTCCCAATCTCCGCGCTTCTGGAGCAACGGTCAGGGCCGTGATGTGAGCGTGCCATGGGAGGTAATGCTCGGAAAATTTGTAAACATCAGGTGATGATTCCAGTTTGCCCATGACTAGAGCCTTAAGTTAGACAAGCCAAGCGAACCGTGCATTTGGGTTGACCGTTAGACGTACTGTAGCCAATGATGTTCCCACTCATGTCCTCGCAGACCTGGAACATGGAGGGCCACTTGGCATGGTACTGAAGGTAGAAGGCCAACTCGTAGGTCTCGGTGAGTGGGTCGAGATTACACTTGGAGAACTTGTTGACATCCTCGGGACGGAACCGGCGAAATGTGGCCATTGTCGAGGGTGTAGGCGCGGAGGGGTTTCTCAGCGGTAAGGGAGGGGTCGGTACTGAGTGCTTCTTCGATGGAAGCAGGGCGGTTCAGGATAACCGCCGACAAAAGAAGCGCCGGGTGCAGCTAATGCCCGGGGTTTTGCTCAGCGATAGAGGCACCAGAGAAATATTTATTCCCGGGCTGTTGGGCGTCGTGTCCGATAAAGTACGATAAGAGACGAAATTCAATTAGGCTGAGCAGAGATGGGTACTACGAGTAGGTTTTTCGCGTTGGTTTATTCTTGCTGACGTAATTAAAACACAGGCAGACGGAACATCGGATTGCCCAGGGTCAGGCACTTTCAACCACCACTGGATGCAGGGACCGTAGGAGGTAAGTACCTACCTAGGTATCCGGGTAGGTAGGTAAGGAGTGACAGTCCATGCCCCTAACCCTCCCTCCAAAAATGCCCTGGAGAGACGTAGGCGGTCAGAGGTTCCTGAGACAAAGACAAGTGGAGGGCAGCGACGATTGTTCTTCCCTCTTTTCTTCCACAATACCCAGCACTCAGACCCATGCGCCGTCAGTTTCACTGTTCAGTCTGCTATATCATCCCCGATGCCAACGAAGGGGTTACGCACAGGCACTGCTTTGAAAATTGAAATAGATTGCTCATACAACACATCCACCGGCCGGTATCTAGATAAATCAAACAACAAAGCAGACCCCGCTAAGTTGCATTAATTGGATCGCTGGCCGTCAGTCAAACCAACCCGCTACCGAGATTAATAACATAGGCATTAATCACAGGCTCGCCTACGAAAACCAGACCCATCACTCTACGACCTGGGGACACCCAGTGTTGACTGACCTCTGCTACCTTTTGCGCAACCGCTGCTCTTCGCTTCAAGCGCCAGTCCGTTTTGACACCCTTTTCCAGCGTCCTCCACTTGGATGTTCCTTGTCGTCTGTTCGATGCGGCAGCCTCCGTTGTTTGTTTGTTACTAACAAACCGAAACAAGCAAGCAACAACATTGCATACACACTCGACTGCTTGGATAGCCAACACACGTACGCCGTGAAGCGACTTCGACTAGACTTTTTTCTCTTTCTTATTTATTGGTTTTCTTCGGACGGCATCATCGGACTTGCACTATACCCAAACTGCCGACCGATCGACCAACAGTTCGATCCCACCTGTCACGATGCCGCAGACTCCGGGGCACTCGCGTAACCCTTCGAGCGTTGATGCCTCATACCAATACAACAGCGTCAGCTCCTCGCCGCGGCGCAGACGAACATCGAGATCCTCCGCGAACGACCCAGCAACACCTTTACGAAGTAGCTTCAATACCCAAGACCCCCTAGATATCTCGTATGCCAGCGGGGGTATGAACGACGGGAATGGCTTAGGCAACCTTGCCGACGAGCTGGCCGACGCCTTTTCCGATTCCGGAGATGAGGACGAATACTACGAAGATGACAATGACCACGGGATTGGCAACGGCGACAGCAACGGCAAAGGGACACCAAACATCAACATCCAAGAGGCCGAGAGACGTGCCAGCGCAGCCGAGGGAATACGGGACAGCGGGGTCGACGTCGCCTGCCTTGGCGACGACAACAGCAAAGCGAAGAATCTTAGTCTGGGGCCACCACCACTCGTTCAACGCGGCCATCGTCGGAGTGGAAGCGAATACGATGGCAGCGAATATGGATCTGAGTCGGATCTCGAATCTCCCGGCATGCTGCCTAGTCTGGTGGCCAAAATGGACGCTGTGGAGTCTCTGGCGAGGAGAGGAACGGAGAGCAACGGAGGGCCTACCGACGGTGTTTTCCGCCGTGTCACGGAGGGTTTGCGGGATCTGGGCTCTCAGGCCGGCGTCGAGGGCAGCGCGACGAGGTATGTATTGCCTGGCTTCCTCCGTACGGTGTATTATTAACATATATAGGCTTATCACCGCGCACTCGGCCCTCACGACCCACCTCACGCACCAAACCCGTCAACTGCATAATCTGACTTTTCCTCTTCTCTCGCCTCTCGTCCCGCCCCCAGATTCTGAGACGATTGACGAACTACTGCCGCTTTTGATTGAGCTATCCGAGTCCATGCCCCGCCCGACAACCAAGGCCTACGACTCTTTGACAGCCCTCCATACGTTGACCTCGGACCTCGTGCAAAGCCTCAACTATCTCTCAGACACACTCCACATGTCCAGACAAACCACGACAACGGCCACACGCCGCTTGAAGAGCGCCAAAGAGCTGGTTGCTGAGATTAAGAGGGAGGAAGAGCTCCGTGAAGAGGGCGAACAGTGGCTGAACAGAGGGAACTGGAGCGAAAGGCTAGCCAAGCGTGAGTGCGCTGGGGTATGCGGCGATGTTGTAAGCGGCTTCGAGGAGGTCTGTAACGGCTGGCGTGCCCGGCTGTTGGAGCAAGCCAGCTCTGCCCAAGCTTGAGAAGTTCGAGCACAACTACCTATTTATGGACAACATCTGAAAGGCGGACTATTGAAGTGACACCAAAGCTTGTCAAGGGACTTGTCAGGCGCATCTTTCATGCTTGCAAGGTTGGCTATGCGGGGCTTTGGGTCAGTATAGAACCACGGGCGTGCTTTTGTGTAAACCTCGGACTTTGGCGGCTTGCAGGACCCGCAAAACTTGCTAGACTATATGAATTTTCACGAGTTGATGAACACGACACGCAATTCAAGCAAAGGAAGCCTCGCAGAGGACAGCAAAGACTCAAGAGAAAGCAGCGTCTCGGCGCAGTACTGAATTCCATGGCGTCCATGAGTCCAACCAATCAGCTGTGGCACATAGCACGGGACTCAAGTCATCAAAACCAAACATAGTACGGGCCTCGATACACTGCATCGTGGCCAGTTGATCAAGCGTGGGCAGGGTCAGTGCCTCTGTTTGGTTCAAGGACCCGAGAAAACCCGGCCTTGATATCACGATTACCATGAGCTTTCGCGCTTTGTAGCTAGATGCGGCACCATATCTATCATGGGGTACTATATCACCCTGCAATATTAAAGTGTGTGCATTGCAAATGGTGCAATGCGTGCTCACGTTTTCGGCATCCACAGGATTTTGACATTGCATCTTGCGTTTCCGATCGTGAATTAAAGTAAAGTACTGTTGCGCTTGGAGAGAGATATAACAAAGAGGATTTGGCTCAATCCTCCCCCAACCTTACCGTATACGGAGGTCGAGCCGGGCCCCCGTCGGGGTCGTCGACACCATGAGGGGTCACGGGACGAAGTGATGGACTGACAAGCGCCCGGCTCAATCGACTCGACAAGCTTCCATGGCTCGCGCGGCTCAAGGGGCGGTCGAGCCCGTCCAGGCCATGGTCGGCGACGGACCCGTTGGCGTCGTTGAGTGGCCTATTCATGGCGGCAAAGCCCGATAGGCTCATGTTATCGTCGAAGGATGGGCGTGGTTGTTGCTGACCCAAAGCCCCCGCCCTGAGCAAACGTCCATTAACTGGGGGCGCTTCTTTACGGTATTTGACCCCTGCCTCAGTCTCGTCATCGACGAGGACGACCATCCATACGCCCACGGCACCGTTGCTGCCGAGGAGGGGCGTACAGTGTATCCAGCGCATTCGTCCCTCGCTGCTGGACCTGCTAACCCAGCGAACTTTGGCTGTGACGCCGTGACCGTCGGCGAAAGCATGCGAAAGCCCCTCGCGAACCCGATTGGAGCCGCCTATGCGGTCCATGAAGTTGGACTGGAGGATACCCGGTAGCCGTAGGGACGGCGAAGCGAAGAGAATGCGGAGGCTGGGGAAGGGTCGAACGAGGAGGTAGTGTTCATAGACGCCCGAAAGTTTGCCGCTGGCGAGTGGTGTCGCTGGTTGGTGGACGGGTGAGTATTCGTCTTGTATCAGGATGCGGGGCTTGTGCCAGTTTGTCGATGTAGCGGTTTGGTTCTCGTCTTGAGGTACACGGTGCATATTTCCACCTTGTCTCCGAACGGTCTCGAGTTCGGCCATGTTGAACATCTCACTGAGTTCCCGGAACTCATCCCTTTCTTCATCCTCATCTTCGTAGTTATTATGCCCACTAAAAGGGGTGATATCGGCGGCCTCTCTCTCAGCGACGAGACTCTGCAGGGCTTCGAGGCCGGAATTTTCCTTGGCGAGACCTGAGACATCCACCTGTGCGCCAATAAAGTAGCGTACTGTTCCGCGGCTATCGTAGAGCGGCGCCACCATAAGCAGGTTCATGAAGGGCGAGCCATCTCGGCGATAATTGAGGAACGTTTCGTAGTGCTCTTTTCCGGCTAGGCATTTATCACGTAGCCGCTTCACGCTGTAAGGATTTGTCTTTGGGCCTTGAAGAAAACGACAATTGCGACCAATGGCGTAATTCATCCCATACTGAGTTGTTCGGTGGAATTCTGGAATCATGTCAGCCGATGCTTGTCCACCACTCCTAGGGACTAGCACACTTGCCCTCTGACGCCATGACTATGGGATTATCATGCCTTGACGGGTCCGTCAGGCAGAAAACTTCCGCTAGACCCTCAGACATTTCTCTCAGCTGGACAGGAAGTGTTCCCGTAATACGCCGCTTGATCGACATACTAACTGTCTGTATCCACGTGTAGGTGATGTAAGCAGGGAGATCCTCTTGCACGAGAATGTCGAAAGCAGCCTCTGCTTTCTTCTCCAGTGAGCTGTTACATGTCATGTTGGTATTGCCTGACGAAAACTCATATCCAGGCAAGGTATCCAAGCCATTTGCAATAGCGTTCGCATAAGCGATAGCGCGGAGTGCCTTTAGACAGTCAAGGTAGTATGTCAAAAGGGGCAGTGAGGCGGGGCGAACGGAGTTGATGAAGTCGGTGAATCGCCTGAGGAGATTATAGTCTCTGAAAATAGCCTTCAGGTGGTCTTTTGAGAAAAGGAGTTCGGACCGAGCTTCCAACGAGTACTGTCCATTATCACCGTGCGACGGTACTACGAGGTCGAAGGAGCCCGGTTCAATTTCCTCCTCAGCCAACGGCTCGGGGATCTCATCATCGCCCGCGCCTTTGGTCTGGAGAGGCGGGAGTGAGGTGTTATTTGTTTGGTATGAAGAGGTTGTTGAATTGGCCCTTGACCTAGAAGATCGTGTTCGAGGGGTTCTCGTGGGGCTAGGCGAGGTATGCCTCTGCGGGACATGGGTGGGCTCGATGGACCCGATTTTTCTGCTCAGAGGATTCTCAGGAGACTGTACAGAACTGCGTAGGTTTGTCAGGGGAGGTCTGTTATCAAGTTTTGTTGCTGCCCTTGTGTTGTCCGACTCAGGGTATGGTGTGCTTACCTCTTTTCGTGTCTGTGGGCTATGACAATGGGTCTTTGATGTGTGGTCCAGTCATTGTCCTCATCTTCCCAAACCTCTTGAAAGTGCGACGGCATGGATGACTGGTTTACAGGACGCCTAAAGGGGATGTCAGGGATATCTGCTCCGCCTTCGCTTTCACCCATGGCCCGTTGCTGTTGTTGTTGTTGTTGTTATTTAAGAAGGTAACCCTGAGAGTGTTGAAGTTGTCCACCTGGGGCTGTATAAGTTCACCGTGCCTGTGTCGGCAATGGCAGGTTCTCACTTTTTGCGCCGGGACAGTGTTAGCAAAGAACGTGGCAAAGATTAGGGTTAGTGATGGAATCTGCTCTTTAGACATGGCTATAAGTGGGAACGGGGAATGCTTTATATTAGACTTCAGCGAAGACGTTCGTGGGGTGTGAAGGAAGGCGGAGCATCAAAGGATAACAGACATGGGGCGTCCAAACCATAGGCTTCCACAATATCATCCAGCCCTAGATAATGCAGCGCTATCTAGGTAGACAGTGGGGAGGGTGATCACAGAGGAGGGGCGCGGCAGAGACAAAGAAGGTATAGCCAAGGGGGTATATGAGCAATGATTGCCAACCAGCTACACCATTAACAGATGGGCGCACATGCATGGAGTGCGTGAACAGGCTAGCTTACTACGTCAGGTACCCGTCTAATTGTGCCTAATCATGTTCTGTCATCAACCCAGAGCAGGCACTCGCCAACTTTGGTAGCAAGCATGAAAAGGGCATATACGTACCCAATGTTGTGTTATGGAAGAAAGTTGGTCGCGATGAGCGGGACAGGACTATTGTGATTTGAGTTTCTGTTGGGTCCTAACACTGCCAACTAGCCGGGCTAAGTGTAGCTCCAAGCAGTATGAGACATTTTCAATGGCCAAAATGGGGATGATGCAGACGTCAAGGAGCCTTTGCCAGCTTGCTCGCAGACTCAGGCAACGGTGGCCGGTCGGGATTAATCCTACTAGGATGTCTGGTAAATATACGAGAACTGCAAGGTCCGAGGGTGTTTGGACTGAGTGCTTAGACAAACCCGTCATCCGTTGGACAACGGTCCGTGGGTCCGTGGACAGACCAGGGTCCCCTAACATGGTCCTTTTGAGTAGAAGGGGAAGACTTATGTGCGTCTCCCAGGGTCTAGGTAAACGAGATACATTGAAGGATGCGCGGCTCGAAGGAGGAATGATGTTTGAGACGATGCTGTAGAAGCAGAGGGAATGATAATCAGCCCATGGAATATACAGCTGGGAGGGACAGGCTTGACGGAGAAGCAAGAGGCGGTTTTCTGGCTTTGAATTAGCCTCAAAGATAGATGTGGTCTTTGGGTGGCCCATGATCTATCTTCTTTAGCGCAGTGCTGGTACACGACTTTGCTGTCATCCTGACTGACGAAATGGGAATGAAGCGCATTGGGTATACCCTGCGGGATGGGACCAAAAGGATGCCACATTGTTCGCAGCCGTAGCAATGGTCATGACAAAGTCGAACGACTGCGCTTCAGCTAGTCAGGCCTTGTTCTAGTGTGGCCAGACTTGCAGCGGATCTGCCGGGCAATCCTTGGGGTGTGAGCGTTATTATAGAGGAGTCGGCGGATTCCAAGCAACCCAATGTCCACACTCCGACTGATTCGATGACAGCCGATACACGGACCTTGTCCCATGTCCCGAACGGGACAAAGAATGATTAGCGGTTGTAACCTGGCGGGTAGCATTTGACAGATGAGCTAGGCCTGGGGCTAATAACCCATGCATCCCGCTTGCTCTAAAGGCTGGGACTAGTATCATCGGCCTAATCTAGCCAAAAGAGTCAGGTCCTCGGTTTCGATGCTCATGCTGCTTCGATCTGCGGAGCTGCGACGAAAGGCTCGGATCGGCGATCAGACGACATCATCATCAGAAGATATTAGTTCTATCCTCACGGTGGATCTGCAGGCGGCTATATCATTCCCGGATGGGCCGGGTGGGGGGCGGGAACCTTTAAACATCTCTGCCCGTGTCGTATCGCTGCTTCTGATGCGACCGATACATTATTGCTCTCTGGCAGTAGACATACTCGGCACAAGGTATTGGTAGTACTTTACCTACGGCCGCCACCATGAACTTTTGTTGACCATGGCCAAGATGCTCGAGTAGCTTGTCCTTTGACCCGGCGCGCAGTCTGTAAAAGGTAGGACTATCATATTCGCGTATCGGCAAGTGTCTTGCCTCTATCATATCGTGCATGTCTGACCCAGGATCTGCGCAAGACTGGGGCCTTTTGCTGAAGAAACACGCGGCAAATACGGCCAGTAATCAGCGAGGGTTCCACGCGGCAATTTGGAGCTTAGGTCTTTGTTACCAGTGGCCCGGGGCAAGTGGGGTTAGTCATGTGAACAGATCCAAGTGCTTGCTAGAGAAAAGCGCTTCTTCGCAGGCGTTGCGTTGGGAAGGACATTCAGTCGGGGCCACCGCCAATATCCCATCGCTGATTAGGAGTCAGGATCAGCGATAACGTTCTCGGTGACCGAGGGTGTACGCATGCTAGTGGCGACGGTGCCAACGGCAAAAGGTGCAAGGCCGAATCCATGACGATGATCAATGCCGCCGCACCGCAGGTTGCATTTGCTTGGAGAGGCGTGCAAAACCATTTGTAGGGATGAACCCGCTCCCAGGAGTGTGGTTTCTAGTTTCCACATACGAACGGACAGGCTGTCATGGCTTATGCTGGACAGCCGGAATGACAAAAGCTGTGCCCAAGACGATGGGCCAAAGAACGTTGAGACTCGACTGACCCAACTCTATCTGTACTCATCTTCGATAAGGTTCGGGTCGCCGAATCCACTCCGGAGTGAAGACGACAGAGAGAGGTTGCAGATGTGTAAGGCAAGGACTCGTCTCTTTCTGGGTGTAATTGCGAAAGACTCCATTCGGCGATGTCCAATCGTCCCGCGTGGCCTGGCAGTCAATGGCTCACAATTACACAGTAAGCAGTCGGCGCGCTTTTGAAGATGGCGATAGCGAAGGTGCCCAACCCCTTCTTGCGGCGGTGTTTAGTCAACAGTCTCTGTTCAAGATTCTCGGGGGTGGGTTCCTCGGGTTTCAGGCAACTCGCGCGCGAGTTATCGACTCTACGCGAGGTACCTAAGTACGGATAGGTAAGTGCAAATGCCGATGTAAGCGTGTTTCCACTTTACGCGAAACGCGACACACGCGAAAATCACGCGCTATTATCACATGCAGCCCTTGCTTCTCTCTCCTTCATGACGTACACGCGTGGACCGTTGTTGTTACCTGTAAGCGCCCAAAGTCACCTCTTAGCCCAGTAACGCTAGGAATGCCGTCTTCTGACCTTTGAAGCCCATACTCTTGTATACTAGGTAGAACCGGAACCAACAGTCAAACGCGTAACGGTCGAGTGTCACAGAACAGAATTGGGACTCAACGACAAACTAGCAAGTGCGCATTCCAGTATGAGCTTCGCTGTCTGGACGGTATGAATAGGTTCCATCGGTTGACCCGTGCAACAGACACCGAGGCTGGGCAGGTCGATTGTTTGTGGCAGACGCGAAATGGAGCGCCACCCCCCAATCAAAAACATCGACTGCCAGCACGTCCCGACTGTTGACCTATTGGCTACAGCGCGTCTGGCGCGCCCCCTCGCTGGGCATCTATATACGTAGCTAGAGGTAAGTGGGGCCGACTATCTCTTGTCCGAATCGGGGTTCTTCCCTGAGACGCCATGAACAAAAACAAACAAACATCCTTCACGGTCTTGTCCCAGCCCCCCTTTGCCCCGCCAGGGAGGCAGAAAACACGCCAGCTGAATTCCAACGCGGCGGCGACGACGACAAGAAAAGACGCGAACTCGCATCGCTTGGGGAAGCGCAAAACACGCACATGCACACACACTGGTTTGACTAACCATTGAGGCACTTATCCACGGCGGTCCTGTCCTGCTGTTCCATCCGTACCTTGCATCGACTGGGAAGCGTCTCCTAGGTTGGGTTGTTGTCTCGGGTAGCAGACTGTGTATGCGCTTCGTCGGCAACCCTTGTTCGCTTATCATCTCAAATCTGGCATTTCTAGGCTCGGAAGGGCCCTCGGCAAAAGCTGGAACGATTCTTTCAACAATTACAGCACTGCAACAGCTACGGAACCCAGCAATGCAGACGAACGGCAATGTCCAGGGAAACACACAAAGTGAAAATGGCCCATGTCCTGCCTACTGGGTAATGGAGAAACAAGTCCAACGTGGCCAGTCAAGCGCCAGGGCAAGTGGAGGCTATTCCTGATGAGCCATGCGGTTCTGAAAGGCAGGGAATGGACTTGTGTGGTAAATACTATGATAATCGCCAGCAAATTCTGACCCGTGCATGCGTTCTTCTCGAGATAGTAACATAGAGAGCGAGTCGGCATTCCGCAATTTGGAGACTGATCTCTTTTGTCTGTTGGTCTTGCCTTGTGGTGTGCTCAACCAATCAGTTGCAACTCAAAAGGTAGCACACCGAGGGGAGGAGATATGGGGGAAAAGCAAATATACGACAATTGCCTCGCGTTGAGTCTGAACGCCCTCATCGACAGGCCTCCCCCCTTGTCTTTCACGGGTTGTTTGTTGTTATTCGCTGGTAATTGCCAATGTTGTTGTTCCCCTCCCCCTCACCCCCTCCACTTCCATCGTTGCGGTGCTGCGCCAAACGCCCTCCCTCTAACCTTGCCCGTCGCGTCCAAATCGACGAAAGACCCTGGAAGGCGACCCAGACAGCGGCCCCAAGGGGGGGCTACCACCATTGTGTTGTTGCTCTGCCGTCGACGCTAAGGGCCTAATAAGGCTAGTGTCCTGCCTTAACCGCGACTCTTCCGGTTCAGCCTCCCATCAGCGCCTACTTCTAAGGGTTACAGGTCCTCTGACAACAAGTATTACCCTGAGAGTCGGGTGGCTATTGGACGGCCACTGGGAAGTACCGCGCCGCACCGCACCGCACCTATCTCTCACTTCACCTTCCATCACTCGCCATCGACCGTACCCATCGCCTACCTCTGCTCTGCACCACGGTGGTCGCAGACTATCTTTTGACTCTATACACACTCGACGTCCGACGGTCGTCCTGCACCGTCCTCACGAAGACGACAACGACGACGACATCGTGCTCGTGCTCGTGCCATTTGTATATTCTTCTTCTTTCTCCTCAACAGATCATTCTTTCGACAAGATTGTGCCTTGCCTCCCAGCACCTTATTGATTACGCCCGAGCTCTTGCGACCAGTGGGAAAAGCATGCGAACGACAACAGCCTCAACACCACCGTCAGGGATAAGGTGGTGATTCTCTGACCGCGCCGACCAACGGAAACGAACTGACGACCATTCCGGCAATCTATCATTGCTACAGAAAGTCACTGGAATATCATTTTTACTACAATAATCATCGTCACCCATAACCCGACGGCGCCAACGGCTTCGACCCGTGCAGTTGTAGTGTGCTGGTGTGCTGCTAGATCGGTCTCCCCCCGCCAACCCCCGACGCTCATCCCAGCCGCCTTTGCTGAACCTCAACCTTTTCACGCAACTGTCATTACTCCTGCCGCCGACTCGAAACAAACGACGCAACAATGACGATTCCCGTCGATTCTTCGGTTGCTATTGCGGCCCACACTTCCACCAAGAGGCCAGTAGCAGAGACAAGTGATTCTGCAGCTGCGACTCCACCTCGCTTCGCAACACCTCCTCCGCCCTCTGATCGGGGTCACCTCGAAGACCGCCAAAATCTGGAGAATACGAACCAGCGCAAGATCCAACGTAGCAGGAGACCGAGTGAATTGGCTCGAGTCAATGGGTTTGACGCCGACGCGGTCGACAGTGCTTTGCTTCGAGAAATGCACCACCGGTCACAACAGGAAAGCACACCAGGCGCTAGTCCACACCGGAAGCGCCAGAGGATAAATGGCGATAGGTGCGTGTGCAACGACGCGACACCCCTCCCCAAATTCGTTTCTAATTCGGAACTGCCAGATTCATTCCCACACGGACAGGTCAAGACCTCCAAGCCAGTTTTAGCTTGCTTCACGAAGATGGCTCCCCAGCGACACCATCCAAGCAAAAGAAGCGTACCCCTCATGGAGAGCTTCATTTCCAAAAGAGTGAGCCACATTTGTCCTCTTAGGTGCAGGCATCGATCTGACCAACATCATCTAGCTGAGGAAGCAAACCGTACATTCTCGACGCTGCTTCGCGCTGAACTCTTCGAAGGCTCAATACCGCAAGCAACGCCATCGGTTATGTCTCCGGAGCATTCTTTATCTACCACGTCCCACTCGGCACACATACGAGATAGCACGAGGTCTCGCACGCCGCCCAACAATTCTTCCACCACTTCTTTACCGTCATCTTTGACGCCCTCTACGCCCCACAAGAACTTGTTCTCTTACATGTCACCTCGACAGCTGAGCAACGCGGGCCACTTAACACCGTCCAGGACACCCCAAAGCCGACACGGCCCCAACTTGGACACTCGCTCCGAGATATACAGTCTCTCTCCAGTTCGCTTCAATAGCCAGCAAATGTTGCTCAGCCCGCGGCGACAACCTCGGGCGGTCAGCAAGGTACCTTACAAGGTGCTCGATGCTCCAGATCTAGCAGATGACTTCTATCTGAACTTGGTCGATTGGGGCAGCGCCAATGTACTGGGGGTAGGCCTTGGATCCAGCGTTTACATGTGGAATGCTCAGACAAGTCGTGTTAACAAGCTTTGTACGCTCGAGGATGATACGGTAACGAGCGTGTCGTGGATCCAGAAGGGAACGCACATTGCCATTGGTACTGGAAAGGGCCTGGTTCAGATCTGGGATGCCGAAAAGACGAGACGACTAAGGACGATGACGGGTCACACGGCGAGAGTAGGATCTCTGGCCTGGAACACCCACATCTTAACCTCGGGTTCCCGCGACCGACTCATCTACCACCGCGATGTTCGCGCTCCTGATCAGTGGCTCAGGAAACTCGTTGGCCACAAGCAAGAGGTTTGTGGCCTCAAATGGAACTGCGAAGACGGCCAGCTGGCTAGCGGTGGTAATGATAACAAGCTTATGGTCTGGGATAAGCTCTCGGAAACGCCGCTTTGGAAATTTTCTGACCACACTGCTGCTGTCAAGGCCATTGCCTGGTCGCCCCATCAACGTGGATTACTGGCGTCAGGAGGCGGAACGGCAGACCGCAGAATCATTTTTCACGACACAGTCAGAGGGTCTGTCATCAACGAGGTTGACACGGGCAGCCAGGTTTGCAACATTGCCTGGTCCAAGAACTCCAATGAGATTGTCTCGACACACGGGTACAGCCAGAACCAAATTGTCGTCTGGAAGTATCCTTCGATGACGCAGGTGGTTAGCCTCACAGGCCACACGTATCGTGTGCTGTACTTGGCGATGAGCCCAGATGGCAGAACTGTCGTGACCGGTGCCGGTGACGAGACTTTACGGTTCTGGAACGTGTTTGGACGACGGCCTGGAGCTAGGGAAGACAGCGATGGCGGCAGACTTTCCGACTGGGGCGTCATCCGATAAAGACCAGATCGGAGCACTCATAGGACATGATACCACTATCTCCCTTTTTTTTTTCCATCCGTTTCGGGGTGTTTAATACGGTTATAGGTGGTGGAAAGGGTGGAAGGGATGGGACCAGCACTCGAATTATGTTTCATGCGAGTGTTGATGGGAAGAGGAAACGTAAATACCCCGCTACCGGCTGCATCATGTGCATGAAAATGGCGTCACGACAGGTTGGAAGGATACATGGCATTCTTGTTGTTTCCGGGAGTTGTCTTTTCCAGGCGTCATTTACAGGGTTGCCTAATATTGTGGCTTCAGCGGGTCGGTTATGAAGAGAACACAACCTTTGGGAAAGGGTCTCAAAGGCTATCGGGGGGACAAAAGCCGGACGGGAGCGGCTTACCTACGGAAAAGGAGAGAAGGCCCTCGTCATCTTCTGCATCAAACTTAAGCGTACATGGTGTTCATCGCAGTGTTGGTTGGGGAGTGTGGCATATATTAAACCAAACACCTACTACTAACTTAGCGTAAACGGACAAGACCAAATACAACTCAGTCCAGCTTTCTTGCATTCATGTAATGATGCGTCAGACAGAAAACAGCAGTGCTAATCTATCGGCCCTCAAGCAAAGGCGCTCATAAATCATTCCCATTGCATCTGAACGTCATTGTGAATAGGCCCACGGGTATGCAGTATACAGTAAACAAACGTGCATCGTCAATGAGCAAATAAGACATTCCAAGCACTCCAAAGCCCTTGGCAATTAATTGTTTCGCAGATGATTGAAAAGAAAACGAACCCCTCGTGGCGTTGCAGACACCCAACCTCATAGCCGCTTCCGAACTCACACTTCCTGATGGAGGCCAGACTTGGCCTTCAGGCTCCACTTCAACTCGCTTTCCTCTCTCTGGCAACATCTCTGGCACCTCCATCCACGCCGCTGGCCTCAGCCTGAGCCGAAAGCTCCGCACCCGGCAGCGGAATTCGATCCGAGGGGCCGCTTGCCTTGACGCTCTCCCCAATCACGTTATTTTCATGCTTGGAGACATTTTCGAGGTTCTCATCGCTCATCGGATCGTTGGTATTTGCCAGATGCAGCTCACTTGGTGGGGGCCCCTCAGGGTTAGGCATCATCGGGGGGGAATGGCCGCTCATCACGGGGGTGTTTTGCCAATGCTTGACCTCGGCCCTGAGAGCCTCAAGCTCCTTCTGGAAGCGCGTCCCAAAAACATCGATGTAGTAGGTTGCTCCGTTGTAAACACTCCATGTGAAGACGATCGTCAGAAAGGCCGCTGAGGCGTATCTGCTCATGAACCAGATGGGACAAGGAAGCATGGTAAGTACCGCATACGAGTACTGAATCAGCATAAATGCCGATTCTTGTAGAGCGTCCGGCAACGAAAGTACAACTTTGCCGATCCAGGTCTTGGAGTATGACTTTCGTAGCCAGGTGAAGGATGTAGGCCGCCCCGCAGCAATCTTGTCGCGTCTGCGAACTGTAATAAAGAAGTAATAGGACAACTGCCATATAGCATATGGGATGGAACTCCAAGCCAGCATGGAGACGATGTTTCCGTAGGCTGTGGGCGAACCAGCAGGTGAGTGTTTTATAGTCCAAATGGAAGGGAGACGGCTAGCCTGAAGCTCTTCAGGCCATAGGTGGACGATACAATGAAGTGTTGCGCAGGGCATGATGTGAATGAAGAGAGAGGTAACCTTGTCGAAACTGTGGAAAACGAGCGAGTTTCTCCACATGATAATGGCCACGGCGTTGTTGCCAAACGCGAGGCAGTAGGTGGCTAGGAAGAGTCGCTTTGAGCCAGGGAAAACCCAGATGCTAAGAACCAAGAGCAAGTTGACGAAATAGCATAGATCTGCAAGGAAGTAGTGGTAACCGCGACGGTGGTAGGTGAAGTAGCGGATGGGCATGAAGTACATGACCTGAACTGTGTACCACAGGTGGAAGTACTCGGGCCAGCCGCCCATGAGAAGACCGCTCACGAAAATGTTCATGACGCCAAAGATGAAGGACACCTTTTCGCGCAACGTTACCACTCTGGTGTCGTTCCACTGCTTCCCAAGCTTATCAACACTACTGCGCATCCGTTTTCTGTATCTCTCGAGCTGTTCCTCTGCAGTAGGAACTCGGCGCCGCCATTCCTCTACCACTCGTTTTTGGGCATGCTGACTCTTGTTCTTGAAGACGTCTCTTGATTTGCGAACCTTCTGCGTTTGAGCGGAAATGCCTTTCTGTAGCTTTTCGAGCTGTTGGGGCAAGGCAAAGTTGTCAAGAAGGTCTAGCACGGAGATGCGGTCCAGCGGCGGGAACACATCCCAGTCCTCTTGATATGAACTGCTGCCAGAGAATGACGGATTTCTCGAAAGCTCTGGGCTTCCGTAGTTGACAGGCCCTAGTGTCGGTGTATGAAGACCATCTTGGTCTGGTGGGGAGGAGCTAAGGGTGGACTGAGTCTCGACCGGATCGAGAGAGAAGGCGGTTTCACTGTCGGTATGGGCATCGTCGCCTTTCGCGTTGGGTATATCAAGTGGGCTTGATTCGGCCATCTTCGGCTGGAACCAATGTTAAGAAAAAGGCAGATCTTGTCGGCGGTCGTAGCTTCCTATTGGGAACCTACATAATTGACGGGCAAAGTCAGCCTGAATTTTACAATACGATCATCGGGTCGTCACAGTAAAAGGACTATGCGATGTGGGAGAGGAGGTTGGCCGCAAAGTTAATGATACGGCGTACCTTTCTGAGAAGCCACCCTTGGCCAAGACATAGAAGTCGGTCGATCCCTCGAGGATAAAACTTTCGAGCTGTGGTGTTTGGAAAAGAAAGCCTGGGTTCCGTTGCAAGGGCGCGCAGGACAGAGATATGCGGCGCCGCCTATTCCTCTCAAATGCTGGGATAGACGATTTTGCGTTTGGCAGTTGGTGGGGGAGGAATGATTCGGGTGCAGAGCGCCACGCGGGACGTAGCTTGGACCGCGGCGTGACTAGGAGGATGGTTGGGTTGGGTTGGGGGGGCGGGTCGGCAAATGACCACCGCTTGTGATGGGTGTGGTGAGGAGAGAGAAACCAGGAGATCTGGAACACATTGAGCTTTGGTGATGATTTACACGTGTTGATGATTGACCGCCACAGTTCCTTGTCATGTAGCGAGCCTGGCAGGTGGCACCTCACAGCTACCTACCTACTACACTGGTACTTGGTCTTACCTGGGAGCTGGAACAGCATTTTGAACAGGTGTCGTCGCTCCGAATACGTCACAGGGCATGGCTGCTCCGCCAGCCGAAGCTTATCGGGGAGATGAATGCAGCCAGGCACTGAAGGCCTAACATGGACAATAGCATTTGATGCTAATAATGACAGAGTCAGAGCCAATATTCGTCCAACTTGCACCAATGACGCCTGAGCGAGCTTGGTTCCTGACCAGGGCATGAGACGCAGTGTCCGGACTCGGCAAGCATAGGTACCACAAGATGCAAACACAGCTGGCCAGTAATCTGTACAGGTGTTGTTGGTCGAGACGGTGAGAAGTACCTACAGTATTATGTCAAAAGTCCGGTTACACCAATAAGGATAACCTAACGAATTGTTATAGAGGGGACCCATTACAGAGTAATAGCTCGAGGTCACTTCACAGTACGCCATCAAAGCCTCTGTGTCTCAACCACACACTATAGCTTTTGATTGGCCATCCTTATTACTATAGCTGCAGTACTGGGTCAAAAGTTTGGGCATGGCAAAAAGGATAACCTAGTACAGAGGATCCGATTAGCATGAAGTTACTTCACAGTGCACGACCAGAAGTCACGTTTCTCATTACTCCACTACAGCTGCTGATAAGGTCGTTCTTTTCTGTGCCCAACTTTTGACCTGGTATTGTACAGTCTGCCGGGGTTCTAAATGTTAGCTTGTTACAAGCCCCACTTACACGTATAGTATGAGCAAGCACACTCTATTCCTATGAAGCGTCTGAATCAAGTCGATCTAGAGATATACCTAAGAGATCATGGAACTCTGTAGAGGTATCGTTCCTATAAGATCTAGAGGAAAGCGAGTTTTCTGTGGGTTTCTGGGTCATTTCACCATGCTAACATTTAGAACCTCGGCGGACTGTATCTACCTGAATATGTGCAGACTGTACATACTTTGTGATGTTCCGCATCACGTGATACTATTGGAGCGCCGCATCGATGTGGCTCGAGCTTCCACACACGCGACGGGGTCAGCCTTGATGTGTCCGGCCAGTCAGCGTCCCGTCGCGTCCAGGTGCAGCGGGAGCACTCAAGACGCGCGCGTAGGGAAATTCGAACTCTATGCCCCCAAACCGTTACCAACCTCGCTGTCGCCAAACGATTCCTTACGAGTGCCTGTCCGTCATGCGCCAGGCTATTTTGAGCCCCTCAACACCTGAATCAATTGTTATCTCATCCTCAACGTTTGCAACGTAAAACTGCTGCTTGTTTATCGCGTCGCCTTCCTGTCGATCCGTTTTCTCGTGCGCTCACCACTTCGCGTTTGCGACGATCTTTAACTGAAGCACACCAACTGACTACAGCCATAGTCAAGTATCGTTGCGTGTCCTGCGACACCCCGCCGATAGAATGGGGAAACTCATTCGTTTGGAGCTTTTCAGTATGTTCATGTCTTCTCCCTAGTCGTCCATGTTATCCTGGCGCTGACTCGTCCTTAAAGACTTCAAGTCCTACAAGGGCCATCATATCTTGCTATTCGGCGACTCCTACTTCACTTCCATTATTGGCCCTAATGGATCCGGCAAGTCGAATTCGTAAGTCTACTAACCTTCCCGCGCTGCATCTGTCTGCCAACTAACGTACCACACTGGGCAGCATGGACGCGATATCCTTCGTACTTGGCATCAAATCATCGCACCTCCGATCAGCCCACCTCAAAGACCTCGTGTACCGCGGTCGCGTACTCAAAACCTCCAGGATCCAGGATGACGGTTCAGCCCAATCGAATGGTCAAAGTAACGGTGACGGAGATGATCTGTCGCAAAAGGCTTCCCGGAGCGATCCCAAGACCGCATGGGTCATGGCCGTCTACGAAGACGATGCGGGTGACGAGCAAAAGTGGAAACGTTCCATCACGAATCAGGGTTCCAGCGAGTACCGCATCAACGATCGCGTTGTCACCGCTCAGCAGTACAACGAAGCGCTCGAGTCTGAAAACATTCTGATCAAAGCGAGGAACTTCCTCGTCTTCCAAGGAGATGTCGAAGCTATCGCTGCACAATCGCCCCAGGATCTTACACGGTTGATCGAGCAGATCTCCGGCAGTTTGGAATACAAGGGCGAATACGAAAGGTTACAGACTGAAGCTGAGCAAGCTGCCGAAAACCAGAGCTTTCAACTCCACCGTAGGCGCGGCATCAACTCTGAAATCAAACAGTACCAGGAACAGAAAAAGGAGGCAGACAATTTCCAAAAGAAAACGGAGGAGAGGGATGAAGCTATTGTCAAGCATGCTCTTTGGAAGCTGTATCACTTCCAGCGCGGCATTGATGAGTCTACTGAAAAGATTCAGGATCACCAGCAAAATCTGCAGGAGTTCCAGCGCAATGTCGAGACATTTCGGAAAAAACTTGAAGCCGCCCAAAAGGAGCAGCAGGCAGCAGCAAAGCAGGTTCATGGGGTGGAAAAGGCCATCAACGCCAAGAAGCGGGAATTCGACGAGCTGGAGCACAAACTCATCCCGATTGACGCCAAAATCGAAGAAAAGACGCGCAATATTGAGCAGTGCCGCTCGCGTATGGAGCCGGTCCGTAAAGAGCGTGATAAGCAGGCTGAGCTCATCAAGGAGGACGAAGGCCGGCTCAAAACCACTGAGAAAGCACAGAAGCATTTCGAGTCGCAGCTAAAGGAGCGAATGAAGAAGTTGGGGAAGGAGCTCAGTGAGGACGATCGTAAGGAGTACAATACCCTCCGTTCTCAGGTTGTACAAAGGTGCGCCGGCAACCAGGCAAGACTCGACAATTTGATCCGTCAGCAAAAGACCGACGAGGTCACTGTGAATACGCTCAAGGGAAAGGTCGACACCCTCTCGGCCGCCCTGGAGAAGTACGAGGGGGAGTTGGAGACTCTGGGCGAACGCAAAGCATCAACTGAAGGCAACATCAAGGCACTATCCCAGGAGATCGACACCAAGAAAAAGCAATACCACCAAATCCAGTCGGAGCGTGTGAGAACTAGTCAAAGACGCACGGAGCTAGAAGAGAAGCTGGAGACCGTTGCCAAGCAGCTGCGTGAAGCAGACGATGGCCGCCGACAGAATGACCGAGAAGCCAGGATGAAGGAAATGGTCAATAACCTGAAGCGACTCTACCCCGGCGTTAAGGGACGAGTGGGCGATCTTTGCAAGCCCAAGCAGAAGAAATACGATGAGGCTGTCAGCATTGCTTTGGGCCGAGACTACGAATCAGTCATTGTCGATACCGAGAAGACGGGCCACGAATGTGTTCAATACCTCAAGGATCAACGCTTCCCACCAATGACCTTCATCCCTTTGGACAACATCAAGGTCAACGCCGTAAACGGGGCTATCAAAGGCATTTCGGGGGCCCGTCTCACCATTGACACAATCGATTTTGATGCTGCCTACGAACGCGCTATGGCCTACGCCTGCGGAAGCTCAGTTGTGTGCGATAACGAGCAAGTTGCGAAGCTCATCTCATACGAAAGGCGTATTCCTGTCAAGACAGTCACTCTAGATGGTTTAGTCATCCATAAGACCGGCATGATGACGGGTGGTCGTGGCCCAGAGCCAAAGGGCGGAAAACGCCGTTTCGAGAGCTCGGACTTGGATTCGCTAAAGAAGATGGCGGCCAAGTACAAGGAGGAAATTGAGAAGCTTCCCAAGTCTGGTCGCCGCAGCACCGCTGAAGAGTCTCTTCAGACTGAGATCCACGGACTCGAGCCACGTCTGGCGAGTGCGAAGGCCGAACTGGCACACCTGGAGAAGAACTATGACAGCAAGAAGAGAGAGCGAGACAATGAGGAGAGACAGCTCAACGAGCTCCAGCCCAAGTACGAAGAAAAGACGGCGGAGCTTGAAGCAACCAAGCGAACTGTGAAGGAATTTTCGGACGCCATCGCAAAGGTTGAAGACGAAGTATTTTCCGGTTTCTGCAGGAGGCTCGGCTTCAGCGACATTCGTGCCTACGAGACAGAGCATAGAGATATGCAGCGAGAGGCCGACGAGGAGCGTGCCAAGTTCGAGGTGCAGAAATCTAGGTTCCAGAGCCAACTTACACTGGCACGGGACATGCACAGCAACCTGGAGAAACGACTTAGGAAGTTGCAGGAAGCTCTCAAAGCTGCAGAGCGTGACTTACAGACCTACCAACAGGAGAAATCAGATATCGAGGATGCCACACACGAAGTGTCTGATGAACTCGATGCGCTCAGCGAGACACTAGAGGAGTACCGCGGCAAACTAGAGGAAAAGAACCAAAGGGTTTCCCAGGCTAAGGCTGAGGTTCATAAGCGAAGCAAGGAGATTGACGCTAGACAGAAGGAGATCAATGCCCTGGAGACAGTGGTGCAGAAGAATAGCGCGGGCAAGTTTGCGTTACTCAGGCGATGCAAGCTTGAACAGATCCAGATCCCCTTACTCGAGGGCTCCCTTGACAACCTGCCGAATGAAGACAACATGCTGCGACAAGACGCTGACGCCATGGATGTCGACGAGGAGGTGGATGACGAGGATATGATGACCGCTGCTCTTGAGAACTACGGTATTGAAGTCGACTACGATAGTCTGGATGAAGAGATGAAAAACGTATGTGTGCTCTCAACGATGTGTCTTAACAAACAGCCACTGACCAGCCATGCAGTCCGACGATGCCAGTGTTGAGGAGAAGCTACTGGACAAAATCGCATCGTTGACCTCAGAGCTTGAGAAGCTCAACCCCAATATGAGGGCAATTGAGAGGTTAGAGAGCGTTGAGTCGAGATTGAAGAATACGGAAAAGGAGTTCGAGGAATCCAGGGCAGCTCTCAAGGCGGCCCGGGATGCATTCAACCACGTCAAGGCCCAGCGGTACGAGCTATTCAACAAGGCCTTTACGCATATCCAGGAACAAATTTCGCATGTCTATAAGGACCTCACTCGATCAGAAGCGTACCCTTTGGGCGGTCAAGCCTATCTCGATATCGAGGAGGACACAGACACACCCTACCTGTCGGGCATCAAGTACCATGCCATGCCGCCGCTGAAGCGATTCAGAGACATGGAGCACCTCTCCGGAGGTGAGAAGACAATGGCTGCGCTGGCTCTGCTGTTCGCCATCCACAGTTACCAGCCCAGTCCCTTTTTTGTGCTTGACGAGGTCGATGCTGCATTAGACAATGCCAATGTCGACAAGATCAAGAAGTATATCCGGGAGCACGCTGGACCTGGCATGCAGTTTATCGTTATCAGTCTCAAGACTGGCTTGTTTCAAGACAGCGAGAGTCTGGTTGGCGTATACCGCGACCAGGAAGTCAACAGCTCCAGGACACTCACACTTGATGTAAGCTAATGCAACCGTGTATGCTATGACCCGGATACTGACAATAGCACAGCTTCGAAAGTATGCGTAGTACTGAAGACAAGATAACGAGACGTCTTATGTGGGAAAGAGAGAGAGAAGGGGGGACTTGCCTTTGCGGGATGGAGGGGCGGGGAGGGAAAGAGACGAGTCACGATACCAGCCCTGCGTTCTTGGCTTTTGAGCGGTCATGGGTTGTGTGGAGGAGTGAGAGTGTGCTCTCAACGTTTACTTCACATCATGTATCTCTCCTTTCCCTTACACGGTTCAAGGTTAGCGCGTTGTGGCCACGCCGTGGTCTGGCAGGGTTGCAATCGGAGTTTGGACTGTGATACGGCCGACCGGTGGAATATTGACTTTATTTCATGAATGGTCTTTTTCTTCTGTTATTTGAGCCATCATAATGAATTGTTTTCCTCAGTTGTCCTTGACTCCTCAACCCGCGCTAATGCCGAGCTCACAGTACAGGTACTCGGCATTCAGGCAGATGTAGTGAAATGAATTGACAGCCAAGATTGGACCAGAGGAGGACGCCGCGGTGGGAAGGGAGGGCGGATGTCGGTACGTATCTTTCAAGGGACCCTAGCGACCCATCGCGGTGCATGGATGCCTGTAGAAGAGCTACCTATCTGCAGCTCTGTTCCGTCGGCCGCTAAGTACTACTAGGGCCTTTTCCCCGATCCAAAGACTCAATGCGACTGCGATTTCGTGAAGACCAGCATCAGCTTCATTCATCTCTCTTCTTTCTCAAGGCAATGCCCCTAGCCTCTATCACATAAACCAAACCTTTCCCTTTCTTTTGTTTTCCCGTGCCGGGGAGAGAACCTTATAGTTTCGCAGGTGGCGTGCGCAGTCGCAAGTCGCCGCTTCCTCATCACACCTGTCATGGACATCGCTTTTTGAAATAGCCAAAAATATCGTCCGCCTCCGTCTTGTCCAATCTTTGCATATTACCCCCCAGCTCATACCTGGCAGTATTGAGTAGCAAGATTATAAGATGGCTCAGCCGCTGGATCTCGCAAAGACTCTCGTCAAGTCTGTTATGCGTGCTTTCTACGAAACCCGCCACATTCTGATCATTGACGCCTTGATCATTCACTCTGCGTGCGTTTCGCACTTCCGAGCTGCTGCGCAATATTCCTGACCTGCGACAGGCTTCGAGACGATGACTTGGCTTACCTGATGGCGACGAACACAAAGGATCTTCATAAGGCATGCGGAAAGCTCAGAGAGGACCGCTTTCTTGCTGTGTAAGCCTTGCGCCTACCTTTTGCAATCTCCGTTCGGTGCTGACATCGGGCCCCGTTTAGTTACACGAGACTGGAATATCGCGAAGACCCCAAGAACCCCGAGGCGAAACCCCGACCCGTCAACCGAACATACTACTACATAGACTACCGCCAGACCATCGATGCCATCAAGTGGCGTGTGTACACCGTCGACAAGCAGATTCAAGGCACCACCGTGCCAGCGAGCGAACGCAAAGAGTACTTTTGCGGGCGTTGCAAATCGGAATGGACCCAAATGGAGGTACTCGACAACGTTGGCCCCGAGGGTTTTGTCTGTCACCGCTGCGGCGCTCCCCTCACCCACGATCTCGAGCGCAACTCAGCCGGTCACGAGCAATCAACCCGGTTGAACAATCAATTCAAGTTTATCACCGAACTGCTGCCACGTATTGACGAGATGGTTGTACCGGACAACACATTCGATATTGCGATTAGCAAAGCCCTACCCGTCGTGCGCGACGCAAGCTACCAATCCGTCACTACCATACCCGTCTCTTCCCTGCAACCGACATCAGTCAAGGGTCTTGATAACGTCGGTCCCAAGTCGATGTCCGTCAGTATATCTACATCGGATGGGCCATCGGAGGCAGAGAAGGCCGCAGAGAAGGCGCGCAAAGAGAAGGTCGCACAGCAGAACGCACTCCCCTCGTGGATGTCGAATAGTACTGTCACCGGCGAGTCGTTCTCAGCCCAAGCCGGCCCGACACCTGCCACCAAGATCGAGGAAACGGACGACAAGGACGCTGTGGTTAGGTCAGCAGACAACCCAGAACATGCAGAACTGGACGACTACTTTGCTCGGCTCAAGGCTGAGCAAGAGGCTGAAGCGGCAAGGGCAATGGAGGAGGAAGAGGACGATGATGACGATGACGAGGATACTTTTGAGGATGTGACGCCAAGCGTCGCGACTTCAGCTCCAGCTATCAAGACGGAGCCATCACCGGACTCTGAAGAAAGAGTAGTCAAGAAGGTGAAGGTGGAAGCGCCGGTGGATGGGGAGGATGGGGAGAGTGATGAAGACATGGAATTTGAAGACGTCTAGAAGCAATGCTTTTTTTAAGAGGTATGCATCCTCCCCTTGCCTTGGGGTGTTGGTGATCGGGAAGGCAGAATGCAACGATGTACATCTGTTATGGGTTAAGACCTTTTGGTTTCCCCTGTTGCAAGACTTCATTAAACAAGTTTCGCGATTCCACCGCAAAATCCACCACGAATGATCCTTTCACCCCATCTTGACGATTCGAGAGTAGAAAATACGCAGATTCGTTCAGATGTTGGCAAGCCGGCCGCTTCGACAGTGGTACATTGCGTGTGGAGTGTTTGAAGATTGAATGATGTCACCGCCCAAGCAAAAGGGATGATTTGCTCACAAAACGACATACTCGATCGACCAGTAGTCGTGGGTCCCGCCACCTTGATCCCACAACAAGCTTCACCCCTCAGAGGCGACCCGAAATCGCCAGCGGTGGCAGGAGAAGTTTCACTCAAGATACTAACAAAGTTCTCAGCTCTTTATTGTTAAGTAACGCGAATTCGTTTAGGACCTACACCGCTGGCTTGCACTTCAAACCTATATTGGCAACGATTCAGGTGTTCTGCTCACTTCAGTATCAAACGAAAAACAAACATCAAGCCGGCTGACTGTAAGCCTAGGCCAACAACGTTGAGCGAACTACTTTCTGGATCGACATTTTCATCGCCCGTGACGGCAAACGCGCCACTGCGGATTACTACGATCAAGATGGGGTTTGACCTTCCACCCGTCTACCTTCTTGCCACTCACTTGAAGCCGGAAGAGTTGCGCGACCTCAAAGGGAAGGTTTCAAGCCTGACATACAACATCAAGGAGGCCGAGATCATCGTTGGCAATATTTTCAAGCGGGAACGGGCTCTTTTCGAATTAAGGCGCGGACAGGTGTATACCGATCCTGTAGGTGTGGATGATGTCGCCAAGTCACTAGTCAGGATGCCTCGAAAGCGCAAGAGGACATCATCTGAGAACGACGGCGACTCAACTTTGAACACTGGAAATGAAAGTAGATGCGGATCAATTCCGATGCATTCCATAGAGGCTTCATCTATGGCGCATCGGCCCGGTAACACCAATATCGTCAAAGTCGTGAAGCTAGCGTGGCTCACAGACTCTCTGGAACAGAATAAGGCTGTCCCATTTCGTGGCTATCTTCTTTATGAAGGCTACAAGAAGAACTCACCCGAGACGCCTGTCGCAGTGAAGGACGGTGGCATAATATCACGCGCTGCAGCCGGCGATACTTCGCAGACGCGAAGCACTATCCGCTTCGGGGGGAAAGAAGGCAAATCACCGACGGATGTACATCGAAAACCGCTTTCGCTGATCAGGCAAACGACATTAGAGCACGATTTGGTTCTTCAGCTGCCACCTATACCGTCGTTTCTTGGAACGACTTTCGCCTGTCAACGGGCGACGCCTGTTAGACCCCCAAATGTCGCTTTCATCGATGAGTTGAAGAAGATACGGACTGCACGGAACCTAGCGGGCGATCACATAGGTGTCAGGGCCTACTCGACGTCTATAGCTACCATATCGGCATATCCTTATCTGATTACCATTCCACAAGGTGAGCATGTGTCTCCCGTCTCAAGTGCAACAGGATAGGTAATGCTGATACCATACAGAAGTTGCAAGACTCCCTGGCTGTGGAGTTAAGATCGCTGAGCTGTGGCATGAGTGGAAAAAGGCCGGTAGGCTTCGTGAAGCAGATGAAGCTCAGGCAGATTCAAAACTGTCAGTCATACAAACGTTTTACGATATCTGGGGAGTCGGTGACACTACGGCTCGAGATTTTTATAGCAGGGGTATGTTGCAGTTTGGAACGGCAGCGTCCATTTGCTGACAAGCATCTACAGGATGGCGAGACCTGGATGATGTCGTCGAGCACGGCTGGGACAGCCTGAGCCGCGTCCAGCAGATTGGCGTCAAATACTACGACGAGTTCAAGCTCAAAATACCGCGAACCGAAGTCAGGTATATTGCTGACACCATCTTGGCACATGTCCGGAAGATTAAGTTGGGATTTCAACTGGTCATCGTGGGGGGTTATCGGCGTGGCAAACAGGGCAGCGGTGATGTAGACGTGGTGATCAGTCATCCGGACGAGTCTGCTACAATGCACATTATCGAGAAGTTGGTTGTGAGCTTGGAGAAGAGTCAACACATCACACACTCGCTCATGTTGAGTAACCACAACAGCGAGCGTGGGCAGCGGCCCGTCAGTTGGAAGGATAACGAGTCAAGAGGAAGCGGCTTTGACACCCTTGACAAGGCCCTCGTGGTCTGGCAGAAGCCTGAGACCAAGAGTAAGGCATGCTCCAGCGAAGCCGAGGAGAGGACGCATCGGCGGGTAGATATAGTTATCAGCCCATGGAAAACGGCTGGATGTGCAGTCTTGGGCTGGAGCGGAGACATGACGTTTCAGCGAGACCTGCGTCGTTACTGCAGAAAGCAGAAGGGCTTCAAGTTCGACAGCAGCGGCATCCGAAACCGACAAGATGGTAGCTGGATCGACCTGGAGGGTGGGAAGCTTGGGGAAACCCCCGATATGTTGACTGCCGAAAGAAGAGTGTTTAAGGGGCTTGGTCTCGACTATGTCCCACCGGAGGATAGGTGCACCGGATGAGGATGGGTACTGCTTGCGAGCACAACCCTCAGTCAATCCGGACCTCTCAGAACGATGACGAGCTGCCGGGACCTAAGAACCCCGTCATTGTACAACAGTTGGCTGAACAGATAACGTCGTTAACTTGGCGCAAGGCCCTGGTGGTAAACGGCATGTGAAGCGGGAGTTAAAATGGCGTGCTGGATTCCGCCGCCATCTTATTGGGAGAGAAGCGCTCCAGACGCTCTGAAGCGCGGTCAACTAAACTTCGCGGCCTGGCATATATCACCGCCTTCAAGGTCAATCTGGCTCCGTGAGTAACCTCACCCACGGTCTCGTCATTGTAAGCTGGTTCTCATGTTCCCGGCAGGCAAGCGTTGACGCCAAATTTACAGGGGTAAAAGGGGCTTGGAGGCCACAGTCTCCGTTCAATTAGTGAAATGAGCCAAAGTCCGCCGCAAAGTCCGCCGATTCTGGAGAGCAATCATCGGCGGTCGGAGTTTGGTTTTGACCGCCTCACGATCAACAAGCTGCCGTCGGCGAATTTCCATACCGTCGGCACAAGGTTCGGTTCCGTAGTAGTGTATGTGTTTAAGCCTGGACATTTTGGTGCCAGGCTGCGCACCCCACCCCCAAACAGAGAAGAGCATTGGACCAAAACACCTCGCGTCTCGAGCGCAAATAGCTTGGGAAGCAAAATATAAGAGCTAGTGTCTGCTTCCATTTTTGTTTTGGTTTCTTGTTTTGTCCTGCAAACCAAACTTCCCCCCACTTCCAATATCAGTTCGCATCTCTGTAACCGTATTCGCCCCTTCGAACCACATAGAACCCTCCTCACAAGTTCGGTCAATTCGAGTTCTCGGCCCTAGAAGCTTTCCAAACCGGAACCCACATCAAAACCCAAATCGACATACACCTCGTCACTATGTCTCTCACACTCCAAGTCCCTAACGAGTACGGGTATGTGACGGCAGTTTCTGCACTTCCAAGGCCATTGTCCCCTTCTGAACCTGCCAATGGCTGACTAACCGCACGCGCCAGCTACGTCCTCCTCGTCGCCACCTCGACCTTCTTCATCAACACCACCCACGTCCTCCTGACGAGCAAGTACCGCAAGGCCAGCGGCCTCGTCTACCCGGCCCCCTACGCCTCCAATGAGCAGGCCGCCAAGGACCCCAAGGCCTACCAGTTTAACTGCGGTTCGTCTCCTCTCCTAGATGGCCAGATCCCCTGCCGTGCCTTCATACACGGGTGGAAATATATCCTTCAGCCATATCCGAGTCCAGAGACTAACATACGAACACACAGCCCAACGCGCTCACGCCAACTTCACCGAGAACCAGCCCTCGTTCTTAGGAGCCCTCCTCATATCAGGCCTCCGTTTCCCCGTCGCCAGCGCCATTCTCGGCGCCGGCTGGGCCATCTCGCGCATGATTTATGCCTTTGGCTACACGAGCGGCGCCGGCCCCAAGGGTCGCACCCGGTAAGTGCAGGCCCCTTGCTCCTCTGACGTTGTTCTCTGTAGGCATCTTGCCCAAGTAGCGTACTAACAATTTCATCAACCCAGTGGCTCCATTGGGTCTTTCCTCTTTGACACGATTCTCAAGTTCACTGCCGTTTACACTTCCATGTCCATGATCTTGAAATGGTAAAGCCGCTTACCTTGAGAGGGTGCCTCAACTCGGCACATATATTTACTCTCATATTCTCATAGCTGTCGTTTCAGAGCCTATAACAAAGAAACATCAAGTGCAAACGCGTGCCTTGACAGTCACCCGATCAACCACTTCCCGAGTGAATGAACGTATATACAAGTTGCCTACCGATCGCTGCGTACCAACATGAATAATCGTGCCTAATGGCATTAAGCCACCGTCGCTGTAACGCCTTTGAATTCCATACTAACCGACAAAAGAACTGCCTCACTTCCTCTTCAGACGCCGAAGCTCTAAGCTGCGATCAGGCTCTCCCGATGTCGGAATTGCAGTTCCAATCGACTTTTCTATCCCGTTGTTGCCGAGCAAGTAATCTCCAAAGTACTTCATGGCACTGAATATCTCTTCACCGACGGGAATGATGTTGTCCTTGGGGAGTAAAAAGCCATAGCTTCCTGTGTCCCTCAGCTTGATCTGATAGCTGTAATGCGCATGCAACTCATGATAGAACCAGTCAATGGCTGAACCACCACCTGTCTCGATACGACTAGCGCCTGTTTTGGAGCCGCGGCCTGCTACTGCACCCTCGCACGCTGATGTTACCGAGTACAACTCACCGTTGGACAGGCGGATCGCCTTAGCGAGTCCAGCGGCGAGCTCTTCGAGGTTTTCGACGTTCGGCGGGTCCACATTGCAGGAGTAGGCAAATGGGAAAAGAACCTGTTGCGAATACGAATGCAGGTCGATGAGACCAATGAACTCGGCTGTCTCCCGGGACGCATTCTTTGCCCATGTAGCCAACGCGGCGGCTTCAGTAGCCTGCCATGGTTCCTTACCACCGTAGCTTTCGGAACACGGGTCGTTCTCCGAAAAATCACCCCATTCGTAGCCAAAGGCGTGGTCCAGGTCGAAACCACGGCACCATGACATGCCCGTTTGCTGCCTAGATTTGCGCCACAGTCGATCTGTTGTCCAAGTATACTCGATACCATCGGGGTTGACCGCCGGGATGAATACGAAATCAAACTGCTCCAGCAATTTAGTGATCATGGGCTCCCGGCCAAAGGCCGTGATAAACGACCACGCGACGTAGTTTGCAGTGGTCGTAGATATCCACTCGCGCGCATGCATCCCGCCCGTCACGACAACGGTCTTTCTTCTATCAGTTCCCGGCACGCGTGTTTTCGTTCCCACTTTGAGCCCTAAGATGTCTCTGCCTTCGTACGATTGTCCGATGGTGATTGCTTCGGTAATGGCCGGGAACATGGCCTCAGTTAAACGCATCCATTGGGCGATTGTCTGGTCAAAATTAGTCCAATACTTGCCAAAGAGGCGCCACGAGTCGCTTACGTCAAGCTTCTGATAGTCTTGGAAGAAGTAGTTATCCTTCCCACTGCGCGTCGGTTTCAGATTCGCCCGACGGTCATCAATACGATGTATCTGGGCGGGGGTGTCGATGGCCGGATAAGTATCGTATACGGCAGCGGCCAGGTCTGTAATCAAAGTTGTATAGGTTGTCTTCAAGGACACGGGCAAGAGGCTTAGCAAGGATCGAATGTCGCTCTTGTGAATCCTAATGTCAACGTAATCGCGATTGAAGGCCCAGACGTCGAGAAACGTCCGAGCTGCGGCGGCAGCAAAAGCAGTCTCTTCTTCGGCAGTAGTGAGATTGAAGCGCAGAACAACTTCGTTGACATGATCATCACGAAGACTCGCTTTAGCATGAGAACTGCTGGTAGTTGCTTTGGCGGGATGGGGGCCAAAGACGAACTCTACAACGCCGTTGCGCAGCTTCTTCAAGAGAGGGAATAGATCGACCTTGTTTGGACCTGGCCCCGACGTCTCGTGTTGGCGGCCCGAATATATGTCGAAGCGAGTGGAAGAGACGATGGGGGCGAGTAGGACAACGCCGGCGAGCGATATGACGGATTGGGGACGCATGTCGAAGGCTATGACGATGGAAGTGGGTTGATGGACGTAGGCAGTCAAGATATAGCAAGCGCCGACTACCCCGGCGGGTCGAGGACTTGATGAATGGCGCGGTCGCAGTGATGACGGAAGGCGAATCGCAGCAGCAAATCGATTTCGAGTGATGTTGCGCTGATGGGCTACAATGATGTGCTGGGGAGTGTGAATACAGCAGATTCAGAAGATGGGGCAGCAGATAAGGATTTGGGTGGGAGGCCGGCTTGGAGTTAACGTCCCAAAGAGTCGGCATGCAAGGATGGACAGCGTAGGCTCCTGCGCTACCTGACGGACGGTAAGCACTTTTACCTTTCACCGGTCCTCCACCTCTCCGTCTCTTCATTTCAACCGCTTCCGGTCGTCTCTACTTTGCAACGCTTCATACTCGGAATGTGGTTACGGGCAGGGACAATGAGGATGATGATGAATTAAGGAAAAAAGAAGAGAAAACTCGAAGCGATATAGGTTTCTCGGGCTGTCATTTTTTCTTCTTCTTCTTCTTTTTTTTTACAGTTCTTGAGCTGCAAGCTTGCCTGCTGAGTGCCAACTTTGGTAGCGGAAACGATATCGTATCCCGCTTGCTTTATTTCGTAGTCAAGCAAGATGCTGTCTCTCTTGCTCGTTCCAGTTCTCCTATTCCATTTCTATATAGTTCAATTTCTGCTTCCACCGGCAAATTACCTTGTAAGATGACGGACGGGTGAGGGTGCAACGGGCTAGGCTTTATCCTACTGATTATCGCCCACTCCCCAAACCGTCATCCCAGGTCTAAGTATCGCCAGGCCTGACTGTGACACATTTTTCGACGAATACATCACATCGTACTCAACTTAACCCAGTCGATGACCGCTACTGCAGTGCAGGTTGGGACTGGCGCCATCTTTAGGAAGACAGAGGGCGAATGTTGCTACTTGTTCCCCATCTTTCCGCCGCATGTCTATGTCTGTGGTTTCTGTATCTTGCGTTTTGATGACCTGAATGTTCATGTTTTCGTGCTGTTCTGGGGCAGAAAGAGGGAATAAAGCCCCACGAACCAGGAGCAAGGCACCTTGGCCTAAAGCCTGTTGCAACGCGTGCCTCCCTCTTTAATTACTATTGTTTTTATTCTCCCTCAATACTGAGACGCCGCGACGCCAAACACAACGCCAGCAATTGGTCTGTGTGTGTGTGTGTGTGTGTGTGTCTCTCTCTCTCTCTCTCTCTCTCTCTATGTATGTTTCCCCCCCTTCCCCAGTCTTCCCTGTCTGTACTGTTGATCCAACTTAATCCGGACATTTCCCATAATTTCCTTCCTCACTTACCCTGTACTTCAGTATACCTTCGTTACCTTCTCTTGCCCCGTACTCTTTTTTCTTCTCTTCACTTTGTTATTACATTATTCGTCTCCCTCTCAGTGTCATTCGGAAAACCTTTTCCAAGTCCCGTCTCCTCTCGTTCCTATTTGTCCCACATCTTTTGATCCTCGGCCACCAGGCAGCTGATCTCCCTTCAAGTCCGCGCTCTCCCTAAAGTCCAGGTACGCGCACCCTGCGTTCGCCTAGCCCGGCCTTATTACGCACCCAATACGGTTGCTGGAACCCCTACCTCCCTTCGTCAGAGTACCGGTAGATAGGTAGGATGCCTGGTCGTCCTGTCTTTTGCGTTGCACTGCGCTGAGCCTAACACCCTTACCTCACCTTACCTTACAAGGTACCTTACCTTAACTGTCTTCGCCTACCAAATCCGATCTCAACTCAACCCTGCTTACCTTCCTTTGCCTTCCCTCCCATCAACCCTCCTCTTTGTGTCGACCTTTCTCCTCCTATTCTCTTCGCCAATGTGTCCTGTCGCCCTGCTCAACGACCTTACGCTGTGCTGATGGCCTAGTGTACGGATCCGACGGCATTCCACAGCATCCGGACTTTGACCGTCGTCGTCACCCTACTACCTCGACGTTGCATCCCTGGCAAACCATGACCCATCGCCGCCATGCCTTTTCTTCGCCGTCGCGGCAACGTCGTCAGCGAGACCGACATGAGGCGCCATTCCATTCTTGACATGGAATCTGTGCCCCAGCTACCGCCGCTTCCCCAGCACTTTCCTCCTCAACACCCTGAACCCCAACAGCAGCAGCAGCAGCCACACCGTCCTCAATCACAGCAGCTCCAGAAGCAGCCAGTCGACCCCCAGCCACAAGAAGTCTCTCAATCGCAGCCGTTGTTACCATTGTCGCAGGAACAGCGGCAGGAGGGGCAACAGGAGCTCCTAGAGAAGGAGCAGGTGCAGCATGATGATGAGCGGCGCCGCTCTGTATCTGCCTCGATTCAGGAACTCCAGTCTACCCTTCTTGCTGTGCCCGCGCAATCCGATGGCAAAGCCAACAACTCTGCTGAGCAAATCCCCGACGATCTAGATACTCGACCAGATACCCCTCCAATCCAAGACGAGACAACGAAGCACCGCCGGTTCTCTATATTGAGGTTTCGCAACGCCTCGGACTCGCAGTTGTCCCTCAGGGTCAAGCAACAGGCTGAGAAGCCCCCCCTGTGCCTCGCCGTAAGTTGTCTTCAGACTACCTTTACCAGTCAACGCTTGTGTCCCTTGGCATGATCATCTTGCTAATCAGTAGCCCTAGCACCCGAAATCATAACAACCGCCCCTACCCTCGAACTACAGATCCCTCAAAAGAAGCAATCTCGCATGCGCCTTGCCGACCGATTTCGACGCTCTGGTGAAATACCAAGGAATAGCGAAGATGGAGGCGCCCGGGCCATGACGTGGAAATCGTCATCAAAAAGAAAGACGGTGTTGGAAGATCTGACTTCAAGAAACCGGTCGACTCTTGTGACTTTCGAAGAGCCTGGTCGCCCGTCATCGTCGAGGGCGCCGACTAACGGAGAACGCCACGATATTCCCAACCTATCTCTCCCCGCAAACCGAGCCTCGGAATCATCGCGGTCTGATGCAAGCTCGGGAGAGCACCTGTACACCCCAAACACGACGGGCAACTCACCCCCGACAGTTCCAGGCTCCAGCTTCTTCCGTCTGCCGCGGAGGAAGAACAAGGTTGTAGCCCCCTTGTTCGACTTGTCACATCTGCCACAGAAAGGCAAGTTTACGCATGGGAATGACGGCGCTATGACAACACCCTCATCGCTTGATGCATCTCAACCAAATGCCGCATCTACATCTCGAGAGAACACCCCGCGTCCCCAACAGGGATCGCGCCCTCAGTCGAGTTACAGCGGGTGTGCCGACTCAGTAGCATCGTCAGCCCAAGACCAGTCAACCAAACCAAATGCCTCAGCCGCTACCGCTTTCTTCAGGCCAGGGTCAATTCATTCAGGGCAGTCTTCGCCGACCCGTACCCGCTTACAGCGCCGAGGTAGGTCATCGACGATGAGCTCCCTCGGAAGGGAATCGACAGATGGTCATCTTGATCCGGGAACTGGACGAACATCGACATCAGTTGGTCGAAAGAGCTTCGGCGACCTTTTCGGACTGAACCGTTTGCGCCAAAACTCTGATCTTGGCCAGGGTCGGCAGGGCAGCTTAACACCAGCGACACCTGGCTCCAACACATCGAAAAACAACTCTTTGCAAATTGCGCGCGAACCAATTGCTCTACCCGAGAAGTTGGAAGACGAAACACCAGTTAAATACCTTGGTCGGATCGAGGAGATCCTCAGTCGTGGAGTGATTGCTAGTGCGCTATCTAAAGGAAGCGATCCGTTCTCAATAGCAGTTCTCCGCAGCTACATGCGTCGCTTCAGTTTCTTCGAATACCCGATGGATATGGCCATCCGAAAGCTCCTCATGGAGGCCGAGTTGCCAAAGGAAACACAGCAAATAGACAGATGCCTTCAGGCTTTTGCGAATCGTTACCACGAATGCAATCCTGGTATCTATGCCTCTCCAGATCAGGCGTACTTCGTCGCCTTTTCTCTCCTCATCTTACACACCGATGTCTTCAACAAGAACAACAAGCACAAGATGCAGCAGCCCGACTATCTAAAAAACACCCAAGGAGAGGGTGTCTCGGATTCAATTCTGAAGTGTTTTTATGACAACATTACGTATACCCCTTTCATTCACGTTGAGGACGATTTAGACCTCAGCAGCGATCGGCTTTTGGCAAACAGGGCCAAGCGGAAGACGCTTTTCCCGGGAGGCACACCGGAGACTGTCGCCAGGCGGTCAACCCGCGAGCTTCTTGATCCCTATACTCTTATAATAGACGGCAAGCTGGATATCTTGCGGCCGAGCCTCAAAGATGTGATGGAACTCGAAGATCATTACAACTACTTGGGAACGGCCAATGATCTCAACGTGAAAGAGCTGCAGAGAACGTTCTTCAGAACTGGTGTCTTGCAAATAGTGTCGGCTAGGTCACGGCCAGATGCGTTCCGCGATGACAAGGGCTCCACCAATCCGGCCGAGGCGGCTCAAGGCGTTGTTGATATTAAGATCACCAAAGTCGGCCTTTTGTGGCGTAAAGATACCAAGAAGAAGAAGACGAGGTCCCCGTGGCAAGAATGGGGGGCTATTTTAACTGGCGCTCAACTCTATTTCTTCCGCAACACCACCTGGATCAAGAACTTAATGCACCAGTACGAGACCCATGTCAAACAAGGATTCGATGGCGAGCCGATCACGTTCAAACCACCACTTCCGGAGTTCAAGCCGGACGGGTACCTGCCGACAAAGGAGGCAGTTGCTCTAGTCGATGCTACCTACAAGAAGCATAAGAATGCCTTCAAATACTCTCAACCTAGCGGCTACGTCGAGGAAGTACTTCTCGCTGACAACGAGGAGGAAATGAATGATTGGCTTGCCAAGCTCAATTATGCAGCTGCGTTTACAACATCAGGCGTGCGCATGCGAGGCGTTGTAGGCGGCAACTATGAAGGTCAGAGCCGGCGCGGCATCAGAAGACTTGGCAGCTCGGCCTCTGCGCAAGTAATCCAGACTCCCACAGGCGATGTCAGTATCGTACGCGGGAAGATTGATCATAAAGAGGCCGAATCCATCCAGGCGCAACGGCGGCAGACTATGATGGATGCAGTTGCCAAAGCTGACGAGGAGATCGGCCTGAAAGAGCAAGAGCTCGAGGTTCACCTGAGAAACGCCCGACACTTGCAAATACTGTCCCCCATCCAAGCCAAAACGAGAGACCAGATCCTCTCAGCTGCGGCCCATATGGATGTCAAGATCAAATGGATCCGCATGGATATATGGAAGTCGCGGTGTCATCGAGATGTTCTGTTGAAAGATTTGGCCGAGGAACAGAGTATGCAGGGCCTAGCGCTCTCCAAGACACATAATGGGCACGACCCGCGCGAAGTGTCTCCATCTCGAGAGAGGCTGTCCCTTTTCGGGGCAGAAACGACAAACAGCGTTGCGCGAAGACGTCGGCGGTCATCGGCTGCTGTCTCCACGATTCAGGGATCATCCAAAACGCCCCAGGCAGAGCCTGAATCGCCGGCCACTGAGGCTTATCAAACGCCGCCAACGAGCGCGACTTTTAGTCCGCATAAGCACCAGAATTCTTGGGATTCCAAGATATCTAAAACATTGGAGCACCTGCAGCACGAAAGACCTGGCTCTAGCCACAGTCATTCGTCTGTCGAGCCGACTTTCTACAGCCCGAAACAGCACTCGACACCAAAGAAGGATAAGGGCGTTGAGCAATCTGCAACGGATGATCGCCACGATGACGTCGACGCCAATGAGCGGGTCCTTCTGGAGCAGGCTGGTCTCCTCGATTCGGGTTCACGCGGTAGGGTTCTGCTGGAGAGAAACCGGACCAGGTCGCTGTCCGAGGCTGGAGATGCATCCGAATGGCGAGACGCACCAGGCTCAATCGACAAACAGGACAAGACAAAGATCAGAAGGAGCTTGCAACGCACACTCAGGGAAAGCGCCGGTCATCTCTCACATCATCGCAGCAGAAAGGGTAAAGAAATACCCTTAAGCGGCGGTTCGGACGACACTGGTCGCGAAGACGTGCTCACCAGAGGCACTGGAAGTTTTGTGGTCCATGGGAAAAAGGCATCAGTCATCAACTTCGGTTCTGAATTACAGCAACTTACTCCGGAAGAACGTATGAGGCACCGAAAGCAAGATCAGCGCGACGAGCCTCCATCCCCAACAAGCCTTGACGAAGACTTTCGCGATGCTCTGGATAGTTCATCAGTCCCCAATGAGCGACGAGAATCGGCCGCTAGCGCCAGCACCGCCACAGCAAGAAGCTTCCGCGAGCTTCATCGCAAATACTCTTCGGCACATGCACCAAAACCGCCTATGTTTGGCGGTCGGCTATCGGTACCTTCTGATGGCGAGAGCGAAGCGGCAGTCAGCTTCTCAGAGGGAAGACGTACGCCACTGCCTCCCATCGAGAACGAATCCGGAGACGAAGAAGAGACTCAGGTTCCCGTAGACGGTCCGCAACCCATTGCAAGCACGCAGTCTTTCCCGAGCCCGCAGCTCATTGTTAGCCCGCAGCCCATACCTGTGGCACTGGCGAGTCCCTTGATGACCTCCGAGTCATCGAGCCCGCCGGAGCATCAAAAAAAGGAGGGCAGAGGTGGTGAGGGGGCGGAGATGCAGCGGATACCCAGTCCGCCCGTACAAGCAGTCAAGGCCTAGATGACCAAGATATGCCGCAGTCTTGGCAATAAAGACGTGTCTAAAAGTGACAGTGGCGGCAGTAGGCGATGAGAGATCGATCATAGATGGGGGCTTAACAGCGGTTGAGGTTTGGACGCCACAGTGTCCGTTTCCTGTGCTGAACGAATTTGAAGTGAGAAATGGGACGAGGCACAAAACATATCACTACAACAGCGTGGGCAGACAGGGCACCTTGTCTGTCTTCCTTTACTACCTTCTTTAAGTGTCAAAATCGCAACAAAACGGAGGTGTGGTCGATTTACAATATCGCAGATGCGTACAAATGCATGGATTCATGGCTAAGCGGGGAAAGGACATTGGACTTTTGGGCATTGCATCGTGAAGGCGACTAGGATCAAAGAGGAGTCGGAGGGGAAGCCCTGGCGGGCCAGTATGCGGCCAACGGTGTAACATAGAGCAACCGCACAGCGGTCTATACCTCTTTTATTCAATGTGACCTTTTGTACTCAGTAAGGAGCGTGGCATGAGTGGCGTGGTGGATCAGAATTTTTGTATTTTGGTAACTTGTGAACCGCCAAGCCTGGTGAAATGGTCGGGATCTATCAACGAAAGGGGGGAGGGTGGTCAAGAAGCTGGTGAGAGGTCATTGCGTCTCCTCATTTCTTGCCTTTCTTCTTCTTCTTGGACGACGAGGTTGGTGCTTTTTCAACCTTGACAGATCCCGCGCCGCCCGCCAGCTCCAGCGTCTCCTCCTTAACAAAGCCGCCCTGAGTGGCCTCGTTGGCCTTCTTCTTACCCTTCTTGCCCTTGGGTCGGTACGAGGATCTGTCGCGCAGGGGCAGCCACCGCTCTGGGTCCATTTTCTTGCCTTCGACGTAGTCTTTGGGAAGCTTTCTTCTCCGCTTCTTCTTGTTGGCCGTCTCAATCGTCTGGACGTCAAGATGGCGCTTCTTAGCCTGGCTGGCCGGCGTCGCGAAAGAGACAACGCCGTTGCCAACAAGCTGATCGACGTCAATTCCATCGAGGAGTTCATCGATAGGAGGCAGGTCTCTAAGGTATGGAGTAACCTTGGCTTTGTTCGAGGTGGCGAAGGACGCCACAAGGCCGGCGGTGGCTACGTGATCCACGCTGGGCCTCTGGCAGAGTTTCTCAAAGGCTGCACCAGCTGCCATGAGATCGTTTGCGTCTGATGACTTGAGGAGCTCTGAGCCGGCACCGCGCAAGAGGGAGTCGACATGACGGCCGTCTCGCTTTTCCCAGAAAGAAGAAGCCTTTGCTAATTCCGACCGTATACTGCTCTGGCGGCCTTCTTGTCTATAGAGAGAAACGGCTAAAGCGACTAGCCCGGGAGAGAAGCGTACTTCTGCTGTGTCCTGCTTCTCCAACTTCTGGAGAAAGGACTCAAGGACAGACAGCGCGGCGCCAGAATTGTTTGCTGCAAGGTAGAGCTGTACTATCGTGAGCAGCAGGCCGATATCCGTAGGCCGCTTTTCTAGCAGGGGGAGAACATTCTTGACTTCGACCGTCTTGGAATGACGCAGTGCACGAGCTGTGGCATTGATGGCTGACAGGCTGTTGGTGTCCACGGATACGGTCGGTGCAGCGTCGGCGAGTGCGCGGGATGTCTTCTCATAGACACCGTCAAACTTTTGAGAATGAAGACCAAGGATGTACTTGTTCCGCTTCAGCTCGCTCTCTTGGTATTGAAACAACTTGGCTTGCTTGCTCAGGGCTGCTGCTGCGTCGACTTCACGTTGGGCCAGGTAGGGGTTGTTGACTTCTCTCGCAAGAGCCGACTTGTTGTTCAGAGCAATCAACCTCGACTCGGCATCCCAGTCACTGCGCAATCAGTTAGCATTACTCCATCCTTGGCATATGTAAGAGGGTGACTTACTCGGAAATAAGCAGACGCTTCTGGATTTCAAGGGCCTGGTCAGCCTTGCCTAACCTTGAGTATACATGAACTTGCTGAGCCATAATGGGGATCATTTCGGCCTTCTTGTCATCCTCTGACAGCTCTTCGGATTCTTCGCAGAGGAGCAGAGCCTTCTGAAGGAGCGTTGAGGCCTTTGACAGCTCGCCACGTGCAATGGAACGGCAGGCAATGTTGTAAGCGAGCTCGAAAGTTTCAGCATCTTCGGCGGTAGAGATGTGCGTGTCATCGCCATCAAGGTTGTTGGAGGACTTCCACTCCAACTGGGCGGCAGAAGCCAACTGATTGATCTTTAGGTCGCTGTCCTCGCCCTGGGGTTCCTCCAACAGACTAGTGTAGACGTTGAGCGCATCCTTGAAATCTTCAGCCCGGTAGGCGACCTGGGCAACGAGGTGACGGTAACTCCTTTGGTGCTTGGAGATGGCAATCTCGCGGGCCTCTTGAAGCTTTCCCGTCTTGTACAGAGCGTATGCTTTCTCCAACAGGGTAGCGTCCTCGAGCTTGCTGCCGCCGTCGGCAATAGCTCGTAGGGCGTCGTCGAAGCGGTCGAGTTTAAGGAGGGCGACAACCCGAGTTTGTTGAGCGATAATGTCCGATTTGGAGACCTTCAGAGTGGCGTTGGCAACTTTGAGGACTTCTTCGTGGTCTTCGATGGAGGCTGCCCGCAGCAGGGCGCTGAGGTTGGCTGCGGGATCTGAGGGCATCGTGAGGGGGGGAGGAGGAGCGGCGGGGAGAGGGCTGTGTATATCTATGATCTCAGTAGAACCAATGCTGCATGCTATGTCGGTTGATCACAGCTCTGGTCGGAAATTTTCGTAATGCTTAAGATGAGCGACAGCCGACGAAAGGGTTTGAGGCGATCGGCTGGTGTCGCGGGTGTCGCTGGCCTCTGCTGAGCTTGATCAGAGCGATCAATGAAGAGAAAGTTGCGAAGACACACCGCAGCTGGTTAGAGCACTGAATGGGGTATAGATGGTGGGGCAAGACAAGTGACGCGCTGGCCGGTTCAGGTGCCCCTCCTGTAGCTCTCCAGCCAGATCGGGTGTCGCGATACTTTGGAGCTACTTCAGTCTCAGGGTGCCCTGACAGGAGCCAAAGTTATCGCATTTTAGCGGTAACGACAAACCCACATTCCAATTTTTGGGGCCTTTGGCTTGACGAGGCTCTGGGATGAGATCGATGACTAGATCCAAAGACTTGAGCCACACCAAATCACTCATCAACATCCTTATCGATTCACCAATATTGTTGGTAGTTGATCTCAACTCTGTTGTGAAGGCTGCATCCTTTCTCTTGCTCTACCTATCATACAGGGTGTATACCCGTTTCTAGGCATACAAGTACTTCCAATGACAACCCGATAGTTTCCTACCTGTACTATCCATCACGGTTATAGATCGTGATTCCTATTTCGTCATAGGGATCAGGCCGTCTGCAAAGCATCCGCGTAACTCTAGTTTCCCGGGTCATTGCTGCTGTATCTGATGAAAGTGCAGCCACTCAAGCGGTCAAATTTTTAAGGTGGCGGAACACTCCCAGTACAGCCGGCTCATCCTCGCCCAAATATTTCCCAGAACCTCTTCCGTTTCACTTCAGGTCGGTGGTATGGTCTCAAGGGATACGTCGGGCGTACGGTAAGCTCATCGGGCTCTTCTGGGCCCTCCAATTGCCGCCGGTGGAGCCTGTTCGACGTGATCTCTCCTAGCTTGGTACTTCCCGACGAAATCGTTGCTACCGACATACGCTCTTTCACATACACTTGCTGGGTATGGCTGGGAGCGTCCATGACGATGAGAGTCTCTTTTTCTGATTCTTCGTCTCCATCTTGTCCTCGGAGGAGTTTAGCGCCAGGAGGTTCCCTGACCTTGTGCTTGGACGCTCTGCGTAGGGGGTTGTTTCTCTTCTGCCGCTTGCTCTTCTCACCTAATCCGGACGAGATCGAATTCGAAGATGTGGCATTGAGCCGGCGAGAGAGATCTTTGATGGTTTTGACAGCATCAATCCGTGATGAGTTGGACAATGTCCTAAGTGAGTGGTAGTCGATAACAGGTTTTTGCCCTCTCGTTATGAGATGGAGTAGCCGTGTCATAGCAGACGTCAAGCGCTTGATGACTTTTCTCAGCGAGGACCGCGCTGCAGCTGTAGTCTCGTGTTAGAAGAATGCTACGCTACTAAGCGAGTGGAAATACACACCATCACCCTTCTCGAAATCACTACCAGACATGGAGAGTCGCGAGGAATACACACTTCGAACTTTAGACCGATCGGAACGGATGCTCTTCCGAAGTTGACGGGGCCGTTTGCTGCTGTTTGTCCCTTTTAAGCCCTTCAGGAGCGACAAACACTTGGAATATGTTTCCAGGAGCGACTCGACTGTTTCGCCAAACCCAGCCATCGCGAGTAGCGGACTCTGTGGAATCAGCCTAGCCAGTGATTGGGATTCAGCCAAGAGTAACACTACAACGCAGCTTGGTGGAAGAGTCACGGTATGAGTTGGCCCATCTCGATCTTCTTTCCCCGCCCATTTCGACAAGGAGGGTTGGAAATTTTAGGAGCGATGACAAGAGAAGACGTGCTGTGGTTGGTTCTGCAACCGCCGCATTCTCTTATCCTGGCTTCTCTTCGGCGCACTCGCCTGGCCAACCATTTGATCGCAATCTGTTTCTCTCGTGGGCCGTTCAGAACGGAGATCAGAATAGACATGTGAGTGAAGCTGTAAAACAACATAGCGAAAAAACCAACGGGCGCAAGGAGATGACGGGGACGAACACATGGAACCTTCCGTAGATCTAGAAACTTCCGGCCGTCCACAGTTACTGGCAATCGTGCGTGCATACTCTTTTGATAAAATGGGAACCAAGAGTTCGCTATTAAGCCAAACCAGAGCATCGCACCTTTGCAGCCGGAATTTGAATATACAAGGCGTGCCCTCGTTGATTAAAAAGCAGAGTATCGTCATGGCTGCTGTCATGGCTCTGTTGATTGAGTCGAGAGACACAGAACGGCTTTTTTTTTTCCTTCTTTTTTTTCCTTTTTTCCTCTCTTCCTTTCTTAGCGGGTGGGTTGATGGGCAGTTAGATACGACGTACAATACTGCATCCTGATAGCGGCGAAACAAGAACCCGCCAGGCCGCCGCGAGACGACGCGCCCCTAGGCGAGATGCAGCTTTGTTGTACCGGTATCGCCATGTGTCTGAAAATTGAGCTCTGGAGTCGGCACTAGTAGTAATAGCATCTGACTTCAGCCTCCTTCGTCCCTCATGGGCGGCCTCGACCAGCGGTGAGTCAATCGAGCATATCGGATTGGTATCCGCTGAGCGTTGTTGATAAGGCAGGTGTGGCAGGACAGGGCAAAGAGATATGCAGGGTTTGGATGTCAAGTGTTGACAGGGGTTTGTCGGGGACCCTGTGAATGGTGATCCCGCAAAGGAAACAGTCGCCATTCTACTGGCCAATGAAATGCTCGAGAACCCTCACCTAGTCTTGCGAGGCACCAGTGGAATACATAATACATTGTGCCTGAACGGGACTGACATTGATGAATCTTCTTATCCTTTTTGTCAACCGTGAAGATAACAAGGTTGCAGACAGCCTTGCCTGGCCTGGCCCGGGTCTGGCTGGCGGTGTCAGCGCCTGTATCGCACACATGCGCATAGATAGTGCCTAAGGTGAGAGGTATGCAGAAATGATTGGACGGTGCAGATTTGCAACAAATATGTCTCATTGTCCCATTATCTAGACATCCTTGGATTGGCCTGACCGAACGGAGTATCCCGCAGGCTGCCGATGGGGTCTGTCTGGGCGGCGACAGCGGGTGCGGGCGTCTCGACGTCTGTGGTGCATATGTGAAGTTGTCATGTCTAGTCCTTGGGCGGCCGTCTGCATTTTCGTAGCACGACGGTGTACCCGTCGATCGCGGCACAAGGAGCAAGGTCCCAAAAAGTAAGTAGAGTGGGTGGTGTACGGTACACTGTTGAAATAAGCCGTATTTGCAAAGATCCGCAGCGATCTCTCGAGCAATGCATGTAAAATGACAAATGAACTTGTGGCGGTTGACGGTCTACAGGAACAACCCAAGCGGCTCTATCGTCCCTGGGTACTGAAAAGAAGCCAAGGCGCATGTCTATTAGAAGTAGAATAGACAAACAGATTGACCAATTTGGTGCGAAGGCGAGGGTGGAAAATAAAAGGGCACCCATGTCATGGCTCGAGATGTCTAGATGGACCAAAGGTACTACGAACACGTATGTTTGGACGGCACCTTGGTTCGGACCCCTGCTCGCTAACGCCCACCACAGCAGGAGAATTAGGTGATGAAGGGATGTGGAGACAAGGCGATGACACGTGGAATTCAGGCAATCATATCGTGTGTTCTACCATGTAAGGAGATACCACATGATTGGTATTCATGATGCAACAGGCACGGGATGGGCTGCATTCATATTAGCGGGTGCGTCGGCGTTCATGAGCGCACAAGGTACCTACATAATAGCGCTATCCAATGAGACGGCCTCGACAAGCTGAGAGTTGCGAAAAAGGTTGCGTCTTATCGGGTCTGTCCCCCCACATCCACCACACTCACGGACGGCCCATGGACCATCAAACGGGCGCAAAAGGTGGGCTGCGACAGCAAAGTGTGGGAGTTATCGTGTCGGATGCTATCTCTAGCTCACGAGAGTATCTACCCAGTCAATACCAGCCCGCCCGACATTTGAACAGAGAGCCAGAGCTGATCACGACATCTTCCTGCGGGCGGCATCGTTTGAGGGCAAAAGCTACAGAGCACTGGCTGATTGATAACTGACATGTACCTACCCGTACACTAATGGTGGTATCCTGCCGGGGGCGGGGACACTGCGAGATGGGCAAGCTCCCATTTTTTATACCTTTTGTCCTTGTACCTAGGTAAATGAAGGCGCCCCTCCTTCACTCCCCCCAATCCCGCGCAAATACCCACTTTCCCGCCTGCCCGCTTCCCGCTTCCCCGTATGATGTCGTTCTGGGTCTCTCCCCTAAACAGGAATACAACCAACTCGAGGCCGTTCCGGCGCCAGGTGCTCGCCCTCATCTCCACTAAGCGTCAGGCACGGAAAACCGGTCCCAAGTGCTTAGTTACTTTCCTGAGTGTGCATTGATGGGTTTTGGTTGACTTACGCGCCAAGTGCGCTTGCTCACTGAACCGAAGGCATCTTATCTGTATCTAATTCCCTCATCCCCCCTGGTCCTTACGAATCCGGCCCCTTGAACGGCATCTACCTCCCCTCTCCCTCCCATTTGTCTGTCTTCAGGCTTCCCTTGTCCCATATCCTTTGCCTACGCCTCATCGGGACCCTACCCCCCTGGTCCCAGAACAGCAAAACTTGACAACCCGCTCCCCTTCCCGATCTGCTCCAAGAATAAACCCCACCAATCCTCCCACCCCCTTGTCGTTCCGACGCAACACCAGACGCCCTCCCCCTCCCCCTCCATCTCCATCTCCATCCACTCCTACTTCTTTCCCGCATGGCCAACCTTTTTTTGTCTTCATCCACGACCATCTCTTGGGTCCGCTACTCTCACCACCATTACACTCGCCCTTACCTTCGAATTCAACCTCGCTCGCAAGCAGCTTGCCTCGTCGCCTTCCATGTCTCTCACAACCGCTGCCTTGTCAACGACACGAGGACTCTTGACACTCTATCTCATCTACAGTTCCATTGAATAAGTCCCTGCAATTCCTTATACCCTCGCCACTCGGTACTCTTGTAATAGCGATACCTACCCGCAGACACGTCCATCAACAATATACAGACATCGATCCCCGGGCCCACTTGGCCCAGACCGCTACCTCCCGCTTCTTGTCTCCTATCACTCACTGCATGGTATCTAAAGGAACCGTTGCCCCCGCCTTCTTTGCACCAAACCACCCTCTCTTCTCGCTTTCTGACCATCTCCAAACTCACCAGCTTTGTGCTGTCCTGGCCCCTGTTCCCACCGACTAAATCACATCTCAACCAGTTACTGTCGCCCGCCCCTCGGCAACCACACACCACGCGTTCCATGGACCGACTACTCATCTGTACTGCGCTCAGCTCTCAGTCTCGCGCTCGACCCTTTTAGAGTTGTGCTGAAGCTCAACGTTGTCGACGATAACTCGCACACTTGAAGCCCATTTACCGTCTTGCTCCCGCTGTTTTAGCAGTCCCCGCTTTCGCCCCAAAGGCTTCCTGCTTCAAGCAATCCTGGTCATCTTGATGTCGGCGACTTCCTCTCCCTCAACGTCGCAGGGCCCCATTGGCCGCATCGACGAGGAGAATCTACCTCAAGGCCAGTGCCGCTATATTTTGTTGACCCCCGGTATCAAGGGCCAGCGATGTGCATGTGTGCACTTTTCTCTAAACCGCTCAATGCCTGGGGCAAGCTGTGACTGCGGACACATGGCCTGCTATCACGTCAAGAGCCCGGAACCATCCGCTACCCGACAAGAAGTTGAGCTACTGAAGCGGCGTCTCCAGGTTCTCGAAGAACAACTGGACCAACATAGGCAGGGCGGTCTTGGAACCGTCGTCACTAGGGTGAGCGACTTGGAGGAACTGGTCGACAAGAGTCGGGAGGAGATCAGACAGGAAATCAAAGGGTCATATCGTAATATCAACAGAGTCTGGCAGTCTGTTGAACAGCTGGAGCGGCAAACCTCTCAATTGCAAGAAAACATGCGGTCTCAGTCGAGTCATTTAGACAATGTCGACAACGAGCTGAGAACCGTCAGCAATCGACAGATGGAGCTATTCGATGCCGATGAGAGCATGGAAGAAAGGCTGGAACAGTTGGAGTCTGACCATGATTTATTGGCCAGTCGAGGCAGTCAGCACATAGATCCTGACGCTGCGATGACTTCGATGCGTATCGATATCCAAAGGCCCGTTTGCCCACGGCAACCTCCATCTACACCACCTATTCAGACCGGAGCTCAGAGTCGTTTGAGGGATATGCATTCAGCGCCTCATGCTTCCCCAAATGCCAGCACCACTGATCCTAACGGCAGTTCTCGGACTTGCGACGCCTGGACGGTACATATCTCACTGCTTCCGACAGCCTCTCAGCCCTTTCCATTCGAAAGGGATACCAACGCTTATAAGCGCTGTCTCTCTCGTGGTCTTCATCGGACGGTGGTTGTTGGCGGTTCCGACTGTGGCTCCTTTATCGAGGCCGTCGCTAGGTCGTTTGGTGGTCTCATAGAAGGGAGGCCATGGATGCCTTTAAAGGCAAAGCTCTGCGACGCTGAAAGACTTCAGGGGCTTCCAATGCTACGGCCGCTTGAGCCTAGACTTGTCGACAGTGACTACGACCTCGCGTTCCTACGAAAGCATTGTGGCGTTTGCGAACCCAGTGGCAAAATCGAGTCGCTGTACATCGCAATGCGCCAGGACAAGCTCTCGTGGCACTTCTTAAGAAATTCTCCCAAATTCATAGATGGACTTGAGGACTGCTGGGCTTACGATCCTTTCTTAGACCCAGTCAACCTAACTGGGGACGACCTTATGGATGAAAGCGACCGGCCCTCAGCTGGTGACATTGTTCCGAGTTTTCCGAGTCTCAAACGCACTGCGTCCGAGATGTCCCGAACAACCGCGTTGACACCCTCGGCGACAGCCGATGAAACAGACAATCCCCGGAGGAAAAATCCAAGGACTACTTGTCTACCTACACTGATTGAGTCGCACCGACAACTGGAGACGGTGTAAGACGTCGGCGATATCCTTTCCTTTCACGGCGAGTATAGGAATGACTACGTTGTAGACGCTTGATCGGGGCTAAATAATAACTCTCCCCTGCAGGCCGGGACGGAGGTGGGTGATGTACAGATGGTACGGTCTTGATTTAACCCCATGCAATACGCAATACGTCGTCCGAGGTGCGATACGATAGAAAAGAGGTCGGATGGCCTAATGTGTTAGAGGACTCTTATACCCATTTGAATTAGTTTGGTCTGAAGATGGATTGCTTATCTGTCATATTATTGGGTAGGCAGGTTTGTAAGCAGATAAAATAATACCAACAGCAGAAATACACAGTATCTCCAACTTATGTTTTTATGTTTAGATTGGGTCTTGTTAATGTGCTTGGAGTGAGTGAATACGTTGGCTGTATAACTTGCATTTTCGGCGGACTGCAGTTCCTATCTTTCAGAACTGTGCCAGAGGGGGTGCTGTCCGGGCGGCCGATAACTTCTTACTTTCATTTTCTAAAATGTAGTTAGTGAAGTCCGGAGCCGGTCCGGCTCTAAGAACTCAAGCTTGTCCCAAAACAGCAAGGGCGCCGTCGACCAGCCGCCAGCCTCATTCTCCACAGTGGCTGAGCGGCCGAGGCTCCGACGACTATTCAGCGCCAATCATTCATATTTCCCCGTCGCAGCTCACGACAAACACGAGCTCAACGCGCCCGGATACCGAGTGTCTTCTAGGGAAACCCCCTAGGAAGCATATCCTTCGAGCGCTCTTTCTTTTTATAGGAAGTTTGTATCGCTCCCCCTTGCCCTATACTCTTCTCGGCCTTCTGCCCTCCACTTCCCCAATTCCAACACATCACTTTCACCATCACTGCTCACAGCCATACCGGAGCGATCATGGACTGGGATATTGACATGGACGATATCGCTGAGGGCTTTGCCCCTCCAAACGTCACAATCTCCGACAGCACGGTACGCAATGACTCCCTTCGTATCCCACATCGGTCCTCTTTCTTGCTGACCTTGGGCATAACAGAACATCAGAGAATCTGGTACGGCACCTACTACGACCGAACGCGACCCAGAAAGCCCAACCCTAGTATCAAACAAGGTCCACATCCGAGGGCTGGAGACACTGACGACGGACGATATCAAGACATACGTGAAAGACCATTACGGCCCCATGAACAGGGTGGAATGGATCGACGATGAGTCTGCGAACCTGGTCTTTGGGTCCGAGTCTTCGGCACAGGACGCTTTGAAAGCCTTGAGCGCCATAGAGATCGCCGATGTGACACAACTGCCCATCAACGAGACCATTCCAGCCAAGGCTGTGGCATTCAAGCCAGACGTCAACCTGCAAGTCCGGTTTGCTATGATCTCGGACAAGAAGGCACCCGGTGCTGCTCAGAGAAGCAGATTCTATCTTTTCCACCCCGAATTTGACCCCGAGGAGAGAATGCGAGGCGATGGAAGCAGAAATAGGTACCGCGACCGTAGTGGGGACGATCACTACCGCCGTAATGGCCGCGGAAGAGGTCGGCGAGACCGAGAATCAAGCGTCGAGGTATTCCATGCAAGCATGTACGATGACGAGGATACATTGGCAGACCACGATTCTAGAGCTGCACGGCAGCGAAGACGATCCCACTCCAGAGGCTCGAGCTCGCGTGGAGATCGTTCTTACACGTCTCGTAATCAGGAGAAGGAACTCTTCCCGGGTCGAGGACCAGCAGGAGGAAGGGGTCAACGAAACCGTTCAGCGTCGCCCAAGAGGGATATCGACGGTGATGCAGCAATGGATATGGAGGCAGCACGTATTTCGAGGCCCAGCAACAGAGAGAGAGCATCCGGTATCAAAGAGCGTCTGGCCAGGGACAACAAAGCCAAAGAGCTGTTCCCTACCAAGGGCTCATCGGCTGGCCAGACACACATGGACAGAGTCATGGATGGTACGGACGAGACTACACGATTGATGCAGCGAAACTTGTCAGTAAGCAACGAGGGAGGTTCCACAAAGGACCTGTTTGACATACGAGGCAGAGCCCTGAAACAGGGCGTCGACACTGGCTTCACAATCAAGGGCGCAGCGGGGGCAAGCGTCAAGGAGCTGTTTCCTGATCGCTTTGGGAGCGGCAACACAGAAAAGGAGCTCTTTGCCGACAAGTTGGAGGGCCGGGGCCGCAGGCGACAGAAGGCTGAGGATTTATTCTCCTAGCACTTCAAAACCTGTTACGCTCCAGCCAAATTTCTGCTGGCAGAAGGATGGTAGGGAGTGATCGTTCACAACGGTTGTGGAAAAATAGTGTATTTGAATGGCTCGTAGAGGTGCCATAGACATCCTAAATCTGGCGCAGGGTGCCATGGTGAAACATCAGAACACATCTCATCAGACACCAGAGTATCAGATTGTGGTGGGCTTTACGGTGGAATGAGAGCATCGTTCATCATCTTCTCATTCAATCTGCCTGTGGAAGAGAGGCGAGGCATTGTAGACCCTGGTGAAATGGCCACCGATAGAGTTCGTAAGTGGGGGAACTGGCGGTGCTTGGTCGATGGGATTGCGGTTATCATCTCTTCGTCTGCTTGGCTGTTTGGATTCGGATCTCTCTGTATTCTCGCCCCCAAGATAAGAAGAGAAACCAACACTTAACGGGGATATTTCACGGACAACTACAGCATGGACAACACGGAAAATCTACAACGGGTGGAAGGATTGGAACGCATGGTTGAGCGCGAGGGAAGGAGCAGGTGCACACAGACGTGGAATCAATCCATACCTGCCAAGTTCGATGCTAAAAGTCCCGGCTGAGATACCCATCTTCCTCCCTTCCTTCCTCCACCACATCATGGAAGTGCCATATCAACATTGTTTTCGCGGCCGTATTATATCATCCCATCAGTACGTCGTGGCTTTCATGGATAAAGGGTTTTCTATACCCTGACGCTTTGTTACCCTCCCTTCAGCAGTCAACTCGTGGAAGCCTTCACCCATATTCAGTAAGAGGCTCTGTGCCCCGGACTCACGGGGTCCCTATCAACTGATCCAGGAACCAATTCGACAACACTAACGGAACAACCATCACTAGTGGAGAAACATGGCTGAGCTTTTCTTCAAACCGTTACAAGCTCAGCGAAGGGGCCCGGAGATGACTTCCGTACAACCTGACGAGGATTCTCTGGCACATCTAGATGTTCTACCATTCAGACCGCGGCAGCGGAGAGCAATCCCGCGCATTGCAAGCCTTGATGCTCTCAGTGCTTCCAGAATAAGCGGAAGCGCCTGCCCCAGCATCAGATCCGATATTTCACAGTCATCTTCGCACCGGCTGTCGCCCTCACCAGTCGAACCGAACGAGACTATCTGGTACCGGGATCAAACTCAAACAGAGGCCCCAATGTCCTTGGACCAAATGGTGGATGCTTTGCACTACATCATGATGACCAAGCCAGTCCTTGACCCAGTGCCGAGAGAGTACAACTCATACATTCTGCACTTGCTGGAAGGGTATTGGGGTGTCCAAGAGCAGCTCAAAAAGACGAAGCAGGCTCTTGCAGAGGAGCTGGAAACCAAGCAGCGCAGCCTCGAGGAGTTTACCAAGATGTCTGACGAATGGCAGGAGAAGGAGGCAGACTTCCGTTCCGAGATCAAGCGCATGGAATTGGTGCTCGCCAAAATAGCCCCTGAAGGCGTCGGTGCTGTTGTCATGGCCAGGTCCCAGAGCATCGTGGACAGGAGCGCCAAGTCCTCCAAGATTTTCAAGGCCAAGATTGACAAAGCCAGGAGCAGTCCCGACAGAGGTCAGTGTTACTTACAAGCAGTCCAATCACCAGTGCATTTCTTTAGCCGCTAACTGACGGTTAGATATGTACGGCGCCTTCAATCCTGACAGCATGGAAACTACGCGCGTTCCGAAAGTCCTTGAGAACCCACACCAGACCCATCGGACTCTCTGTAAGCTACTTCTAATGGCTCTTTTCTTCTATATGCACGCAAGCTAAAAATTCAGTATCGATGCAGCCGAAACTGGATGACAACGCAGATGTCGAATTAAGTCAGGAGCTGGTGAAGGCTCAGCGAAAGCGCCAACGGGTCATCAAGCATGCCAGACAGAACATGTCCCTGAATCCTGTAGACATAGTTCGGAATCTTGACACAAGCTCGTCGGATGAGGACACCACATTGAAACCGCTGCAGAGGACACCCGAGTCTTCTGCCAGGCCTTGGACGAACCAAATGTCTCGCCAATCGTCATGCATACGACGAAGCGAAGCCTCGTACGTCTCGAAATTCGCGATCAGCACGCCGCAGGAGCATGATACCTTGAGTCAGCTACCTGACAACGCCCTTGGGGAAACCCCCAGCCTCAGTCCAACGGAACACGGAGAAGCTGTTACGAACATAATGGCTGGTGGGCGGTCGGGTCGTGCTCACCCACATGTCATAACGACAGTATCTGACAACCAAACGGAACCTTCTAACCGGGGGTCCTCTAGGATTCACCGGCACAAAAGAGTTTTTTCGTTCGACCCTGGAGATGACGACATTCCACGGCAAATTCGGGCTGGAGTTGGGTCCGCAAACGGTCAGAGATCTTACATGCACATGACAAAGTCAGCAACCATCGATCAGGATCACGTTCTGGGTAGAACGGTCCCTTCATCGTCGAACAACCCAGACACGCAGGGTCTGACTGGACGGGGTGGATCATAGGCTCAGCATCGCGGCTCCTAGCCTACGCCTCTTTGCAACAACCTGCCAATCCCACGAATTCCTTAGGTTTCATTAAAATCATCCCAGGCAAGGAGTCTAGCAGACGCGGACGGGTGAGGCCTACCGAACATCGAGATACAGAGGCGGCCATTCAAGCGGCATTCGAGGCGCCAAAGCAAGCAGTTACTTGGGGGCTGGAATCAAGCAGGTCCGGAGGCTGATCATCCTTTATTTTCTACCTGTGATAATGCTGCAGAACGTCTGTTAAGGCAGGCCAGCATGAGCAGGCATGTATACGAGCCGATGGAGCAAGAGGCCGGCAGAATCGATGTCCCATTGTCAATTCTTACATTTTTTTACTTCAAGCCTTTGGTAGGCATCCTCCTTCCCGTATTTGGCTCTACTTATGTAGATAGGTAATCAACCGAGATACCTCCCTTGCAATATTTATGATGTGGCGTGCCTATAGGATGTGAGCGGGCTTGCATCCCCTCGTGGCTACCTCTCTCGCCTGTATGTGCATTATGCCGTCTCTTCGGTGTTGTATTAAACCAGGCTACTAAGCGGTCGGTCTTAACAATAAGCTGCAGGTAATGTGAAATGGGGCTTTAATCTTGAATCTGCGTCATCTATCTATCCGTCGAAGGGCTGGCCCTTATGTGAAGTCATATCTGGTCTTCAAGTGAATGCCGCCGCGATGACAGAGCCATCCGGAGGCTGGTGGCCGTGAAAATGGCTAGGGGCGGGAGCGATTCCGTTGCCAGATTATGCGATCCGTTCAGGAACCCTTTCTTGTGCATTCATGGGAAGTTCAGGAATGTCTATGACCAACCTCGTAACGATGGTTGTGTAGTTGCTGGGTAAAGAGCATGACTGCTTGCACATCTCCCATTCCCGCACCTCGACGGGTCTCGCGAAACCTTCATCACTGTGACATTTTATTCCCATTCCTATCTCCGATTCCGTTATATTGGAGGCAGGGTCGACAATAGGAGTCGTGTTGGTATTTTGAACTATGAGAACTAGATCATATTTTTAGCAACGCAATTGGGATCACCCCACGATGCCCTTACCCAGTATGGTAGGTCCCCAGCACTTTTTTTGCCGTGAATCGTAGCTGATGTCAATTCAAATCATTCCGACCCGAATGGCAGGAGAACTACTCCGTTATTGATTCTACCTGGCCCGTTTTGAATAGATTCTGGAATCTACTTCCCGGGAGGTGTAAAGACGGTGATATTTTTCGTGCTGTTGCCGGGCTTATGACCTAGTATTTTAGACCTAAGATACCCATGTGTAGAACGATACGAACCAGGAGCGGGTAGAGGGGGGCTGGAATAAGGAGAGAAGCTGCCGGAGGAAAGTAACACGAGCAAACCGATCCAGGCCTGGAATATGGTACAGGCATGGGCAGCTACTAGGACTTCGAGTTCCCTTTAGCCTCTCTCTTTTGGATTCGACCTAGAGCTCGTCTACTGGGCAGAAAGCTTACTATTCTGCTGGTTCACTGTGAGGTTGTTGAAGATGTATTGAGTCAATTCCTCGACACGTATGTTCTGAATCTTATCTAAAGCGACGAACATTGTCCCAGAGGAGGCGAAGAACAGGTCTTGATTCACTCTCTAATTCACCGTCTCGACCCTTCGCTATACGATTGACCAACCGTCGAAACCGAGAGCCACATATACGTAGAAGACTGGAGACGACCGCCACTAAATACGCCAACAGAGACGAAATGAGAGGGAAAAGTTTGATTCCCTCTTCCTGTTAAAAAGGGAAAGTCTCTCTACTTAATTACAGAGCAAACAAAGAAACAGCCTCTCGTAGGTTATGACACACACTTGCCGCCTACCCGAAGGCTACAGAACACTCCTGCAGGCGCACGATGTTGCCTGTAGACAACAAGAGTGGTGAAAGGCCTGGGAAAGCAACTAACTGACGGCCATATTTGTCTACACGGACTACTCGACGATGTGTCAGCCAGTACTCTTGGGAAACCCCTCTTGTGTCAATTTGATATTGGTGTTGGTATTGTTGTCGCAGTTTGCCGCGTGCCAAGAAGTGGCGTCCTTGCCAAAAGGCTATATAGCCCGACTTGAGGCTTCGATCACGAATTCAGCTACCGCAGAGGAGGCGGAAGACGCATAGAACAATGGAGCTGAAAGGTAGCACGCCGTGAGCCTTTGTAGTGCTGTGGCTGAGTGATCGTTCGAAAATCGTATCGCCATGCTCGAGTCAGTAGTGAACGTATGCACTTCTTGGAGAGGGATATTGCCGTTGAGCACATATACTACTTCGTCCACTAAACACACATGACTCGAATCGAGGCAACTGGCTCTGTGGGTTGTGCCATAAGTTTATGGTGGCGTTTGTGATGGATCTTGTTACCGTCTTTCTGTGCTGACGTATCTTTGCTCTTTCCCGTAGAAGAAGAGACAATGGTCAGAAAATCTTAAACAGATACCTCTTCATCACTATTTGTATAACATCTTTCTGGATAACGTTGTAGATACGCGAACCCAAAAACCAGGAAGTCCGTCTTGGACCGTGGGGAGGGCGGTTTATCCCTCCAAAGTCTACGCATACAACCCGGCCCCTCGAGTTCATTCGCCGTGACAAGAAAACGCCAGGCGTGTGGTAAGTGCGAGGGTAAGATGATAGTGAAGAATAGATTACAATGCACCGGGGCGATGGTACGGTGTACTTGTCCAACGCGGGAGGTCGTACCGGATCTCGCTGACGTTGGCCACGGTTGACGATGTTGAAGGATTAACCAATAAATGCCGGTGTACCAGAGACATACGACGCAGCATTGTTAAATAAGCTATATAGGAAGTCTGCTGGCAGTATTATCGCATGGTCTCACTGCGGTTATGCGGCAACATAGCCACTCCTCTCGTGGGCACGCACTCTGTATTGTCTTATTCACCAGGACACCCTCTGACACTGCGGCCGTCCTGGAGCCTGTCGATCTTCAATTCGACAGCATGGAGACCAGTGCAGGGAGGCAATCTCACGAGATATAGGTTACATTGGAGCGGGAAGCCCCGGTAATGGTACGGCTAAATACTAATAAAAGCCGTGATGTGAGAAATGAGGGGCAGTCGCCGTTTCTGACCCATAGTTTGAAAGGTCGATGCTTATGTGCATGATACACAGTACATCCATACGTATCCCGGCTTAGCTTATTCGGACGGGAGGCGCTTGTCTGACCTGACAAGATTGCGTGTTTTGAGGGGGAGGGCGTTGAAAGGGAATTTGTCATGCTGGATTTCCCGTCCTAGACATATCGAAACTGTCTCGCTCTGTCTGCGCCGTTCCGCGTCGGCGTTGCCGGTAGTGCGCGTGCGTGCGGCTTCGACCGAAGACGAAATAGCGACAAACGCAGCCTCTTATGGCCAGCAAGGGTCTCCAAATAGCAGAAACGTGAGAGTGCCGTATAGCACTATTTTGAACTCTGACCAGGTGTTATATACGCCTATACTCGGGACGAGAGTGAGAGCGGGTGTACGTGGGACGAATACTCTGCAAAGAGGGCGAAGGATGGAGATGCCCGAGGTATCTCCATCTGGATGGGTCATCAGGTACAGATACAGAGCACTAGGCAAGAAGCAGGCTGATGACGAGAAGGGATATGGGTAGCTGAGAGCTGCGGCTGAGATGGCGGGGCTTCATTGGGAAATCGGGGGTTGCTGATGAGGTATGTACCTTTGCTGTGGTACTTGTGACCTGTCTACCGGTACGCATGCCCAAATTACACCCGAAGGATAGGGGTAGGAAGTGAAGCACATCTGTGCTCCACGGGCGAACGAATGCTTCGCTCCCAATACTTGGTTGCGACCGTTATTGTTGCTTTTCCATGATCGTCTGTCGCACGCCCACATCGAAATCGTGATGGACCACAGCCGCGGATGTGAGTAGTGATTTCCGTCACCCAAGTTTACATAACACCGGACAGTGCATGATGACTGTCTTGTAACCCCTGCCGTAGAATCATCGGGGGGCGAGGATTACCAGTCGTATCCGTGACTATACACTACACAATAAACCTGGTGGTTTGGGACGACGGGACAAGGACCCAATACTTTCAAGCCGGTGCAAGTTCGCCAGTCTCAGCATCATAACAACAATGGGATACCTACCTATGCGTGTCTGGGACAAGGGTGGTGCGCACCATCGGGACTTCTCCAGCATCGCACCCCATGTCCCAATCGCGGCTGGGCTACAGTGTATACATTACCTACGTTTTCAGGGCAATGTGAGGGGGTTGGCTACGCACAAGAACCAAGCAGGACATTCTGTCTAACCGCATAACTGCATAATCATGTCCTGTCGTATTCCGTGGCGAGATTGTGCAACGCACTATTAGCGTGCGGACGCAAGGGTTCGAGTCGATGGATGTTAGCTAGTCCAGAGAAGGCGACAACGGCGCGCACAGCAGTAACAGTAAATTTCGCTTCATGTCTTGATGCCTGGTGCCGCATGTACCCTCACTTTACCTTACGTACGGATACCCAATTGCAAATACCCTACCCTACCCGCCTGGCCTTGGCCTGCGTTCATGTCTTAGACAGTCAACTGACCCAGTTCAGGGGCGCCGAACGGCAGGCACCTACCTACCGGTACTGTAGTGTATAACGGCTGAGTGGCGGGCCAGTTGGTTGGCACGTTGTAATTTCGATACAATGCCATGGTTGCGGAGCACCCGAACGATGCGTCCAGACGGTTTACTCCCCCTTGTTCTTGGGCTGAAATTGAGATTGAGACCAAGGCCAAGTAGGTACAATGGGCCTGCTTGATTGGTCGATTTTCTCTGCTGCCTCCTACGAGTTGAAGCAGCTCGCTCCCTCCCCCGTCTTGCGTATCGAAGCCACTTCGTGGGCCAGAGAGGAGGGATGTAATGCTGCGTCGGAAAACCTATACCCAGATGTCGACCCAATCTCAACGTGACGTACATGGGTAGTAGGCAGCTAAGCCAGGCACTTACTTACCTTTACCTACAACAATAGGTAGGTAGGAGGTACCTATGTAATGCATCAAACGGCAGCTCCAACACCCCGGGACACCGGAGAAGAGGTACATGGAATGCATACACTGTACACTAGGTACCTACACATATGCACTCTGCTTATGTTCAGCGAATTGCGTGCCGGGCCTTGACTCACCCCCTTCCTCACCTTGGCGCGTGAGGCTTCCCGCTGGTTCACTGGGAAAGCTGGGGCCATCCTTGTCGCGTTCCGCCTCCCACCTTTCGCTGCCGGCCGACCGTTGATCGATTGGCCCGGGGCCCCTTGGGACGGGGCGAACATGTAAACTATGTTCCATGTCCATGTCGTCGATTCTCGGCGCAGCCTGCACTAAGAACCGACAACATCACCAAGGAGAAATGGGATCTGAGATCAACCCCCACATCCTTTCTCTGGGAACCCCCATTTCTGTCGGTCGGTCTGGTAGACCGTAACGGCCAACCATGCATGCTTTTTGTTTGTCGGCCTTACTACCACCCCTTTTCCTGTGTGCGCCTTTCCACATCGACCACCGAAGCTCCATCTAACCCTCCTGGGGACGATCGTCAACACACCAGTAATTAGCATCCGTATTTCACAGCGTCGCAGCTGCAGCCGGGAATCGCTTAGATCCCCTCCTCTACGAAGTACCGACCGACCAATACCTATACAATACAATACTAATACCGTTGCTGGGGGCCCACAACCCAGGTGATCGTCGGACACCCGATGATGGAATCATTTTCGCCAAGATTGTCTTTCGGATGCCAACCCCTGGCCTGGGGGGTTTCCTTTGCATGGGGTGGTGCGACGCTCTTGTTTTCAAGCTTGATGTTTCAATATTCGTCCGTACTCTACCGGTACTCATTTCGCTGTCGTCTTATAGAGCCTTCGGCAACTCGTTTCCGCCCGTACAATCAATACGCACGTGCAAAAACAGCGCCCTTGCTTTTGTGTTCGGTATGAAGTGCAAAGTAGGTAGGCAGGTAGATGCCTGACGATTGAGTTTTGCCGCTTCCCCTTTCTCTTTCCCCTTGTGCGTATCGCTGACGCGCAAACGGAGACTCCCGCCAAGATGCAAGCCGACAGAGCACGCCGGCCCAAATGGCAATCAATGATGATGATGACAACAAGGGGCCGACGGAATGAACATTAATCAGTAGGGGGTGTGAGTACGGGAGGAGCGGCAGCCGATCTGCGGTGCACCGTTTGTCTTGGAACAAATGCATCACTGGGCGACTGATGATTGACATCAAGGGGCACGCTGTGGTGCTGGCTGCACGAACGGCCAGGCGTCTTTTCTCTAGTGGTCGGGAATAACCAGGGAGGTGGCATCTACCTATGTAGTTTAGCCTGATGAACCCCCAGTCCCCGACAGGCTTGAGCCCATCGACAACCATGAGATGGTCTCTAGCTGCTAAGTCTAGGCCCTGGCCACCACGGTCCACAGGTGCCGTCGTTGTTTTGAAACGGTCGACGGTGACTAAGTAGCTGCTCCGGCGCTTGGGGCGATGAAGCCTCTCGCCATCTTTGGCGTCTTGATTGGCCAACTCAAACACAAATGATCTGGCATCATCCATGAATCATGCGGTGGGACGGTAAACTGGACAAGACAGTAGTGTATTGCGCACCTATGAACGATGGCATTGTTTGCTTCGTTAGGGTCTATGCGGATGGGCCTGGTTGGCTGATTAAATGTCTGCTTGCTTGCCATCATGCTTTCCCCTGTTGGTCATTCGAGTCCTCGGCCGCCTTGATAGTACGCATAATGGCAGAGCTTGGGAAACGCAAGCGCAGGTTGACCGGCGACGATGCAACATGGGCTTGTCTGGCTGCCTGGGACGCCCCCGCCGGGATGTGTCTCTTGCGACCAAGGGGTCGGCAGATCCTGTCCGATCCCATCAGCACGGCTCGGTGCCAATTCGCTACCATCCGTTTAATCCACCAGGGAGGAGATCGGCCGCGGGACACAAGCATGCCGAAGGTGGGAGACCAGGGTCTGGCAGGGATCACGGCATCGGCACCTTGTGTGGTTTTGCACGATACTTGGTGTTTGCGTCGTTGGGCCCTTGAATTAACTCTTCTTGGGGAATTTAGGGCACTTGGATATCCGGTTCATCCGTACGAGGGCACGCATGGACGCTTGCGTGTTTGTGCGGTGCGAATGCGGCTGAAGAACAACAATGATGATAATGGCCCTGAGCATTGGAGATCAGATGATGATGATGACGGTGCAAGGTACCTATCGTTCCTCGGCAGCAGGTGCAACAACAAGAGCAGCAAGAGCGTTGAGAGATGTCAATGTCAGTGTCATCGGCTCAACTGACTGATTTGATTGATGGATGTCGTTTGTCATGCTGTTACGGCCGAGGCCGTGTCCGTGTCCGTGCCCAATTTCCCGGCCATCGCATGGCTATTGCGTAGTTTGAGGAATTGTCACAACCTTCACTCTTCGGACTGATCGTGTCGCGGTTAGGAAGGCTCGTCGAAGCGACTGTCGCGCGCGGATTAGATGTTGAGGAGATGACGGACAGGGACAGGAGTCGGTCAGACAGACAGACAGACAGACAGACAGAGAGAGGCATCCGGAAAGGATGGGAAAGATACATTAGCCAAACGTCACTCCGTCCCTCCTGCGCGCCCCTTTCCTCACTACGATGTGCCTCTCCACGTTCCATGGGTAGGTACCTACCTAGTTTATGTGTATGTGACTTCAAGTGGGCTGAAATACAGGGCATGAACTGATCGCAACGCAGAGCTGGAGACAATTCCCGGTGCAGCGGCGCGCCAGGTGGTTGTGCCTCAGCTTTTAGTGTGCAAGAGGCGGCCGTGCCACGCGGGATTTTTACCTTGCCTCTCTCTATGTTTACGTACCTCGCAATGTTCAAATCGTGTACCTTGGTTAATAGTTATACTATAGTCCAACTGCATTCGGGGCCCCTTTGGATTGCCTCTGGTTGATTGATAAAATCAATCGCCTTGAGCTCAGGTCCCTGAAAAGAAAGAGTCCTTGTACGTCGGCAGCATCTGTATGGTATTTCGTGCTCCGTTTTCGGTTTGTGGCAAATAGGGACCATGGTATATTCTTACCGCTCCTCACCTAAATCTCTCGCAGGCGCACCCCCAAGACATCCCAATCATGTCTTGTAGTATTTTGTGTTAGACATGGATGAGCCACCCGCTTCTCGATCGGTGGCCCCTATAGTGTCGTACGTACCGCCGCCGAGAGCATCGTTGTCGAGTACATAACTGGGAACCCCTGGTCGCTTCTTTGTTCTCGCACATTGCGTTCCCCATCTGCCCCCCCATCCGTGTCCATGATCCTATCCTCGCCATGATCGACAGCGGCACACCACCCGCCCATCTGCAGCCACACTCCCCACCTCGTGTTTGGTTACCATTGCCCTGAGCGCTCTGTCCTCCGCCTCATCTTCACCTCTTGTCCCTGTCTAGCGCATTCAGGAGCAACACCTGAGCCATACTCACCACGGCCGCAAAACCCACCAAGGCTCAGTGCGCATCTCAGCCGTTCGACCCAAAAATAAGACGAGGAGAGAAGGGGGAGCGGGAAGGGTCGGGAAAAAATAAACGGAGAAAAAAAAAAAAAACTCGCCCTCCTTTGCCTGGGTCTCCCGTCACGATACCTTATTGTATCTCACTCACTCGGCGCAAATTACGGCACAGACGTGACTTCACTTAGTAATGCCAAACTCTATGTTGCGTATCTTGAGCAGCCCTGATTACTGCTGCCTCCCTCCATACCCTTGGCTTTCCTCATTTCACCGGGTACATTGTCATCTCTGCGATCACATTGAAATTTTCAATTCGACCAACTCCCATCGAAATCTGAGAGTACTTAGTTGAAAACAAAATAGACGCAAAGCATAGTCCCCGGCGGTTGGATTCTGCTCCTCTTGGTCGGAAACGGGGGCAAGAACACCCTTGTTTCTAATTTTGCCGCGTGCCCACTCGATCACTCACCCGTCACATCATGGCTGACGTGGCTGCGAACGTGGGAGTAACAGCCATGGCTATCCCAGTCCGGTTATCTGGCTGTGGCGCCGCCGCGGCTCTGGGGGAGAACGCGTTGTAAAAGACACGCCCGAGCGAGACCTTGCTGATTGACGTGCTTCAAGATGTGATGGAGGAAATGTTGATGCATTGAGAAACGGGTTTGATTACTGGTAGTTTCCGCAATTTGTGCGGTGATAAAGAGCTAAACCAACAGGAATAATGGAGAGATTTCCCCTAAACCTCTGCCATCCTTCCACCATCCTATGCCAGACCTCATTCATATATATCAGGTCTCCCAATGCGCCGTCCCCTCGCTGGGGTATTTTTGTTGAAGACCAACCAGATGCAAAATACAAGAAGTACAAGTCGCCCTTTTTGACACGCTTTAATCACGTATTCCCTTCCCATTGTGGAACTGCACGCGTTTGCAGTCGCGCATCCCTTTTTCTTGTTGATACAGCAGAGCATCATACACGGATGTGGTGCTTCTCCGTAATTAGTTTTTGTAAAGACAAATGCTTAGCCCAGCAATGCCGAGACATCCATCCTTGAGTCCTTATCCGTGACCGAGGGCGAGATAGGTGGAGGCACTTGTTGAGCGATGCTCCCCACAGGTGAGTTGGGTGCGGTTAAGAGGTGCGATGTGATGGAGGGCAACCGCATGTGTCCGGCTTCCTTGCCATCGCCTGGTGCGTGGAGGAGACTGCCAAAGGAGGGCAGAGAGCGCGGGGCTGAGTTGTCGTCCATGCGGAGGGGTGCCAGCTGGATGGTTGGCGAGTTGCCCCGCGACAAACACTGGGGGGATGTAGTGTAGCTGGAGGCGGCATCTGAGACTGTAGATGCTTCACCGTCGAGCCCGTCACTTCCATGAGATGAAGTGGAGTTTGGAGATGGAAGAGGAGACTCGAGTTGGTAGTAGCTGTGGCCATGAGTGTAGAAGGCAGGGGACACGGGCGAAGACATGCCGTGCCTAGCATATGAGAGGGAGGAAGCGTGGGAGTTGATGGTGAGAGCCGGGCGTTGATAGGCAGATGGGCCGTATCGTCGGTCGTCGAAGCTGGAGCTGCTCTGGGTGGCTCTGCGGCGATCATGACGCTTCCGGCGGTTCTGGCTTCCGTTCCACCAGTTCTTGACAGCATTGTCACTGCGGCCATGCAGACGTCTTGCAATCTCTGCCCACCTCTTGCCAATCTCGTTAACGAGGATTTCTATCTGGGCACCTTCTTCAGGCGTGATGGGCTCGTGGTTTAATGTAGGCTTGAGGTTTTGGTGGAATCGTTCCCTGCACTGCTTTGGCGTCCGCGTTCCCAGAGCTTGAGCAATCCGAACCCAGTTCAAGGGGCCCTGGTCGTTGACAAGCTGCATCAGGTAGGCATCCTCCTGTTGCGACCACGGCCCTCTCCTTTGGGAAGCCATTATGGTGATGGTTTTGCGTTGGGAAGCTACGGATGGAAGCCGTGGGAGGAGGTCACTTGTTGGCGACGTTGTCGAAGAGACGAATGAGTGAGATATGTGGGGTTATATTATGGGTGCGTGATGTATGTGAGATCCAAAGGGATAGAATGATAGATTGCTCGACAGGCTAGTGGATAGATGATGAAGAGAGGGGAGGGGCTGAGTGAGGTCTTGGATGAGCGTGGGATGTCTGCCGTATATATGTTGTTGAGCAGGTGGAAGCAGCGTGGTGGAGAGACAATGTGCAAAAGCAGAAGTGTGAAGGTTGAAGAGGCTGTGCGCTCAGAACGAAGTCAGGTGTGTGCGAATTCAAAATAAAATTGGAGGGCATGGGGGGACGAAAGAATAAGAAAGGTTAAGGTTTGAAGTGAGCCTAGAGGAGGGTGGGAAAAGACGAAGAGGAAGAAGGGTGAAAGGAATTTGACACTCACCCCCTCCCCAGCACGGATACGTAGATCAGAAAGATCATAGAGCAGGAGCAGGGCAGAGCAGAGAAAGAGATAAGGCAAAGAGAGACCAGCAAAGGGCAATCAATGATGGCCGGTGGAGCGACGGTTCTTGAAAATCCCCCAGCACACACACCTACCTAACCCGATCAAGGGCAAGCCAAGGCACTTGCCGGCAACATCAGCGACAGCGGTTGCGTACGTTGTAGCGCACATAGGTAGTTCAGTACTCAAAAAAGCACGATCCGATGGAAGCTGGAATAGGACAAGACACCTTTCCAGCTGGGAGGAACGAGGGAGGGGGAGTGACCGTCCACCGCACGTAGTTCACCCAAGGGTAGGTAGCTCAACACCGAGGAGCAAGGGGAACAGTACCTCGGGCCAGGAACCAGGGGGGTGTAAGACATGCAGCCAAGGGGGTGAGGCTAGCGACTTGCACCTGTTCGAGTTGAAATGTTGCTGTCATCTTGGACAAGACTCGAGAGAGAAAAAGAGAGCAACGATACTGGAGAGAGGCAGGCCTAGGCCTCTCCCGGCTCACAGCTCCCTTCCAGCTCCAGCTCCAGCTCCAGCTCCAGCTCCACTCCAGCTTCGACATCTCCCTGAGGAGCCCGCAGGGGTACATACCCGACCGATAGGGTGATGTGCGTTTGTACTATGGTATCCGCCCTCACGTTTCCAATCCCTCACGCTTCTCATCGTCATTCTCGCCCTGTCTCTCTCACTCTATTGTCTACTATATACTCCTCATGAGTGACCGGCACCAATAGATGAGCGAGCGGCCACCGTCCCTTTGCAACACACGCAGTAGAACCATCGCAGCAAGCAACAGGATGCAGTGGTTCAAGGTGGGTGAGCGGGGGAGGGGGCCTCGTCCTGTTCATGGAACCACAGCCAGAACCAGGCGATGAGAAACACTCTTTCGACTGACCCGGCTTACTCTTACGGCCATCTGCTCTCGAAACACTCCCCAACTCTTGTAAGCCCGCACTTCGTACCATGGTACAGGTATTTGTCTCTCTTCGTTCACCCCGGTCCCTGTCGCCTGTCCCTATCCCGGTCCCGTTTGCGCTGCCGATGAAGATGATCCTTGCAAGGTCTTTTTCTGCTACTGGCCCTGTCCCTGGTCCTTGTAGCGGCCCCGGCTCAAGCCACAACCCAAGCCAAGCAACGCCATGGACCCAGCGGGGCAGGATTCTCTGATCTGATGCTAGGATGATGCCAGGGTATGTGCCGCTGCTGGAATCGGGCGCTGCTGGAGAGACGGATAAGGCATGGTGAGAACGAGGGCCTCGATCGCGCAGAGGTCCAACTGTTTTCCGCGGTAGAAAGGTATAAGATACAACTACTTGAGACACCACACCAGGCGCATTCGGCGGGGTTCAAGTACACTTGGTCGTCTCCTCCAAGTCTCTCTTGGCTGTTGGCTGCAGCAGGATGTGACTTGATGTGTTCGCCGGTGCTGTCCGTACCTGAACACCTATGGAGCATGTAGTTGAACCAACCGAGTTAAGATGAGCGGCCCATACCAAACCACTCCGGCGAACCAAGGGCAGCATCATGCAGGTCCACGTCAAGGGACGTCTAACCGACGAACATAGATAAGCGCATTCGGATAATGTCGAGCGCTCGGGCATTGTCGTTGACGGCTCGTCCTGCTGTTCCAGCATCTCGTCTGACGACATGCTTCTCGTCGATCTGACCGGGTCAGGGAGCATTTGTATTTTTGGAATTCACAAATGACCAAAGGTTAAAACCTTGTCTACTTCTTCTCTGTCGTCGCTGTCCTTGCGCCTTGTTACTCTTGGACACAGATCAAGGAACGGTTGATACGCCCAGGAGGTGACATATATTCTCGTCCTGCAGTGAAGGCACCCGAACCCGAGTCCATCAACCTTTCGAAAGATTGACAGGTCGAGGCTCGTGTGCCTGGCCAAGCTGCATATCCCAGATCGAAGAGGGTCCGCATGGCGAATGCGAGTCGCACAAGGCACAGACAACATGGACACACGGAAAGACGGCGGGGTGCACCGGTGCAGAATCTACGAGCCTATGGTGCGCGGCCCTCAGGATGCAGTGTACCCTGCGCCATGTGTAAACGCGGTGAGATGCGGATGCGATGCAAAATCGACAAGGGGGGGCGCGCATCGACTTGCTGCCTCTCTGTATCTGTTCTTGGTGCGGACGTGTCCTAGGGGCATTGACGGGGCAAGCCAGCCCAAGGTAGATGGGTAGATCTTCAATTGTCTCTGTCTTCGGGTACTTGGCAGAGAGAAAGGAAAGATTGCTTAGGGGTGGGTTCGGCGTGCATCGGGACCTGGCCTGCTGGAAACGGCAGCAGCATCAGAGTCTGGTTGAGCGACGGAAGCAGGCGCGGCAGCTGGGGGGCAGCGTGACGCTGAGACGAATTACTAGGTAGGTATCCCAATCCCCATCCATTCATCGTCCCGGGAGGGCCGCGTTCAGCTGGCTGGGGTGAGCGACCAGTGGAACGTGGCCGGTTGGGGAGGGGCGGCGGACCGGCGATCATCATGCCGGGGGCGTCGAAGCTGGTCGAGGCTGGCAAGATGTGGAAAAGGTGCCCGAGTGTGGAGCTCGAAAGGAACGGGCGTGGAGGGCGATTGGGTGTCGGCATTGCGCAACTACGATGTGTCCGTAACGCGGCACGAGGACCGGTAGTAACGCCCATTCGCTCTGCTCGGCGTATGCTACACTGCGTAACGATCCAATCCCTCTTCTGTCGGTCTGGGTATGTTCCAACTTGTTCGTGAGCGCATTCGCGGGGGCGCGCGGCAAGATGATGGTAAACAAACGAGGTTCGAACGTCAGGGTCAAAGGGTCTGGTTGGGGACGTGGACATGGATGTAAACGCCGTTTCTGGTGGAATTGATTGGCCCGAACAGCCCAGTCCCTCCCTCCTTCTTGTTTGTCCTGGCTTTCTTTCTCCCATGTCCTCCAGCCCACGTCCCTTTTTCAGTCAGTCAATAGCCAAGGGAATTCACTCCCCACCCCTTTCCTTGCCTGAACCGTCCCGGTCCAATCCAGCCTTGTCAGCCGAACAATTGAGGAGAGCACCGAGCCTCAGCGCAGAGAGAGAAGAGGGGACGGGAGAGTCGGGTGCTGGTTTAAGGGGAAGAATGCAATATCGTGTCGTGTGTCAGCGAGCGTCCGTGTTACCTACTGCGTCCGTCCGTCCGTCCAGGGAGGAGCGAGAGGTACCAAAGGTAGGCATGGTGTGGTGTTGGTGCACGATGGGTAATGTTACCGGTACTTGGTGGCCGGGGCGGCATCTGAAGGCCGGCTGCCAGGCCATCTACTTGACGGCTGGCTGGTTCCAATCAGTTTTTGTCATCAAGCACGAATAAGGATGGTGTGCTGCTAAAACGGGGATGGCGCGGCAGAGTAATTGCAAATCCAAAAAGATTGCTTTTTTTTCTTCTCCATCGGACGGTGCCGCCAAATCATGATAAGCCAATCGGATCGGCCATGGTCTTGGGTTCTGGGTTCGAGAAAGGAACGGACCAAAGAGCCGGCCGACCTTTCTTCCTTACCTTACCTACTTAGGTAACTTACCTACACTCCCTAGATGCCTGACCAAGGGAAGGAAAATCAAAGCGTCGACAAACGTCAACGTCAACGTCAACGGTCACTGGACACAAAGTGGGCCAAGCTTCTTGGTCGGAAATGGTCATTGTCAGTGCCTCATCCGTACCTAAGGGTGTGCTCGGCCGCTGGTCATGATTAGTGATTAGTGGCCAGGAGAGGTTTCCGGCGTGCATAACTGCTTCCGAGGGGTATCCGGGGCCGGATGCTTGCTGCAACTAGAAAGTCAGATTTGTGCAATGTATCTTTCTGAATCCATCGCAACCCACCACCAAAAGAAGGAAAGTGTTATTCAAATTAAGCTTTTCTGCCGTTAATCCTGGCATTGAGAAATCGGTGGCCAGTGTGATTAGTGGCCAGCCTGAATGCGTGAAGTTAGGTAATACCGGTACTTCAACATCACGAACCTTTGACTATTTGAGCAAGCGGTGAGCTGGCCATGGGCTAACCCACTTCGGCGGTACAACGAGCATAAAGTTGGGGTAGCACAAGTAACGAAAAGTCCCTCCTGGCCACTAATCACTAATCATGACCAGCGGCCGAGCACACCCTAAGCCGTGTGCTCCATGGTACGTAGCCGTTCCGCTCCGCCTACTGGGTCCACTCCTCAGCTGCCCACGCGTGTTCCTGGCCCTGACATAACCCGAGCCCGCCCCGATGTGCTTGTTCATGGATTGCCGGATGGAGCATGGCGTGGAGGCGAGAGATCCCTCACAGACCGTACACATACTGCGTAGAAGAGACGACGAGGAAAAGACATCGAGATTGGAATGCGCACGGCAATTGCCATGCTAGCGTCCCGTGGCGGTAATGGACATGGCAAGGCGTCGTCTTCTCGGACATGCCTTGGGGAGAGCCAGCACCAACCCTAAAGCAGATAGACTGTGCATCAGGCGTTTGGGCAAGCTTGAAGCACCAGGTTGTAATACCGGCATCAGGCAAAATGATTCGATCTTCGGTGCCGGGTACGGAGGCAGGTATCCTCGTGCTTTATCCTAAACATAACACGCAAAGAGAGGGGCGGGGAGAGCGCCCACAACCTGTGGGGGATAGACTAACGCAAGCTGACACTCAAAAACGGCCCAGAACGATGCCTCAAAGCCGCCATTGCGACGTCCTTGATGTGCAGTTAGGGGCTGTGTCTCGTCCAAGATGTCTCCCACTTTGTACGAATTAGGACCCACAAATCTCACAGGCATTCGTCATACATGTCTCGAGAGTACTTATCACCAGGCACCCATCCAGCACTGTGCCAGTATCGACGTGAGCGCAGGTATAGAGCCAGATCTCTAGAGCCTCGTCCCCGCCAGCTCGAGGCTTGTTCTCGGGGCAGTACCAATACCGGCGAGGAGGCTTCAGATAAGCCGGGCGAGATGGACTCGTACAAAGCCACAACGGGAAGCTAAGCTCGGCCAAGGTAGACAACGCCGACGAAGGGAGGTACACTTATCGTTGGTCGCGGGCGAGAGTCGAGGTTGGCCCAGGTACTAGAGAGCCTAGGTACTAGAGAGAGAGAGAGAGAGAGAGAGAGAGAGAGCTATAAGGCCTCGCCCTTGCCGGACAAATGCAGCGCGATGTAGGCAGGGCACGAAGAGGGAGCACCCAAGGACAGGAGGAGACACGAAGGCTGAGCACGCAACGGGTGCTAGCCATAGTCTATTAACCACAGGCCAAGGCGGGGAAACTGAACAAGGAGCAGTTCCCAGGGCTGTGGGGCAAGGCGGCAAGAGCGGTGGTGGCCGGCCATTTCCGGACGCAAGATTTGAAATTCCCCTCGCCTCGACAAATGTGACTTGGCAAATCACTCTCGCCGAGAGCCAGGGCCAAAACCATGTAACGACGGTGATTTTGCGCTGTTGTTGATGGGACGAGCAATGTCAAATTGCGGCAGCATTCCGACGAGAGAGCAGGTGAGGAACACGACATTGAGACGCGTCTGCCGTCTGTACCCTGATCTCGTGTGGTGAAGCTGTTAGGGTGTTAGGGGGGGGGGGGGGCAGGGGCTTGTCTAGGTACCTTTCCTCATGACGTGGTATGGCCAGGTACTCGTGCTTAGACGGAGAGCGGTTTCAGGCATAGACACGTCCAGCCCAGTTGGGTTGGTAAAGGTAGGCTGAAAAGACGGAATAAAATAATCAAACCTACCTACCCACATACCACACCTACCTTCTTACCTATCTACAGCACGGTCCCGTAGGGTACAAGAGCGGGGAAACGTCAGCGGCCGAGCGTCGCGCACTCGCACTCGCCGCACCTTCCAGCAACTGTCCTAGCTCCTTCTCTTACAGGACGGGAGACTGCATAATGCAATTCGGGCCAAGGTATCAACGTTTGCCTCCCCAGGGTCCAAAGTTAAATGAATGGCGACAGTGATTCCGGACGATACACAGATGGGACGCAATGCCGATTGCGGAAGCAGGGGAGGATCAAATGCAATCAAGCAGGCTTTGCAGGAAGGGAAGGAAAGGCGAAGAAAAGAGGCAAACCTGAAAACACAAATACCGGTACAGTTTGAAACTCGGATGCATATGCAATTGGAAGTGCAGACACGGACGCTCATCATTGCCTCTTCCGCAGAGCTCCCATGCCTCTGGTAAGACGCAGCGGTGCTGCAGAGTCGGTCGTTTCTTTTGTTGCGACTTGGGTATCTAGAGACAGGCACAGGCTCACCATGACATCTGCGTGAGCCGCATGCATTCTTTCTGCTGCTTGACCGAGTAGGTAGGTATCTGGCCACGTCGGGGGAACAACGGCAGAAAGAGGGAAAGTTACTCTCGACCTCCATCTTTGTCGTTCTCTGTTCCGTCCATGTTTGGGCGAGAATCCTACCTCGGGTTCCCCTGGCAGGGTGACGGATGCTGGGAACGGGTGATCTGCAAGGCATCTCGTTGCAGCTCGGCTTGCGGGTTGCCTGCATGCCTGCCCGCCGCCGAGCCGCTATCCGTACATCCATACCTAGGCAGGTACACTACTGTGTACATGGGGTTGATGGTGAAAGATGAAGTGATATTGGGCATATAGATATAGGTACCCTGTCCTACCTACCTAGGAACACGGTCAGGCGAGAGCCGTGCTATTGGGCTCCCTCACCCTCCTTGCTTCTGTGTTTTTGCTTTTCTTTCACCCTTATCTGCCTTACCTATAACGCACAGTTGGCGTGGGGTATTCATAAGCATATATATATATATATGCACAAGACGAGGCGAGACACTGACGAGACGGGTTATTTTCTTCTTTTTCGACTTCAAAATTCAATCTATCCCCCCCCCCCCCCCCCCCCTTTTCCCATTAGGTATCCTTGCTATTCGGCCTACGGCGACAGGGCGTTATCCCTATCTTTTCACACCGTTTCAGCTGCGACTTGCCCCCAGATCCCGTGCAGCTTTACCAACGACCTGGTCCTTCCTTACCCATTGGTGTTGCAGTAGCGTCTTGATGCATTGTAAATTAACCTGATGCCTGTCTACGAAGGTGCACCCCACAAGGCATCTAAGAAACCCTGCTCCATACCTACCTAGTATCTGGATACCTTTGTGCACGTGTACACCCTCCGTTCGTGGTCATTAATGGAGGAGCGGGTCAAGCGGTCAGAACCACCTGCCTAATGTGGCTGACAATGCGAGATCCAGCGTAGAGGATGTCAAGGAGATGCAAAGAACTACGAGCGTAGGCGATCACGGCCGCACTTGGCCCGTCAGGCTCCGATGAGAAGATTGCCCAGGTGCAATCAGATGCGGGATAGGAGACGGAGCCTCCGGGGGTGAGATGCCCTACCTAGGTCTACCTACCTAACGTTGAGATAGCTGGGCACCCGGGAAAGGAACCATGTGTGGGGAGGAGGCTCACACTCGTACTTTCCTGGCAGCTGGGACCAACCAAAACTCGAAGCTGGACTGTAGGGGCCGCAAGACAGGAACCAACGGCGGAAGGCACCTGTGACCCGGGTAAGGTAGGTACAGTCACATGCAGAAAGTCTGGGCCCACCCCGCATTTATACTATCAACCGTCTTATAGAGTCAATACCGCGGCGCTTACGAGCTGTACATCAGGCCCGGATATGGTATATATAATACTAATAGACAAACAATTAGCTTTTAATTGACTATACTCTTGCCATATATATTATCAATTTTATGGTCCTATTCTTAGTAAAAGTGATGGGGTAGATGTGTGGGCTGGAGGGAAATAAGAGGGCGGGCCCAGACTTTTTGCACGTCACTGTAGGTAGGTACTACCTAGGTGTTTTACGCACAGGGAAAGGAACACGGCCAGAGTCTCCCCCGTCCCCACCCATAGAGCGTTGAACCACAACTTGGGGACCTGAGCTGATGGCGTCCCTGACACCAGCAACACGGGCACACTCGCATTTATTTCCCACACCTTGAAGCGTCGTAACCTGCCGCCGTCGGTTTTCTACGGTGCCTTGTACAGCCGGCTACGGCTAGGCCTCCCAATCCGTCCTCTGCCGCAGTCATTAAGTCGTTAATCTAAAATCGCGTCGCCATCGAGCCATCTATTTCTCATCGCCAATACAGCAAGACAGACCGTCTCCGCCATAGTCAGCACGAGGGGCTGTGCCTTCTGCCCTTGTTGTCCTTCGTTGTCCTTCTCGACGACTCTGCCGCCCCCCGCTCGCCTCCTGCCGCTTCACTACATCTCAGCCTCGGTCCAGTGAGACAAGGTACCCATGAACGGCGCGACATGCCCCGATTGAAACGATCCCAACGACCCCAGCTCATCGTCGTCGTATGCACGTATAGCCGACTGAAATGCATACATGCTGAATCTGGCTTCGCTCCTGCCCGTCTGCATTGGTTGAGCCGCTACTAGACCACATGCATCTAATACTTGATGCCTGAAAAACGCAGCGATGATCTATCGGTATCCCGCTGTTGCAATCCGTCATGCATGCAGGCTTTCAGAGGTGCCTCGCCGTGCGCGGTTACTAGACTTCATCGAGACCTCGACGCATGCGGATGCTGACGCTTTCAATTCACCTCTCACTCACCCTCCAATCGCCCGGCTCAGCCTAGTCCCTCACGATTAATCAAATTACAAAGGCTTTTCCTCAGCACAAAGCACCCAAGCCTCCAATCTTTGGTACATATCGCGCCCAACGCTGTGCCTTCCTCGATGCACCCCGTCCTTTCTGTCTGGCTTGCTGACCGATCGGTTTAGCAAGACTCGAGCTCAAGCTCAAGCCTGGTAACCCCAGGTTCGGATAGTACCCAACCGACTGGGAGCATGGGTGGAATGGGCCCTAGGCCGTCAAACGGGATTATCCATGCCTATGGATCGCAGATCACGAAACATAGATATCTCTTTGCATTCTCCCTACGGATACGGATATTCGCGAAGAAACACGCCCGTTCCATGGGCTCCTCACCAGGAACCTTGCATCAGGGGCTGCTGGTGCGTCGTCCACTACTGGATTTTCTTGGATGTTCTGGATTAAAGAAAGCCCTGCATCTCCCGTCGATACGGACATGACCTGTTGACAGTGAAGGGACCTGATCGTAGATGGCGGGGCGCAAAAAGCAAAGACGAGCATGAGACAAGTTGTACCAATCACTGGGAGAAGTGATTAGTCCTGACTGGGTCGGAGGCTTGACGAACCACTGTTACATAGTCTGGGTTCCACGACACCCCCATGACATTGCCATGCATGTCCACCTTAGTTCCGTCAAGGAGTCGAGCGCTCCGTAGTGGGACCACAAGGGGTGTGATGGCTTTCGTACGTAACTATGGAACCCCCCTAGTCACTCAATAGTTGCCATGTCTATGGTGACGGATCGCGCGCTCCCTGCTGCTAATGTTGTTGCAATAGATGCTTGCTGGCTTGAGTAGTTTTTTCTCGTTTTTTTGGGGGGGCTGGAAGCCATGGCTACCTGCTCGGTCGCGCATTTCCATTCCTTTGGGACCAAGATCTGGCTTCTGATGTTTGCCGTTGAGGGTGTCCAGCATATATGTTCATCGCTCATCCTAATTATCATCAGCAGTAGCGCATATATTGTCGGTGTCGGCATGTTCTGCGACAAACTCCCGCCGGGCTAACTCGATTCTGGATTCTTTCAAGCTCTCCGGTGCCGAACGCAGTGTCTCGTTTGTTGTAAAAAACTGAACGGCCTTCTGTTCCGTCCAGGCTATTTGTCAACATCCCGCTGGGTAGTACAGTCAGTGTCCGGGGTTCATGATTCTCGTCAGCCAACCAATGAGTGAGATGAATCGAAGGATGGTGATTCACCTCGGAAGGGAGAAAACTCTTGTAGCTTTTCAACACCAACTATTGCCTTCTTCCACCATCCCCAGACTAGCCCCTGGGAAGCCGTAAAGCGTCATGGGGATGAATGTGCTTATGCCATTTGTGAAACGATCAACTAGGGTTGAACACAAATGGAGAAGCCGGCCACAAAGCGTATCCGGATAGTCAGCTAGGCGAATGGCTGGCTATACTTTCTAGACCGCCATGCCCCAAAAGGTATGTCCCTCCGCCTTCATATCCGGCGGCGTTGCGGTTTTCTTTTTTCAAGGTTAGTTGTGCATGCATGCTGATGTGGCTTGCCTGCTACCTCCGGTCTAGCTTAGCCCGAGGGTTTGGTATACCGGCGAATAGATACTCAGTACGGTGACAGCCGGTGAACTAATGACCAAGCTACGTCAAAGTTGCGCCCCGAAAGCCGTTGGCGTCCCACCCAGCAGGATGGTTATGGACGTTGAATCAACTACTTGCCGACGGCGGACGACCAACGCTACAAAGTAGCAAGACGCCGCTGCCATAACAAGCGCTCTCCCTTCCCATTCTTCCCTCCAGTGTGCCGATGTAAATGTAGGTTCTAGCGCTTCCCATCCGCATCGCTCGGCTTTGCTACGAAAGGGAGGTCTTCTGCTCAAGTTGCTTCCGGCAAGTGCTTGAAGCGTCGAACTAAGTCGATTAACTGTGTCCCGATGTCCGCCATCTACCTGGTAAAGATGGTGGCATTCAAGGAATATGAATATGGGGACCTTTTTCTTCATAGAATAGGACGCAAGCACCACACTTTGGCCGGCGTTGGGCATGTGTGTGATTATTTGAAGACGCTTACGTGCTCAACCTCGATTTCCAGCTTGGATTGTGTTTCCTTCATCTATGCCGGCGTGTGGGATTTTGCTACTCCATTCAATCCATTCTGTGTGGCACTTAGCCAGTATTTTTAAATAAAAAAAAGATTATTTCATTTTTTGGGAAAGAAAAAAAAAAAGAAGAAAAGAGAAAAGTCTACCCATACTGTGCTCCTCGCCACTCACGCACCCTGGTTGAAGAGGCTAGGCTATGAAGGGATATGACAAGCGAGCTTTGCTCATTTTTGCCTGCCCCCTTTTCGATACTTAATCTTTTCTCTTCTACCTCCTTGGCTGACGCTTCATTGGGGAAGCATCCTGCAGGCATTACTCTCTCTTTTTACCAATGATCTCCGTCCAGGGAGGGTCTCGGCAGAGAGGGCTACCGACTTTTTGGGTCCATGGAACAAGACGAGATGTTCCACTACGGATACTATATGCACCGATTTCCGTCTCCCGCCTCCTCGGCCACCAACCTGCATCTGCATCTGCACCTGGGTCTCTCGTACGGATACAAACGTTCCATTGAACCCCCCATCGGGCAAGTTCTATTGTCCCACATTTCGCGAAACTTACCGCGGCTTTCTTTTCCCACTCTAGGTAATTGTCGACTCCGTCTTCGACCATTAACTGTCCTTGCCCCGTCCTGGTTGTGATTGGTCTTGCCCTCGCTGGGCCTCTCTCCCCCCTTGGATTGTGCCCGGGCACTGGTCGGTCCGTCTGCCGGCGTCAGCGTTAGTATTACGAATGACCTGGAGATCGGGTATCATGCCATGCAGGTGACTGTAGCAGCCTCGGCTTATGAATACCTACTACGGTCACAAGCTGCTTGGGGGAAAAGCTGGTTTGGTTCTATGACGACCCTCTCTCAGCAGCGCAGGTGAGCTTATATCTTATCACTCTCGTGGCATAGGAGCACCTCTCCACCGATCTCCCGTCTCGCCAGCGGCCGCTCTGGCCCTCCCTGTCCTATTTGTTTCCATGATGTATGATTGCTCCCTTGTCTACCTCTATTGCTTATATATATTGACTCTGTCGAAGCAACTACCGCCATTCGTCTACCCTTTTTGGCCGACTATTCCTTCCGTCAACTGACGTCTTTTGCATGCTTGCGTTCGTGCGTTCACAACAACGAAATTTAACTCACATCCAGTTTTGTGGAGCACTGGACATTGATGGACTAACATCGACATGTCGGAAGAGAGTGAAGGAGGTGGTCAAGCAATTTAACGCAAGCTGCAAACTGGCGTTGGTGCCAGCACAACGGCCCTCTACCAACGGTCCGTTGCGTCTCTGGATAACTAGTCTGCCAGCCACCTTCGTTTTTCCCTACGATGACACATGGCTTGCCTGATGGGGGTGATCCTAATGGATTCGAATCTTGGACTGCCCCAAACAGCCGGCCGGCGGGTCGACGAGCACCCCTCAGATAGAAACATTTATACTCTTACACGACATATGCTGTTGGGCGGCAAGTGACGTGCAACGGGCGTACTGGTTTATACACCAGTGGCCATGTGTCTCTCACGCCCCTCTTTCTTCTGACGCAGCCATAGGTGGTGACTAAAGGCACCCCAGTGACACCCCCAAACTGTTATAATGATAAGAAGACCACCTCATTTCCCACATTCTTAAAACGTCACCATGACACGCCCAATGGTTTCTCGGATGTGATCTTACCTTTCCTGTGGCGCTCTTACTCCTTGTCCCTATTCCTTCCCTCAAAAAAGGATCCAACTTTGTGGGCGCTACAGGGCGATGTCCACTCTGCCAGGCTGTGTGGGATAGGCGTTTGTTCCCGAGTATCGGTCACTGTTGGATGAGAACATGGATCTTAGCCCTGTAACGGCCGAAAGCGCTATGGCGTGGAGTAAGAGATAAAAACCATATATCCACAATACGATAATGACAAGACTTGTGCTTCATGTCTCGCACTTGTCTGCTGCCATGCCACCATAATTCCAGTACACAACGGCATCGCTTCCTACTGGACGACTGCTGGTTGCTTCTTTGGCTTTGCAAGCCACCGTTCCAGCTGCTTGAGAAGCCAGTGGCAGGGACGTTGGATTTTCCATGTTGTATGCCGTCGTCGTTCATGATAACTTCTCTAGTTGGTGTTGTTTCTGTCTTATTAGCAGCTCATGGCATGCTGATGGTCAGTTTATCGGTCAGCATGGGCAACCAGAATTTTGTATCCTCCTAGCATGGCTCTGTGCCCTGATTTACCCAAGGAACATCTACGGAGCCGTTTTCATCGCTCCGCCTGGATACAATTGTGGTGTTATTGCTTTCATCGTCCTGTCTCCCTCTTTTGTCTGACTCCGGAAGAACGTAAGGTGCTTCTGCCCGTCTCCCTATTTCTTCTTCGTCAACCCACCTATCTCATGGTGTCTCCCTTGCCATTATCCCAAGTCGACGTTTGTATCTTTTCGCAGGGGGGGTTCCCGGTGCTGGCAGTCAGATTTCCAATACGGAGCGCCGCGGTCTTGGGATAGAGTCGTTCCTTGGAACCGACCATATGTACTGTTAATTCACGCCAGGGAACCCCCCTCTTTTTTCTTTTTTCTTATCTTATTTGTCTCTGCTTCCTTTCTTATAGTAGATGGGAACGAGTCAACGAATCCCAGACTGGCACGGTCAATATTTGGCTGGAGCCTGCTGGGACACTTTTTGGTGGGCAGGGTAGAGATGTGAGGGTGTGAGGAAGGGGGTGGGGTCGTTGACAGAACGCCAATGAGCCATGCCGAGGGAGAAATCAAGGCCGTTGTGCGTTTGTTATTGGCGTACTTGCGAGAACATTCAATCCCGAACTGATTATCCGTGGTTCATGTCAGTCGGCAATGGTGGATGGTCTTTCTTCCACTACCTGGCTGCTGCTATTTATCCGCGGCCGGCCGTCACGACAAGTGCATGTTTGCCCTCGCTCATGGCCCCGGCTCAAACAGGCTGTTATTGTCTTCATTTTCCATCTAGCGGGGATTGACATTTGTAACAATAGTCCATCCTAAAGCGCTGTGATCACCACCACCACCAACGGTCATTTTCCCAGGCGCCCATGCTTTCGCGATCTGTTCTTTTCTGTGTACATATAGTGCACCATTGATGGACTAGTTGCTTGTTTGGATACCACCGTCAGTGTTACAAGATCGCATGAAGATTTTTCCAAAGTGAAGGAATGGCCAGTCGGTGCCAAAAATACCAGAAATAAAACAGGGGCAGGCCTGTCCATGCTTACTTAGCCGTAGCAAGTAGAATCAAATCAAACAAATGGATCGCAAGGGCCTCACGTCTCGCATCAGCGAGGAAAGAGGCACCGGGTATTGTTTATATACATCATAGCCCGCTCTGGGCTTCCCTTCAAACGCCAAGTCCCCGACTGAAATGAATGGGGACTGCCCGTAGGTTTTCTTTGAATAAAGACAAAAAAGCGGTATCAACCGAACAATTGTAACCCTCCGTAACTAGACGTCTATGCCAACTGTGACTTGCTTCATTTAAACTCTCATCGCCAATGTCTGGAGACTAGCCAGTATTCAAGTCAACTGAGAAGACAAAACTCCACCGTCTGCCGCCATAATGACTCCGCGTTGATCGGAATCCTGAGCCAGAGCCGAAGGGGACATAATGATACGCACAGCGACTCCTCCTCAAACGAGTCCATACCCCTATGATAAATAGAATCGCTGGGCGCGAACTCTTCGTTACATTATTGAGAAAATTTCGTCAGCATCGCCATGTCCATGGTCGTGGTAAAGTTTTGGGGCTTCTACAGGTAGATGTCTCCATCTTCACCTGTCACCCAGCGTCGCCATGCCTCATCATAAGCACGCTCAAGGTCAGCCACCCACCGTCTTGTGTTGAAGAGAGCGCATGACCACTTGCTGTCCCAAAGCAATTTGCGCAAAGTTGCCAGGCGGCCCTGGCCCTCACCGTAGCCGCCGTGACTGATGCGATACGAGAGGCCCTTTGCCAGTCGGACAGCGAACTCTTCATACTCATCTTCACTGCCAGCGATGAGGTCTTCTGCTGCCTCAACACCTTTGGGGCCATATGGCAATGCGCCCCGCAATATTGAAGCTGCCATACGCGAACACATCTTGTACGGGTACCGCGGTAATGTCAGAAGTGGCGTGCTGGACCACAGAACATCTGCAGCCGTAGTATGCGCGTTACACTCGGGAGTGTCGAGAAACAGGTCGCAGACGCGCGCTCGGGATATATGCTGGTTCTTGGGCGCTACGTCGGTGAAGACGATTCGTTTGGCAACCTCTAGTCCTGCCCAGGCTTCCGCGGTCCTCCTAAGATTTGTCTCTCCAAGTTCGGGGAACCGCAGAAGCCATAGAATAGCATTGTCCACCTTCGAGAGGATGCGCAGCCATGTACGGAATGTTGTAGGGTCAATCTTTCTTTTACGTCAGGCATGCCACTGGCGGGGAAACAGAGATAAGACAAACCTTGTATAGCTGGTTAAAGTTTCCCATGATGATACTATCATCGGGCAAGTCGGGAAACAATTCCTTGCGCATCTTCCAACGCCGCCGCTGCTCGTCTTCCCACGACACCTTGTGTTCGTCAGGGTCGCTAGACTGCGCGTGGTCGCAGCAGAAGAACGTGTCTCGACAGTAAATGATGTTCTCCGAATACATCCAATCGCCATCGCCTTCTTCAGTCTTGTCCTCAAAGACATCGCCGACGGTGAGGTTGCCACGCCAAGGCCGTAAGGTTTCGGGCGGGATGGCAGTGGTGTCCGCAAGTAGATAGTCACACCATTCGGCGCCCAGCGTTCCGGCAAAGCCCATGAACGACATCTGAATTGGAGCCGGCCTTGCAGCAAAGATTTCGTTGCGAGCGCCTCTGGTATAGCCGTTGAGATTGACAAGGATATGAATGTTGTCTTCCACAATCTGTTCAACCAACTTATCGGAAGTCCAATTACTTGCATCTCGGAACACCGGTGCCTCCCGCTCGATCTGCAAGCGGTGGATTGACTTGTCACTCGCTGTTGTAGCGTAACAAAATGCCTTGACTCGAGTTGTGTCATGAAACCCGAAAACAGATTGCATTCTGCACAGATTTAATATATCAGTATATGGAGCTTCGCGCAGGTGTCAACACATGAGCAGAGAAATATATCTTACAGGTGGGCTAAGGGGTGGTTGTTAAAATCCGAGGATACGTAGCCAATGTTTAGATGAGGCGATGGTGGAGGCGGAGGCGGATAGACCGTGCTGGGTAGCCATGGGGAGCGGAGTGTTGAACAAGAGATCCTAAAGGCGTTGCGCTGAGATATCATACGGATGTCCCTGGCCGTCAGAGGACAAGTGAAGGTGTGAAAAGGCAGAACCGTCGGGGCGGATGGCAACGTGAGATTGGCTGGTAGCTGAGGTCGTTTGTATTCAGATGCCGTCTCCAGTCCTTGAACATACTTATCACAGTACCACTGCCGCATTAGTGCGCGCGTAGCCCGCTCCATCAGCCTTACCAGCCGCGAGCCTTCCCAGGGTCTCTTAGACCAGCTTCGCAACTTGAGGTCAAAGTCTATGCCTGTGCTTGCCGGCTGACCTGAGGCTCTAGAAAGCAGCGGGACCAAAGCCGCAAGGTCACTCTCTTGCAGAACTCCTAGTCCCCAGGCCGAAGCATCAGCAAGTTGGCGAGACACAATGTCAATAACCTTCTTCGTGAGACCGGACCCTTGATCCTGCTTCGTGGCATCAAAGATCATGCCATCATCATCGACATGCCAACGATCGTACAGACCACCCTGCAACAAGGCGCCGCCACGGCCCCTCCAGTCGCACACTGAATTTAGAGCTGTGGAAAGCCCACAAACCGCCTCGGCGAAGTCCGGATTGGAGCGAACAGCCCGTTTGTAGTATGCAATGGCATCGCTGATGCGTCCGCGATCCTTTACAGCATTGGCGAGATTCGTCAAAGCAATGTCGAAGTTGCCGTCGCACTGAACGGCCTGTTCGTACATTTGAATCGCGAGGTCGAGTTGTCCAATATCCTTGAGAAGACTGCCAAGATTAGTGTGCAGGTGAACATGCTTGGGATCCAGGGTGAGGCCATAGTTGTAGTATGCGAGAGCCAGAGCAAGTCCACTGCCGGGCGGGATACCGGGGATGTTGGGCAGAGACGACAGTGTCCCGGGAGAGGTGGCCGTTGCGGTTTGTTGGACGCTTGCGAGCAGGATGCCCACATTGTTGGCAGTAGAGGGGCTCTCTTGCAAGGACAATGATAGATAGTAAAGAGCCAGGATATCGCCAACTCCGGTTGACTTCCTAGCAAGGCCCGTTGCTGGGGACCCCGACGACATGGCATCCTGAAATATCTTGGCAAGCGACAGTAACGAATTGCTCGTGGTTTGAATGGCCGCTCGTTTAGGGCCACCCTCGGGGACAAATTTCAGGCCCGGGAGGTCGCCGTTGTTGGAGAAGACCAATTTTGCGGTGCGCCTCGCTTTTTCAGGAGGCAACAGCAAAGGACGAGATGAGCTTACCGTGTCAGTAATACCCTGAATACCGCTATTTGGAGCAAGGACCTGTTGAATCTGCCGCACAAGTCTGTGGACTGAGGTCATTCGCCTGCCGGTGCTTATCAACACTGCTTCTTCAAAAGCCTCGCACGCTCCCGCAATGTCCTTCTGGCTGTATAGCATTGTTCCTTTGGCATGAACAAGGGCGAGGATGCGGCCATTCTCAGTGCCAGGAATGGCATAACCACTCGAGCCAAATCCAGGTTGAGACTGGTTTTCGTGCAAAGAGATCAATGCCGGCTTGCCTAATACATCTGCTGGAGTATTAGAGGACCTGGATGCAGTATGCTCCATTGAATCCACCGGCAGTCTCAAGGCTTTTTGTACGAAGCCAATGACATCCACGGCGTCGAGGCTCTTCTTCTTGTAAAGGAGACCGACTAAATGCTCCACAGCCTCGAGATATTGCGGTCGAGTCTTGATTGCCTTGAGCCAGCACCTTTCGGCCTCATCTTGTCTGTTGAGACAGTAAAGAGTAGCCGCCATGTTAGAAATAGCTTCTACGTGGCTATGCAACAAGTCAGCAAACAAGGCTCATTTAGTGGCATAACTTCATGATCGAGCCGTAGTTACCGGACCGGGGGTGACATACCTGGGCTCTAGTGAAGTAATACGGCCAAACCATTCTAAAGCCTCCTCAAAATGCTCTAAGCCATAGTGCAAACAGCCTCCGAGTAGTACGCCGTCAATCCACTTCCAGTCACTCTGCTCACAGAGATGGCTTAGAATTTCCAAAGAGCTCTTGGCATTTGCGAGAGGTGAGCCCCTCGAAAGCTGATTTGGAAATAGTGAGCCACCTGAGCTCGCGACAGGAAAGGACCCACTCCTGAACTCCGCCATACCGCCGTCCCAGCCGAATGATTGAGACGTGAGTGGAGGTTTGCTCCCTGAAGATCCAACCAGCATGTTGCCCTGGTTACTTGTCAGGTTGGCGTTGGCTATCATAGTGGCATCTCCAGGGAAGAACAGGTTTGGGGCTAAAGTAACGATTGGCTGTTTAGGTGGTTTGGGATATACCACCATTCTCGACGTAGTGCTCAAGGCTGAACCAGGCCTGAGTTGCTGAGTTTTCCGCCCGTGATGAAGATATGCAAGCAGATCGACATAGCTCCGATGTGCTTGAGCGAGCACCTTTTCTCTAAACCCTCCCAATGGGTTTGGCTGGTTCATTGTACCATTTGCACTGATAGCTTGGGGCGTTTCTAGGGTTAGAGCCTCCAAATTGAACTGGGCCGGCTGCAGGAAGCCCGAACCGTAGTTCGAAAAGTGGGTGTGAGGATGCGGCAGGGTGAGGTTAGCCAATGGTCCTAGCATTTGATTATGCATATTAGAGAAGCGGCAGTCGTACATCGACGGTGATGGCGACGGCGTATGATGCACCGGGGGACCCACAAAGCTCTGCCCCTGCGGGTGCTGGTACGTCGAGAACCAAGGGTTTGCTGACTGCAGAAGTCCAGGAGTGATGGCACCGGCATCATCCGCAGGAAGGGCCCCCGGGAAGTAGGATCCGGCAGTGAACATCCCAGGCCTTGGGCGAAGCTGAGAAGCAGAGCCGAGGAACGCGGACATTTCTGGTGTACTGAAGTCATGCAATGAAGAGCCCGGGATGAGGCGAGGTTCGGAAAGCTTGCCGGTAGGCAATGACTGGTGTGCCATATCCTGTCCAAGTGACCATTGTTGTTGGGCTGGAGGCGGCACGTTGAAGCCATCGCCCACCCGATCGCGCAAGGCATTCTTAGCACTGCGGATCTGAGTTACATGTGTCAATCTAGGAAGGCGGTTCGGGTCTGTGGTGGGGTAAAGGCGGTTCGCGCTGTAGGCTGTTGGCGCGGCGGGCAGTATCATTTGCTTTAGGGGTGGTGGCCCCGAGGCGAAGTGTGTGAGAGAGCCATCATAGCCCGCGTCGACGGTACCGTTCGGTGTCTTGCGTCGTAATTGATGCTCGGGACCATCGGAGAAATGAGACTGCCCAGCGACGGTGGCAGCTCGACGCTGGAAAGATTGGTTTGGGTGTGAAGTATGGATCGGGATGGATCTTGGAGTTTTGCCGTTGCAGTACTGGGGGTTTGTAGGGTCGGCCGGCAAGCGGCGTAGATGCTGATCATAAGAATAGGCGTTGGGTTGAGAGAGGTGGTACTGGTTCTGCTGGTGTTGTAGATGGCTCTGCGGCTGCTGCTGCTGCCGCTGCTGTTGCTGAGTTGGAAGAGCATCGAAGTTTGGCGGTTGTTGCACCATATGGTGCATATGTACTTGCGGCAACATGAGTTATACTGTAAAGAGAAAGAGAAAGCGCTCCGAGATGGCATGCGGCGGTTAGACAGATGAAGGAGTAGAGTCCACGAAGTGGGAGCAAGGCGAAGAATAGACTGGATACAGTGATCCGAGAACCGGTTGTCATTGCTTGCTGGCTAAAGCATGGCTTACTGGCCCGCTGACGGGCATGGCATCTGGGCTGCCTTGTGGTGAGGGCAATTGATGCCAATGCCCGACACCAGTGCCACCGGCCAATATGGCCTTGTTGTGCTTGAAGTTGCACCTCCCCTTTAGCTTCGAGGCGCAAAACGCGAGGTAGGGAATAGGGCGAAGGATGTAATGGAGGTTCGTCCTCGATTCGGCGCAATTACGACGGGGACGTCTTCGGTCGGGTCTTCGGTCGGAACGGGAAGTGGCAAGAGTAAGTCCGTACCTAGGATGAGGGTAGACAACGGCGGCGGTAGTGGCGCGACTGGAGGTTACGAGAATAGCGTGAGGTCCTCTGTCAACGGATGGACGTTTGCAAAAGAAAGGTGAAGTGCGAAACGATGAAACTATGCGACTAGTGTCACTGCCAAAGTACTGTAGCGGCAGTCGTACGATGGCGGTAAAGATGGAGGAGGTAGCTGTGGGCGTGGGCATGGGGGTGGCTGTCACTTTAGGCAAGGAGGGAAGTGATCCAGTCCGGTTTGCTATGGCCTGAGGTAGCCCGAGGTAGTGATTTTTGGCAGCGCAACTTCTTAGGGTGGCCTTGGCTAAGGAGAGCACACTCTTGTGCCAGGCCAAATGCCCATTAACTTGTTCGATTCATCTCGATCTGCGCTCGAGAACCTGCCAAGGGCGCTCTCCCTGTCTTTTCCACTTGTCTGTCTGCCTGCCGTTGTAGTGTACCTATCAGCTTGCCTGCGTTTGGTCTCCGACCTGAAGTGACGTGGATGTGTACCACCTACGGTACGTACCCCAGCGTCCTGGATTTGTCAGGGATGGTTGTCCTTAAATTGCATGCCTGTACGGCGTACGCAAAGGTCAGCACACAAGCCTGCATCTGCAGCGCTAGGTCTGGTATGGTAGCCGCGGGTTGAATGCCGTTATCAGTATGGATGAGGTCTGTCTCTTCGGTGGACAGTGTGGTAGTCTAAGGAAAGTCTATGAGAGCGAAACATGCATGCCTACCTACCTACCTAGTAAGTAGGTAGTACACGGTACCGAAGCAGGGCCGAATGTACTTAGTGGATATGGTATCCACTACCTAGGTAAGTAGTATACCTACGATGTACTACATCGTACCTACTCTGTATGCGCACAGGGGTGGGCCTCCCAGTTTGGTTGTCTATAAGTACGCATAAGGTACAGTAAGCGACCGTCTTGGCTTCGTTTCTTCGCCGATTTACTCTGCTCAGCACCATTTGAAGCCTTTCCTCTCTGCCTCGCTGCCTAGATAGTAATGAAATGGTAGGGATGCATGCCCCCTGGATCACTTTTTAATACCAATCCGATGTCTAGTTCTTCTGCTTAACGCCTAGCCCCGACTCCTCTGTGTACTTTGGATATCGAACATTGATTGCTCTTCAAGATATACACTTGCCTGGTGCTGGATGACAGGACGAAATGTATGGAATCATTGAGGCAGTCGTTCCAGGCGTGGGTTTGGCTATGCTGCCTCGACTTGCGTGTACTACCCTGTCTTTTTCTACATATATCACCGCTTCCGTGTTGTCTGTTCTAGTCTGGGTCTAGAGGCGTCTGTTCTCCAGCAGTTCCATACCTCTTGGTTTGCTTTATCTATGAACACATGGCAGGATAGATCAGGTATAGTGTAGATATGCATTCATGTGGACGTACGGAGTACGTTGGCTATGTCTCAGATTTATGGCCGCGTCCATTGTTTCCTAGAAGGTGGATGGATTACAACCCATGGCCAACCAAGTCCATGTGCCTCCGAAATAAACCAAAATTCGTTTTGTACTATCCTTGAGGCCATCGCAGGTGGACGGTATTATCTACTCTTAGCATGACTTGCTAGTGTCATCGACATTACAGTACAAAAGCAAAACATCAAAGGACGGCAAATTTCAAGAAGTTGGTTTCGGGCCCTAGCAAACAATTGAAAGTTGTTGAGACAAGGGTTCCTTCGATGGTAGTAAATACACTTGTGAGCCCAAGCCCAAGTTCGTGGGCGAAAAGCCACGATTAATGCTGGGCAGCATGTATAATCACGCTCAATACTCTATAATCAAATGGAAAGGTACCCACGGAAGAGTAGGGCCTATTCGTCACGGCCATCGCATCACTCATTTTGAGGGTCGCCAAAGACGGAGGCGGCAAGTATCTGTTGGTCATTTGATTTGGTCATTTGGCAAGTCTTATTTTTTCTTTGCCCAAGGTTATCCCTTTTCGGTAGTCCCCTTAATGCAGAACCATTCCTAAACTCCAGAAGTCATGCGAGAGTGTCCATCTAGCCATTGACCTTCTTTACTCCTCGGGGACTGTGCAACTCATGTCAGTTGGATAATTCAGCACTGCCATGGATACAGGGGACTTACTGTCAATCTCACCGGCCTCGATGGCCTCGGTAATTGCCTTAGGGGTCTTGCCATCGACTTGGCATCCAACACTGTAGGCTGTTCCCAAAATCTCCTTGACAGTACCCTCCAGCGACTTGGAGAAGGACTTGTGGCGCATGGTTCTCGCAATCTCAATGATCTCGTCAAGAGGCACAGACTTGTTGTGCTTAATGTTCTTCTCCTTCTTCCGGTCACGAGGAGGCTCCTTCAAGGCACGAATGATAAGGGAAGAGGCGGTAGGGACGACGGAGACAGCGGCTTGGCGGTTCTGAATGGTGAGCTTGACCGTCACACGGAGGCCCTTCTGTGAAACGATCTCTGTTAGTGTTGTTCTTGCCGAAAGGTGCTCACACTGAAAGGTTCGCATCCTACCCAGTCACCAGTGGCTTTGGCGATATCTTCACCAACTTTCTTGGGAGACAGACCGAGAGGACCGATCTTAGGGGCCAGAGCGGAAGAGGCACCGACCTCACCTCCAGTGGCGAGGAGGTGACTGCATTCATATACTAGGTTAGCAACTTTTCTTCCTTGACTGGACGGCAGAGTGCGGGTTGGACGAACATGACCTTGACCTCATTGGGATCGAATTTAGGAGCTACAAGCAGAATCCAACGTTAGCATCTTGCAAACAAAGTAACAGGCTGACCGGCGACAAAGGAGGCACATACGCATTGTGGCTGCTCTCGAATCTGGGGTCTGGTAAGAAAGTTGGTGATCGAAGGAAGAATTGGACTCTAGAAGAGGACGGGGGAAAAATCGAGATAATCCAGATTGTGCGCCGTAGGGCAGGTGCAAATTGGGAATAAAAGACCTGAGCCACACCTCCAGTGGCTTTGACGGGTTTAACGAGAGTTTGACCAATCACTGAGCTTTCTGCAGGGAAGGGAGAGTGGTCCAAGTGTCCCCCAAGTCACGTGTACCTTCATTATTTTCTTTTGATCTTGGGTTTTTCCAATTTTTGTTCTGACAAGCCACTGACACAAGCACAAGCCACATGGCCAACCGGGTATATATAGCATTGACCCGCACTGTCCCGCAAGCAGCATGAAGTTCAGCCACCTATTGAGAGGCACGTCTGTGTTTTATGAGCAGTTGCGTTGGTGGGGGCGGGGTAGATACATAAGTACCGACAGGGCATATCCAGTAGAATTTATTAAATTGCAATTCCACCCTTCCGTGCTTCTTCTATCAACAAAATGTCACGCCATCGTGGATGGTCATAGATGACGCTAATACTCACCTAGTGGTCAAATCGGTTGTGTTCAATGACAACTACTCACACGTCATTATAGTTTTGCTGCTCCCATACCAACACAAAGACCCTTTCTTATTGCATCGAGTAGTGTATATAGAAACCGCCATCACAGAAGAGACCGCAAAGGTCGACAGGCAACGGTCTGGCTCGATGCAGAGTCCCCCCTCTCCACCCCCAGCAGTATGTAACAACAAGACTTTGGAGTTAATACGCCTGGGCTAAGTCGAATGAACTACAGCTAGACAACGCCAGGCAGGTCTCTACTGCACCTTTGATAAGCGATATATAGACGTGACAAAAACCTTCTGTCTCGTGCCCTACTCGTTCTCGACTCGCCTCAGGCTCGGCGTGATTACAAGTCATCTGCTTAGTTAGTGCCACTGACGGCAAGTCTGGACGTCACTGTTAGCCAATCAATCTTAGCAAAGTTAGGAAGCGAACTGGTCATACTTCATGAGATGGTCCATGAAGGTCTGCAGAGAGACATCGTCAGTGAAGATAGTCTGCGCATTCTGCGCGCCCACGCCGCCATATGCACCAGTAGTGTGCGTTGTCGAGGGGTTGAGTTTTGAAAGTAAGAATCGGGCTTGTGATCCTCCCGCATCACACACAATGAACCGCGGAAGCGGGAATCTGTCAGTGATAAGATCCTACGTAATGTTAGTCAACTAGGCATCTTCAAAAATATCCCACTCCGGGTACGTACTCTGGCATCCTCTTTGGGTTGCTCAAGCAATGAGGCAAAATTCTCATAGCCCTCCTGATCCTGGTAACCTGCCTTTCTCCAATCCGCCACGGTCTCTCCGTGGAAAATAAGTATGTGAAAGAATGTGTCAAGAAGAAGGATGTGAGTAGGCTGAATCGAGGTTGAGTCCAGAAGAACGGGCTGGCCACCCTCCTGGTCGAAGGTGTATGAATCTAGCGTGGGCTGGATCATGATGAGCGAATTGCTCACATCCTCGTGGTTGAGAACATGGCGGTAGAAGGCCGTCTCGTCGGGGGAGTTGTTGAAGACCTGAAGGAACTGACTTCGCCTCAGGTGGAACATGAACTGCGGATATAGGGTGAAATTCTTCTCCAATCTGAATGATGACGGGTCATCCTTGCGGTAGTCCGCAAAACGGGAGCAAAGTCTGATGAGCATTCTGTCAACCCACCGCAGAACATCAGGTCCGTCGTCTACCTCAGCCTTGAAAACAGCGATGCGGGACATGAGAACTGCGGCAGCCTCCTGGTCGAAGGACTGTGCGATCGCCGGGTCGCCAGCTGGTCCACTAAGATTTCTGGCAATTGTTGTTACTCTCAAATGGAACTGGCCAGAAGAGTGCTGGTAGTATGTGAGAAACTGGATCATGCCCTTCTGAGGTGTCTGCTGATGCTGCGAAGGACCACCCTGGCTTGCAATCTCAAAGTATACACCGTAGCTGGCGTTTGGGTCGATACCGCACATTTTCCAAGAACACGTATTGCCTATTCCACACTCCGTTTCTCCTACCGATGTGGACTTCTTGTTGAGCGAAATGGCATGACCAATCAAGCCCGTGACCTTGAGTTCTTTGGTCGTCAGCACCTCGAGCGTGGCGTTAAATCCCATGAGCAGGTTGTCGTCGCCGTCTTTTTCGAACACGCGGATGAAGGATTGTCTGAACATAGACGAGGTGAAGCTATCCGTCAGGATCATATGACCGCCAGTTGAATTGCAGAGCCCCTTCATCTCAAGGAGACCAACTTGGTCGAGACAGCCAGCAAAAATGTCGATGATGTGCCCATTGTGTGCAGTTCTCTTGGCTAGGTTGTCATAGAACTGGAAGGTTGCGTTAGTTTGACATTTTGGAGAGATCTATGCTGATTTACACACCTTAAGGGCCTTCTTGTAGTACTTGATGTTGTCACGATCAATATCGTGATGTGATCGAATGGGCTCTCGTAGCTCAGGACCAACGACCATGCCCGGTCCTTCAGTCGCCGGGCCGCCAGCAAACAGCATGATGCGGCCACCAGCATGCTGGTAAGAGGACTCGAGTAGTCCCACGGCCACACTGAGAGCTACGCCAGAGCATCGCAGGCTCCTGCGGTCGCTGGCAACGGGCCAGGGATCCTTTTGAAGTTGTTCAAGCGCCTTTGTCAGTTGAAATTCGGCCTGCTGAACGGGCAGCAAGAATCGTGACGCAGGACCAGCTGGCATTGGTCTTCCGGCTTGTTGCTGAGGCACGCCAGGGCGCATGGCTGGAGATAGTAAGCCTAGCATTTCCTGGACCTGCTTCGCAGAGTAGTCCTTGTTACCACGGAAAACGTATGACTTGGCACACTCGGTATAACCAATCTCGTGGACTTGGGCCTGCCCAGGTCAGCAGTTGTCATCACAGCTTAACGACTTGCACAATTTCAAATACCATTGTCCCATATGTGATCAACCCGACAAGCGCATTTTCGGGGAGAAGACTTAGGCTCATGACTAGCGACTCCTTGAGCGCAGCCAAGCTATCCTGCTCCTGGCAGGTATCCACTACATAGAGAAAAATGGGAGGACTTGGTGCCGGGCGTGATAAACGATATTCTATTGTGGTGTTGGAGGGATGCAGCTCAGGGGGGATGGCATTGGCCGTAATGTCTTTGTAATGAGGCGGGAGGGGGTTCCTCGAGAGGCAGAATGGGCAAATCCATAGACGAGCGCGTACGTCTACTGAGCTATAAAACTAGGGGTTAGTATGACTCAACATGGTGGGAGGTGTACTTCCTCACCAGAAAGGATTGAGAACCGAGCGGCAGGGTTGCTTGCAAGTGACGGGCTCGAACTGGAGAAGAGGCGTGTCGGGTTTTTCTTTGAGAGGAGTATAGAGAGCACCGATAGGAACGACAAGGCGTGACGCTTCCTACAGACGCAACTGTCAGTGATTGGGGCCGAGTCGAAGATGTGACAAGTGCAACATACCATGCGAGAGCTGGGGAAAACGTTCCAACTGAGACGAACACCATCACGGTCCTCGACCTCGCTCCACTGCTCTTTGAGAGCTTCGTAGTCCATTATTACTTGGGCGGGATGCAATAGCCGACCGCGGAGGGTTGGGTGTTTGACGGATTAGTGACTGGTTTAATTGTGTATTGAGAGCGAAAGCCACAAGGAAGTCGTCTGTTTAATCCTCTGGCTGGCTACGCGTGAGAGTGGTTGGGCGTTGAGAATCGGTCAGCTATGTGCAGGACACGATACAATAGCTTCGAGTTGCTACGTTCGACAAGAGGGATAGGGTTAGACCAAAACTAGTGGCTTGAGAGCAATGTGGCAGGAATCAGCTAAAGTGGAGACCTGTCAGAATAGGAAGGATTAGAATGGCAGGCTAGGGAAGGATACTTGTACTGACGTACACTTACAAGGCGGTCCCTCTTGAGGTTGTAGACGTACCCGAGCGTTAGAGTAGGGCCACACAACACACTCAACTCCGTAATAGTGTATACCTAAATCTTAAATCTACCACTGCTATTGAATATAACCTAACTAATGAAGAATAACAATAACTATGACTATTATTAGAGTTTAAAAATTTTTTAAACTGATTAATTTATCTAATTAATAGCTATTTGAAATTCTAATTTTAACACTAGGACTTATTAAAAGGCTAAGTAGACTACACTATATTATCTAGGCTTATTAACCTAGAAAGACTAAGGCTAAAGTAAGGTTTAAATACTTTACTTTACTATAGACTGTTATAGTATTTATTATAATATTAATAATTATAGATAAATATTAAAGTTATTAAATTAACTTTAATAACTTATTACTAGTAAGTTCTTAAATAATTAGCTATAGATATACTAAAGAGTTATAGTAAAAAGTAAGTTATTTAACTAAGTAATCTATAATAGTTATTTTTCTTTTCTTTATATATAATAAATACTATAGTTACTTTAATAATTTATTAATTACTACTCTTATATATATTTAACTATATTAAGTTATCTTTTAGTATAACTAATACTATTATAATACTAACTATTAATATATATATATAGTAAGATATATATATACAGTAAGTTATATATTATAGTAAGTAATATATATTTACTTACCTTTTTATTATTTTAATAAGTTAATTTAACTAGATTATATAAAATTAATTAAAAAAGCATATTACCTTATTTATTATTATTATCTTAAACTACCTTATAGGTTTATGTATTATATTTAGTCTTTTTATAACTACTATATTATTATATAAGTAATTTATTACTCTCTATATAACCTTCTTTTTAGGATATTTCTTTACTTTTAGCTTTAATAACTTTTTTTTTATAATACCTTTACTTTAGCTATATTAAGTAATCTTTTAAGATATAGTTAGGTCTTTTTAGGCTTTTAGTACTTACTAAGTATCTTTATCTCTATATAAAGTTAATAATTCTTTACCTTAATAATAGTAAGTTTATTATAATATTAACTATTATAGATAAATATTAAAGTTATTAGGTTAACCTATTAAATAATAGTAAGTAACTAAGGTAATAAGTAAATATACTATAAGTGTAAAGATAAGTATATAGTATTACTAAAGCTAAAAGCTACTCTTTTTTTTCTTTTCTTTTTTTTTCCCTAAGTATTCCTAGTGTATATACACTTACTTTACTTTTATACGCCCTTTAAGTATATAACCCCCTTATATACCTTATATACTTATATTATATACCTTACTTATTTAGTGTTATATAATACTTAACCTACGCTTAGCCTATCCTTAATATAGTGCTCTCTTCCTCTAGGCTTCTGTCCTAGAAGCCTCTTTAGACTAGGCTAGCCTTAGTACTATTCTCTTTACTACCTTACTACACTATAAGCTCCTATAGCCTCTTATATACTATTATATTACTATATATTCTCTTTATATAATTTCTTTTTTTATAGTGTTACTATAACTTCTTTACTTAGTCTTATATACTATTACTATTATATAAAACTAGGTAGGCATAAAAGGCTTTTTCTTTTTCTTCTAGTTTCCTATTTAAACCTAGGTAAATATAAAAAGGTTTTTCTTTTTCTTTTAATTTTCTATATTAGATATACTTTCCTTTTAAATTAGGCCTCCTTAGGCCTATATAAATAACTTTTTATAACTATTTTCTTTTTATTTTTTTTATTTTTTTTTAACTTAAATTAACTATATAGATTTTTTTATTATAATTTTATTATTTTCTTTATACTTTTACTATACTTACTAGCCTTACTAACTTATTATTATTATATTTAAGTAAACGTGTATTTTATAATTTTTTTTATAAGTGTTATATATTTATAGTACTTTTTATACTTATTTTATAATCTTATACTAATATTTATATAGAAATTTTAAATACTTACTTACTTTTACTTTTACTTAACTATTACTATATACTTATTTTACTTACTTATTTACTAGTTAGGCACTAATATTTTATTTTATAGATAATGCCTCCTAAGGGTCCTCTTAAGCCTTCTAAGGGCCCTCTTAAAGGTCTCTTAAAAAATAGCCTTACTACTTTTAAGGGTAGTATAAAAGTATACTTTATACTACTTACTTATTACTTTTATTTATTATAAAATTTATATAAAAGCTTACTAAGAAAAAAAGCTATATATACTATAAGTATAGTAAGGTATATAATATACTTTATATACTTTATATATACTACTTTTATACTAATAAGGCTACTAAATACTACTTTAACTAAGGTAGTATATTTTATTATTATTATTACTTATTTTTTACTTACTTTTTTTTTAAGCTAAAGTATATAATATACTTATTATACTAATAGTAAGTACTTATACTTAGGCCTTATATAACTTTTCTTTATATATTCTTAGTACTATTTATTTTTTACTTACTTATTACTTAGATTTTTACTTTACTTCTAGGTTATTACTAGGTGCTTAACTAGGCTATATATACCTAAGATATATTTACTAAAGACATCTTTAATACTACTACTATAAGTAATTTTTTTATTACTTATTTAGGTTATATATACTAATTTTTTTTAGCTTAAAACTATATTGTTATAATGTTAACTATTATAGATAAATATTAGAGTTATTAGGTTAACCCTAATAACTTATTGTTAGTAAATCCTTAGATATTTAGCTATAGATTCTCTAAGGATTTATAGGTAATTAGTTAGTTATTTAACTAGCTAACTTATAATAATCATCCTTTTTTTCTTTATATATAATAAAGAACTATAGTTACCTTTATTATTTATTAATTACTACTAATATATATAGTTAACTATATTAACTTATCCTTTAGTATTATTAATACTAATTAGTAGTTAACTTTATTATTAACTATATAGGTTAACTTTACTATTTAAACTATAGATTAGTAAGGACTATAAGAAGAGGTAATTATTACTAGTTAATTATTTATATACCTAGAGTAAGTAAGTACTAAAAAACACCTTTATAAATACCTTTACTATAATAGTTTATACTAATTACCTATTATAATAAGTTAATTAATAGATCTATAACTAGTCTCTTTAACTAGTAAAAACCTTATTAATTTATATCTATTATATAAGCTTTATTACCTTTAGAGAAGTATTCTTAACTATAAAAAACCTTTTACTTTATATACCTATAGCTAACTAGTAATTATTTACTATATCTTATTTATTATAAGCTTCTTAGCTTACTAACTTCTTTTTCTTATATATATACTTCTTTTACTAACTAATAGTATTAATAAGTAGCTAATATAATAGCCTATTATTTTTCTTTAAGTTATTTACTTATAAAAGTGTAATTTTTTTAACTATCTATACTACTAGTAGTAATCTCTCTAATAAATATATATACTTTTTAGTCTACTAAAAGAAACGCCTATATTTAAAAGGTTATTAGGCTAATAGAAGGTAATAGTAAATAATACTATACCTATAAGTAAAAGACCTAAGCTAAGATAAGTAAGTATAATAAGTTTATAAGTAAGTAAAAGTTATAAGCTATTACCTTATTACTTATAAGGTAATAAGAAAAGGTTTATAGTAAGTATAATATACTACTTAATATAAAGTAATAAGTAGTAGTAATTAATAATATCTTTACTATACTTATTAACCTTATATAGTATATTCTTCTATAGTAATAAGGAAAAGACTATATTAAGAAGTTACTAATTAACTTTATAAAGAAGTAATAAGCTTTTATACTTAACACTATTACTATATTTTATATTAGTAGTTATAAGTATTATAACTATATTAGTAGTAAATTACTTTACTATACTTATAAGGATTTTAGTAAATAGTCTATAAATAACTTTAAAGTAATTAACTAAAAGGTCTTAATAAGCCTATATAACTTCTTTATTAATTATAGTATATAGGTTAACTATAGTAAATACTTATTAATTACCTAATATATATTTAATACCCTTTAATAAAAGAAAGACACTTACTAGACTAATAAGATAATTACTATTATTAAAAAATTATTATATAACTTTAAACTATACTTTAAAGACCTTAACTTTATTAAGAATATTTAAGGTTATAATATAATCCTATATAGTAAAAAACTAGCTAAAGTATACTTATTACTAGTAATTAGCTATTAGACCTCTTATAATAACTTAACTTTTACTTTACTACTGCCTTTATTAACACTAAAACCTTATATAATAGCTAAAATCTATAGCCTATATATAATAACTACTATACTACTACAAGAGCTTTTATTAACTATAGTAATATTAATAGTAATATTAAGGCTAACACTAAAGTAAATAAGTAGCTTTATAAAGATATCCTCTAATAACTAGGCTATAAAGTATACTAGTAGCTAGTATAAGACTATTAAGTTAAAATTACTATTATTTTATAACTTTTATATCTAGGTAAATATAATATAAAACTACTATACAGTAGTAATTTAAGTAATACTTTAAGGTAAACTATAAAAGTATTATACTTTTACTTTTTACTAATAAGTAAGTAATATTAATACTCTAATAGTAAAGCTTAAAGAATAATTTAAAGGTAATAAGGTATACTTAGCCTATATTACTAAGCTTTACTATATATTATTTAACTTAATTACCTATAAAAACTATAGTAAGAATAAGCTTAAGATCCTTAAGTTACTTATTAAAAAGGTTACTAAGCTAGTTAAGGTAACTACTTATAATAGCCTACCTAAGAATAAAGATTATTATAAGTACCTTTGTTAGTAACACTAAGGGATAGGTTAATATAGTTAACTATATATATTAGTAGTAATTAATAAATAATAGAGGTAACTATAGTTCTCTATTATATATAAAGAAAAGAAAGATAATTAACGTAGGTTAGTTAGTTAAATAGCTAACTTATTACCTATAAATCCTTAGAGAATCTATAGCTAAATATCTAAGGATTTATTAGTAATAAGTTATTAGGGTTAACCTAATAACTCTAATATTTATCTATAATAGTTAATATTATAACACTAGTAACTTTCTATAGTACTAGAAATCCTCTATTATTTATATCTAAAAGAATAGCTAAAAAATATAATAAAAACAAGAAGCTAAAAAGTATTTAATATTTTTACTTATATAGTCTATTATATATAAAAAACCTATTTATTTATTTATATCTTTAACTACCTATTACTAACTAGCTTCTTTAATATATTATTTAGTAATAACTTTATAAATCTATTTACTAAGTTATTACTACTATAAATTACTATATCTTATAAATCTTATAGCGTTTATATAACTAGTAAAAGGCTATAATATTTATTATAAGTTACTTCTCTTTATAGTGCTAAGCTTTATAAGGCACTTATAAAGTAAATATAAGTTAGTGTAAAGTATTATAAGTATTTATAGTAGCTTAAGGTAGTTAGTAATTATTATAAGAGTAGTACTAATTATATAGGTAACGTTAGCACTAGTAACTATCCTATAGACCTTAGAGGTAAGTATACTATATATAACTCTCTTGTACTTTATTAAGCTAAAGTAGATAATATTACTAGTTAATTTAAAGCTTTTACTATTAGTAGTAAGTTACTTAATAATTTATTTATTAATAAGAACTATAATAAAGCTAAATTAAGAGGTAGAGTTATAGTTATTTATAAATAAGCTATTAATAAATATAAAAAGCTTAGTAGTTATAAGGTTAATTAGTAAGAATTATAGGCTATAGTTAAAGTTATTAATTTATTATTTAATTTAGTAGTTTAAAGCTTTAATCTTTTTACTATAGGTAATTAGTATTAGGTAGTAATTAAATAGTTAAAGTAGGCTTTAGGTTAATAAATAGAAGTAATATATATACTATAGGTGTATTACTAGATATAATCTTGCTAAGTAGTAGGTAATTTTTATTAATAAGTTAAAGCTTTTTACCTTAGCCTTTCTAGTAAAAAGTAAGCTTACTATTAGTAGTAATAGATAATATACTATATTAAAGGTAATAAAGTTATTAACTATAAGTAACTACTTAGGTTTTACTATAAAAGTAGCCTCCTTAAGCTTTTCTCTTTATAAGTAAAGAATTTACTATCTATAAGGCTAATTATATTATCTATTTATATACTAATTAATCTAAAGTTACTATTATTAAGTAATAATATTAATAAGTAAAAGTTAAAGGTTAATAAATTTATCTAAAGATTTTCTTTATAATAGTAGTTATAAGTTACCTACTAGTAGGTTTTTATTTTATAATACTATATAATAGCTTAGTTACTATTATTATTATATTTACTAGGTAAAAATAGTAGATTTATATAGGTAGATAAGTAAAAATAATATAATTTAGTAGTATTACTAATTAGGTATATACCTAAGTAATATTATATAACTAGAGAAGAAATCTATATTAAAGTAGTAAAAAGGCAAAGGTAAAGATTAATTACTAGGCTATTTACTAGATAGTAGGTAACTATATAAGAATTATTTCTTTACTATTATCTATATAGCCTTAGATAATAAGCTATAATTTCTTATAAGGCTACTTATTTTTACCTTTTACTTTATAGACTATATATAATTTAAATATATAAGTATTACTATAAGATTTCTTATTATAAGTAATAATATAAAATACACTATAGTTAATAAAGGCTTTTACTTTTGCCTTATTAGATTCTTTAAAGGGTTTACTAGGTATAGTAATAATCCTTTTTTATATAGCTTAATAGTAAGTATATAGTTTACCTCCTCTTTTATAATTAAGAACACTATAGTTATAGTAAAGTATATCTCTATAAAGAACATAGGTATTAGGTTCTTTTATAGGTAACTATAGTGTTATTATAGTAGTTTATTATTAATAATAATAGTATTATATACTTCTTTTTTAGTATTAAGTATCTCTATAAGGTCTTCTTATGCTTATATAGTATATATAGGACTATCTTCTGCTTATATAGAGTAGCTAGTAGGTTTATTTAGCATAAGGAGGTCTAGTTAACCTTCCTCTATATAATAAGGTTTTACTATAGTAATCCTAAAGTTATATAGGCTATAAAGTAAATTAATAGTATAAGTAGTACTATTATTAGTAATAAGGTAAAATAGGCCTTACTAGCTATATTTTTTATACTATATATAGATAAAAATTAAAGAGGTAAAGTAATAGTATTAGTTAAATTTAGGCTATTATATATAGTTAGTACTTTATATAGCTATTATTTTATATAGATCTAGTGTACTATATTTATTACTTTCTTAATAGCTTTAGTATATTATATAGTAGTTATAATAAGTAATAACTTATTAGTTATTTAGGAGTATATACTAAATATAAAGAAAGTTAAGATAAGGCTATCTAGGCTAATAGTATTATTAATTATTTTAATAGTAAGTTAAAAGGTAACTTTAGGTTTAGTACTAGTTTCTTTATAAATAATCTTATAAGTGTAGTAAAAGAGGGTATAATAGTACTTAACTTTACTAATACTATAATAGGCTTTAATAGGTACTTCTTTTACTTTAATAAATAACCTATAGGTAGTATATTTAAACTTACTAAAGTAAAAATTTAAGCTAATATTAGTTATTATCTAATTAGGTAGGCTAAGATATATATTAATCTAGTATATCTATAGTACTTCCTATATATACTCTATAGTAATAGATTATAAGAATTTTACTATATTAAACACTATTACTATATTAACTATATAAATTACTAGTTTATTACTATTAAATATATTATATTAATAAGGATCTTATAGTTAAACTTATTATTATTATATAATATAAACTTAAATAACTAAAGGCTTTAGAGTATAATTAGTAGTAGTAGTAGTACTTATTAATAGCTTTAATTAACAAGAGGAGGTATTTTCTTTAGTATATTTAAGTAACTTATAAAGTTACTAAATAAATAGGTAGCTAAATTACTAGTAGATTTAGTATAATTTACTATTTATTAAGTATTACCTAGTAATACTCTTCTCTAGTAGTTATAAAAGTATCTATAGATAGCTAAATTAGTAAATAATAAGTATAATATTATTACCTTAGATTAGCTAGTTAGTAAAGTTATTAAATTTTATACTATAATAGTCTATATTCTTTAAGTAAAAAAAATAAAGTATTAGTAGTTATTATATAAAAAAAGTTACTAAGTAGTATAAGTATATTAATTACCCCTAAGGATTTAAAGTAATTACTACTACTAAAGTAAATACTTACTTTACTTACTTAAGTAATATTTATAAGTATCTTTTTATTAAGTAGTACTAGAGGGTAAAGTATTACTTATAGCTAGTAGTTAATTTCTTAGCTACACTAGTGTTAAGTATAATATTATAAAAAGTTACTACTAAATAGTGCTTATTAAGTATAAATATCTTATTAGTTTTTATAGTTTACTAGGTAATAGCTCCTTTAGTAGGTTTTATAAGTAAGTATATAGGTAGTTACTTAGTTATATAACTTAGAAATATAGTTAGGCTATTAATTAATAGTTATATAAAGAAGTAGTAAATATAAAGAATACTATATTTATATAGTTATTATTATTATTAATAAGTTATTTTTATATTATTACTTCTTAAAGATAACTTATATTATAACCTTTATAGTTAAAAAGAAAGTAGTTAAAGTAGCTAGTAAAGCTTATATAAAGTAAGTGCTTTTATACTAGTTAAATAAGATTACTACTCTTCTTTAGTATATTAGTTAACTAATAACTAGGCTTACTATAAATAAAGTACTTCTTAGTTAATTTATTACTATACTAGTTTTTATTATAGTAGTTACTTTATAAAGAACCTTATATTTACTATAGATTAGTATAATTATTATAGCTACTATTATACTTATAGTTAACCTAAAATTACTTATTTCTATAGTAGATTTATTTATAAGGTATTATATAGGTAGCTTATAGTAAAGTAAAGTATTTACTACTTTATTATATAGTTATATATAAAGGCTATAGAATATAGCTAGTAGGTTAAAGAAGGCTATAGTATACTTAGGTATACTATAGTAATAAGTAATAAGGTATTATAATAATCTTTATCTTAGGTAACTATTATAAGTAGTTACCTTAACTAGCTTAGTAACCTTTTTAATAAGTACTTAAGATCTTAAGCTTATTCTTACTATAGTTTTTATAGTAATTAAGTTAAATAATATATAGTAAAGCTTAGTAATATAGGCTAAGTGTACCTTATTACTTTTAAATTATTTTTAAGCTTTACTATTAGAGTATTAAAATTACTTACTATTAGTAAAAAGTAAAAGTATAATACTTTTATAGTTTACCTTAGAGTATTACTTAAATTACTACTCTATAGTAGTCTTATATTATACTTACCTAGATATAAAGGTTATAGAATAATAGTAATTTTAAGTTAATAGTCTTATACTAGCTACTAGTATACTTTATAGCTAGTTATTAGGTATATTTTATAAGTTACTTATTTACTTTAGTATTAGCCTTAATATTACTATTAATATTACTATAGTTAATAAAGCTTCTATAGTAGTATATAGTTATTATATATAGGCTATTAATTTTAGCTATTATATAAGGTTTTAGTGTTAATATAGGCAGTAGTAAGGTAAAGTTAGGTTATTATAAGAGGTTTAGTACTAGTTACTAGTAATAAGTAACTTTAACTATTTTTACTTTATATATAATTATCTTATAGCCCTTAATATCTTTAATAAAGTTAAGGTCTTTAAGATATTCTTTAAAGTTATATAATAATCTCTTAATAATAGTAATTATCTTATTAGTCTAGTAGGTGCCTTCCTCTTATTAAAGGGTATTAAATATATATTAAGTAATTAATAAGTATTTACTATAGTTAACTTATACTCTATAGTTAATAAGAAGTTATATAGACCTATAAAGACCTTTAGGTTAATAGCCTTAAAGTTACTAATAAGCTAGTTAGTAAGGTCTTCTTGTGTATAGTAGAGTAATTTATTACTAAGGTACTTATTATACTTAGATTTACTAAGGTAAAATATAATAATAGTTTAAATATAAAGGACTATTACTTTTTATAAGGTTAATTAGTAACCTTATAATATAATCTTTTTTTATTAGTATAAAAAATATACTATATAAAAGTAAAAGTATAGTAATAATATTATTTATTACTACTATTTCTTTTACTATATTAGGTAGTATATTATATTTACTATAAATCTCTTTTTCTTATTACTTTATAAGCAAAGGTATAGTAACCTATAAGCCTTACTTATTTATAAGCTTATCTTATTTACTTATCTTAGCTTAGGTCTTTTACTTATAGGTATAGTATTATTTACTATTATCCTCTGTTAGCCTAATAACCTCTTAAATATAGGTATTTCTTTTAGTAGACTAGAAGGTATATATATTTATTAAAAGATTACTACTAGTAGTATAAATAGCTAAGGAAAAATATACTTTTATAAGTAAATAACTTAAAGAAAAATAATAGACTATTATATTAGCTACTTATTAACGCTATTAGTTAGTAAAAAAGAAAAAATAATAAGCTATTATATTAGTAACTTATTAATACTATTAGTTAATAAAAGGAAGTATATATAAAAAAAGAAGTTAGTAAGCTAAAGAGCTTATAATAAATAAGATATAGTAATAATTACTAGTTAGCTATAGGTATATAAAGTAAAGGTTTTTTATAGTTAAGAGTACTTCTCTAAAGGTAATAAAGCTTATATAATAGACGTAAATTAATAGGGTTTCTATAAGTTAAGGGGACTAGTTATAAATCTATTTATTAACCTATTATAATAAGTAATTAGTACAATATTATAGTAAAGGTATTTATAAAGGCGTTTTTTAGTCCTTACCTACTCTAGGTATATAAATAATTAACTAGTAATAATTACCTCTTCTTATAGTCCTTGCTAATCTATAGTTTAAATAGTAAAGTTAACCTATATAGTTAACAGTAAAGTTAACTACTAATTAGTATTAGTAACACTAAGGGATAAGTTAATATAGTTAACTATATATATTAGTAGTAATTAATAAATAATAAGGGTAACTATAGTTCTCTATTATATATAAAGAAAAGAAGGATAATTATTATAGGTTAGTTAGTTAAATAACTAACTTATTGCCTATAAATCCTTAGAGAATCTATAGCTAAATATCTAAGGATTTGCTAGTAATAAGTTATTAGGGTTAACCTAATAACTCTAATATTTATCTATAATAGTTAATATTATAATAATATAGTTATAAGTAATATAAAGTATATTATAATATATAAATATTTAGAATATTATATTATAAGATATTTAAAGTAAATATAGAATATAAGTCTTAATATAAAGAAGTACTATACTTTACTAGAATATAATTATTATTCTAGTATTACTATATATATTAACTTTAACTTTATATTATATATATTATTTTTTAAAAAAAAAGATAAAAAACTTAAAATCTTATAATTATTATAAAACTTATATATTTCCTAATGTTAGTAGAGGAGCTTATAGGTTATATAACCTACCTCTACCTCCTTCTTGGCTAGCCTCTGCCTACTGTAGGCAGCCTACTCCTAGTTAGCTTTATATTATAGTTATTACTAATACAATAGTATTACCTTACTTTACTGCTCCTATAGGTTATAAGGCCTAGGTTAATACTAATTAATTTTCTTTATAATTAATTAATTAGCTACCTTTGCTTCTTCTTTTTTAATAGTCTATAGTAATATCTATAAAACGTTATAGTTACTGCCTATATTACTGTTAACTACCTATCTACTATAGTTATATTACCTTATAATAATAATAAGTAATAAAACTTAAAATATTACTCTTACTTTACTTTTACCTTTACCTATATCCTCTTTTACTTAGACATTAAATAAACAGTAGTAATTTATATAATAATTTAGATATACCCCTTATCTTATAAAGAAAATATATAAAGTTTAATATATTATTAGGCTACCTATAGTCTAGGGGAGACTTTTATCTATATTATATATATTATCCTTCTTTACATTAGTAATTAACTACTATTATAGCTAATAAGGTTAACTACTAAATAGTTATATAGTCTTTCCTTAAGCTAAAGGGGGAGTTAAACTAGTTATAATAGTAAGTCCTTGTTAATATATTACTTTATACTACTAAAGTTAAGAAATATATTAATTATAAAGTCTTTTAACTAGTAATTAACACTAACAAGTATAAGAATTAAGAAAATAAATATAATACTACCTATAGTATTATTATTAGCACTTATAACCTTATAATTATTAAGCTCTTTAATATAGGATAAGTTAATAATAGTAACTTATATACTCTTATAAAAACACTTAAGAAGTTTATCCCTAAGGTATCTAAAGATACTATTACTGCCTTTATTAATAAGTTTAGTAAAGGTAATACCTAAGACTATAAAACCCTTTATAATACCTTTATAAGGGTTTAATACCTCTAAAGCTATATTACTAGCCTTTATAGTAAAAACTTTAACTACTATTAGGCTATTCTTATACTTAACTACTTTAAGGTATAACTACTAGATACTTATAAATACTATACTAATAATAATAAAATATTTACCTAGGCAAAGGTTATTAAGACTATTTATACTTTTACCTAAGATAAAGAATAAAAAATAAGACTTATTATATACTATAAGAATACTACTAATTTAATAGTAACCTCTTCTAGTGCTAACTAGGGTACTACTTTTACTAAGAATATTACCTATAGTAGTTTTTACTTTTATTATAAAAAGAACTACCTTACTATAAAGTATTAAACTATTTACCTAGAGCTAGTTCTTATTAATTACTTTTATTATAATACCTTTTTTATCTATATAACTAAGTATATTTATAATAAGGATTATAAAAAAGGATTATTTAACTTATTATTAACCTTTATTTTTATTAAAGAAGCCTTAGGTACTCTTAGTAGCTTCTTTATTACTAGCCTAGCTATAAAGCCTAGCTATATAGTATATATAGTTATTAATAATAAAGTTATTACTACCTTTAATATTATACTAGATTTAGGCTATTTTAACCTAGTGTTTAACTTATTAACTTACTTTATATCCTATATAGTCTATAGTAACCTTTAACCTTTTACTACTATAAATAGTAATTAAGTGTATCTAGAGGGCAGTAGCACTATTTTCTTCTAGACAAAGGATCTAGCTAACTTAACTTAGACTATTAACTAGACTATTAAAGATATTAAGTATAGCCCTCTTAGCCTAGCTAATCTTCTTAGCCTAGGTAAGTTATATAAGGTAAGCATTAAATATAATTATACTACTACTTATATTATTAACACTAAATCTAAGGCCTATTTAGCTATTATTAAATAGATTTTAGATATCTATATCTTTTATATAACTAATAGCTTAACTATACCTATAGTAATTACCCTTAGATTAGCTATAGTTAAAGGCAAGTACTAATTAACCCTTAAGATAATATATTACTAACTTATTTATACTTATCTATTATAGGTTATTAAGGCCTACTATTAAGTAAGTATATAATTTATATAAGTAAAAATTAATAACTTTTACTATAAGGCCTACTACTTAGCTAAATCTATAGAGCTTATTAGCTATAATACTTTATTACCTTTTACTTTTATAGGTAAAAAAATCTATTTTAACCTTATTAAGGTTAAACCTCTTTTTAAACTTAGTATATAATATACCTTTTACTTTCTTAACTATTATAGTAGTTATTACTAGCTTACTTTATTAAAAACCTATTACTATAAGGTTATTCTTAATACTATTAAGAAGTTTAGTACTATATTTACTAATATAATAGGTCTCTTAATTAAAGGTTAAATATATAATAATATACCTAAGCTTAAGAAAGTACTTTATAACCTTTTCTTTAAAGGCACTTAACTTTACTTAACTACTACTTATACTTTATTAATAAATAGTATAATTAAATATACTAGCTATACTCTTATAAAAGCTACCTATACTTTACTTATTAATAATAGCCTACTAAAGGATCTCTAGGACTATACACTTAATACTATAGTCTAGATCCTTAACCTACTACTATAGTTAACTAAGGGTAAAATAAGCCCTTATAAGATTATTACCTATAAGCTTAACCTTACTACTAACTAAGAACCTCCTTAAATTAAATACCTTTATACCTTTAGTTATATTATATATATATATAAAAAGGGTAGTAAGTGCCCCCTTTGTTCTATAAAAATAGAACTTTATATAATAAAAGGTTACCTTATTAACTATAGCTCTTTATATAGTTATATTTACTATATCTATATCCTTAATTAGAAGTAAGTTATCTATTACTATAATATTTATTTTTATAAAGAAAAAAAGAAGACTATTCTTTACCTTATTACTAATATAAATATCTTAGTAAATACTAACTATAATATACTTTTTAATAAGCTTAACCTCTAGATTTAGTTTCTTAGCTAAGTTCTTAATTTTTACCTACTAGTTACTAAGGCCTTATAAAACTAGTAGGCTAACTAAACTAATAGTAGTACTATTAATAGTAAGTATATTAATAATACTACCTATATAACTTTACTTCTAGAGGATACTACTATATCTACTTTATTATTTACTAATAAATAGCTTATAAATAAATAACTAGATAAATAAGATAATACTTTTACTAATAATAAGTTTTATAAGGTTATTTAATAAGAGGCTAACTATCTTCCTCTAGTTATAGAAGAGAATAAGCTAGACCTTATTATTAAGGCCTTTACTACTATATCTACTACTAAGTATATTACTACTAGTTACCTATACTATACTAGTGTAGTAAAGCTACCTAGCTACTATTATAAGATAGTAAGTATTTAAAACTACAAGAAAAAAGTATATCTTTTAGCTAATATTTAAGTATACTAAGATAGTTAAGGTTACTTTATTAGTACTTTTATAGTAGCTATATTATTAAAGGTACTACTTACTAGTTATAATATACCTACTACCTTTAAGAAAGCAAAGAAAGGCCTATACTAGCACTATTAGAAATAGGCCTATAATACTAAGATTTAGTAGTTTAATAATAAGAAGGTGTATACCTTTATTAACCCCTTAACTAAAGCTAAAGTGCTACTAGGTAAATAAGTATTTAATATTAAAACTAATATAAGTAATAAAATTATATACTTTAAGGCCTAATAAGTAGTCTATAGTAACTTTAAGTAAAGTAATTAGTTATTATAAGAAGTATATATAGCTATAGCTACTACTACTACTATTTACCTCTTTTTTACTATTATTACTCTTTATAGATTAAAGTATAAGATATATAACTTTAATACTACCTTTTTTACTACCCTTATTTCTACTAGTACTAACGTCTATATTAAATAACCTACTATTTATACTACTACTAACAACAAGGTCTAGTTACTCTAAAAGGCCCTCTATAGTCTATATAAGTTACTACTATAGTAGTTTATACTTATTAAGGGCCAGAGTTCTAAAAAAAAATACAAGGTTTCTATACAAGTGTTAAGACCTTTATAGTGTAGTAAAAAAGTATTAGTAATTATATAGGCTTATATAAGCTATATAAAAATAAAGTAAAATAAGGTTTAGATAAAACTTTTTTGTCTTAATTTATTAATATTTTTATTTCCTTTTTAGGAAATAGCCCCACTTTTCTATTCTAGTTTTAAGAAATCTATTTTTAGTATAGGCACTAACATGTATTATATAGTGCTAGGCAAAAAATACAATACAAATACAAGTTATATTTACTAGTATATCTTAGTATATAGTTACTAAAAATAGACACTATATTAGATAACCCTTATAATAATCTTAAGATCTATAATATATATTAATTATATAATTTAATATTTATAACTTAGTCTAAAAAGCCTTGTATTTTAAAAAAAATACAAATTCTATATAAAATACACTTTTAAATCTCTGTTAAAGGCAAAATAGAGAAAATTAGCTTTTAGCTAGTTAAAGAGAAAATCTACCTCTTCTATAACAAGGACCTTAATGCCTACGCCTTAATATATATTAATAATAATATAGTAGCTACACCTACTACTAAGACAACTAGGAAGGTATATAATATACTTACTAAGGTCTACTTACTAAAAGACCTTAGTAAGGCCTCTTAGTTTCTTAGCTTTTAGATTTAGTGTTCTACTACTAATAAGATTTATATTAATTAATATAAGTATACTAAGGGTATACTTTATTACTTTAGTTATATTAACCTCTAGCTAGTTAAAACCTTATTACTTACTAACTAGGACCTCCTTGTTACTTAGAACAAGGATAACTACACTAAAGCTAACTAATAACTCTATATTAAATAGACTCACTACTTTAACTAGTTAGCTACTAGTATACGCCTAGATATTACTTTTGTAGTTAGTAAGCTCTCTTAGGCTAATACTAGCCTATTACTTACCTATTAGGCAGCTATTAAGTACCTTTTTTACTACCTTAAAAGTAGTTATATTATCTACTTTACTAGCTTACTAGTAGCCTAGAAGTCTAAGTAATAGACCTTTATTACTTTAAGCTTTACTAAGGTAGAGTTTATTAACCTTATACTAGTAGTAATTACTATAAAGTAGATTTATTACTATACTAAATAGCTCCTTAGCTAACTACTAAATACTTTAACTATTTTCTTTACTAATAGTGCTAATATAATAGTTAATATTATAAATCCTCTTAATAAAGTATAAACTTAAAGTATTAATATTTAATATAAATAAATAATCTAAGAGGTTTATACTTATAAGAATATTACCTTTTAACTTATTTATAGCACTAAGATAGCTACTAATAGCCTTATAAAGGCGCTAGCCTTAAATAAATATAAGGATTTTATTAGACTACTAGGTATAGTAAATAAATTAGATTAATAGGTTATATAAGAATATAGGTAAATTATATAGATAATAAATTATATAGTTTATAGTTTATATAGGCTTATTAGTATATAGATAAATTATTACTAGACTAATAAGTAAATTACTAGCCTTTTACTAAAGTTATTATATACTTTAAAAACTCCTTAGATTTAGAGGATTTAAGGTTAAGTAGTTATTTACTACTATTGTTATAATATACAGGAGTAGGCTAGCAAAGCCTAAGGGGGAGTATTAGTAGAGGAGCCTATAGGTTATATAACCTACCTCTACCTCCTTCTTAGCTAGCCTTTGCCTACTATAGGTAGCCTACTCCTAGTTAGTAATATATTATAGTTATTACTAATATTAATAGATATTACTTTACCTTACTACTTCTATAATTATTAATATTACTTATATAATTAGTACTACTTTTATAATAATTACTAACTACTTTAAGCTACTATAAATACCTATAATACTTTATACTAACTTATACTTACTTTATAAGTGCCTTATAAAACTTAGTACTATAAAAGAGAAGTAACTTATAATAAATATTATAGCCTTTTACTAGTTATATAAACGCTATAAAATTTATAAGATATAGTAGATTTATAGTAGTAATAACTTAGTAAATAGATTTCTAAAGTTATTACTAAATAATATATTAAAGAAGCTAGTTAGTAATAAGTAGTTAGAGATATAAATAAATAAATAGGTTTCTTATATATAATAGACTATATAAGTAAAAAGTATTAAATACTTTTTAGCTTCTTGTTTTTATTATATTTTTTAGCTATTCTTTTAGATATAAATAATAGGGGATTTTTAGTATTATAGAAAGTTACTAGTGTTATAATATTAACTATTATAAATAAATATTAGAGTTATTAAGTTAACCCTAATAACTTATTACTAGTAAATCCTTAGATATTTAGCTATAGATTCTCTAAGGATTTATAGGTAATTAGTTAGTTATTTAACTAGTTAACCTATAATAATTATCCTTTTTTTCTTTATATATAATAGAGAACTATAGTTACTTTTATTATTTATTAATTACTACTAATATATATAGTTAACTATATTTACCTATCCCTTAGTGTTACTAATATTATTAACTTAAAAAGTATAACTATATATTTAAAATAACTATATTTAGTCTAGAATACTATTTTTAATAGTCTTTTTTTTAATATTAATATAGTAGTATATATTATAAATATCTACCTTTAAGATTTATTTTACTTTCTAAAGCCTATCTAATAGCTTATTAATTATAAAAGTAGTAAAGTAAGGTAATATTTATTAATATTAGTAATATATAGCTAACTAGAAGTAGGCTACCTATAGTAGGCAAAGGCTACCTAAGAAGAAGGTAGAGGTAGGTTATATAATCTATAGGCTCCTTTACTAACACTTCCCCTTAGGCTCTACTAGCCTACTCCTATATACTATAATAATAGGGGTAAATAACTACTTAACCTTAAATCCTCTAAATCTTAGGAGTTTTTAAAGTATATAATAACTTTAGTAAAAGGCTAGTAATTTACTTATTAGTCTAGTAATAATTTATTTATATACTAATAAGCCTATATAATCTATATAACTTATTATTTATATAATTTATCTATATACCTATATAACTTATTAATCTAAACTATTTACTATACTTAGTAGTCTAATAAAATCCTTATGTTTATATAAGGCTAGTGCCTTTATAAGGCTATTAGTAGCTATTTTAGTACTATAAATAAGTTAAAGAGTAATATTCTTATAAGTATAAACCTCTTAGATTATTTATTTATAGTAGACATTAATACTTTAAGTTTATACTTTATTAAGGGGATTTATAACGTTAACTATTATATTAGCACTATTAGTAAAAAAGATAATTAGAGTATATAATAGTTAGCTAAAAAGCTATTTAGTATAGTAATAAATCTACTTTATAGTAATTACTATTAGTATAAGGTTAATAAACTTTACTTTAGTAAAGCTTAAAGTAATAAAGGTTTATTACTTAGACTTCTAGGCTACTAATAAGCTAGTAAAGTAAATAATATAACTACTTATAACTACTTATAATAGGTAATTATTAATAAAAGAAGTATTTACTATAGTATAAAGGCTAACGTTAGTAAAAAGGTTAAGTCTACTAAATAAGATACTATAATAAGTAGTGCCTTTAAGGTAGTAAAAAAGGTACTTAATAGCTACTTAATAAGTAGATAATAGGCTAGTATTAGCCTAAGAGAGCTTACTAACTATAAAAGTAATATCTAGGTGTATACTAGTAGTTAACTAGTTAAGGTAGCTAGTCTATTTAATATAGAGTTATTAGTTAGCTTTAGTATAGTTATCCTAATTCTAAGTAATAAGAAGGTCTTAGTTAGTAAGTAATAAGGTCTTAACTAGCTAAAGGTTAATATAACTAAAGTAATAAAGTATACCTTTAGTATACTTATATTAATTAATATAAATCTTATTAGTAATAGAATACTATATCTAAAAGCTAAAAAACTAAGAGGCCTTACTAAGGTCCTTTAGTAAGTAGACTATAGTAAGTATATTATATATCTTCTTAGTTATTTTAGTAGTAGGTGTAGCTACTATATTATTATTAATATATATTAAGGCGTAGGTATTAAGGTCCTTATTATAGAAGAAGTAAATCTTTTCTTTAACTAGCTAAAAGCTAATTTTCTTTATTTTACCTTTAATAAGTATAAACTACTATAGTAGTAACTTATATAGACTATAGAAAGCCTTTTAGAGTAACTAGACCTTATTATTAGTAGTAGTATAACTAGTAGGTTATTTAATATAAACATTAATACTAACTAGAATAAAGGCAGTAAAAAGGTAGTTATTAGAATAATTAGGATCCTTAATATCTAGGTAAATCTAGGTAGATATCCTACTAAGATATCTAGAACTAGAATAACTAGGACACTAGTTATAGCCCCTATATATATTGCCTATCTAGCTAGACCCCCTCTTCTAGATTCCTTCTACTCTTTAGGCAATAGTACATAATTAATTAAAGATCTATTACTCTAACTAGCTAGAAGGCTTTACTGTTATTAGTAGACTACCTGTTATACTAACACTAATTAGTGTTTAGTTTTACTATAATAGTCTAGCTAGCTATTATAGTAGAATTTACTATAGATTAGTAAAGTTACTTATAGAAGAGGTAACTATTACTAATTAACTATTTATATACCTAGAGTAAGTAAAGACTAAAAAACGCCTCTATAAATACCCTTACTATAATATTACACTAATTACTTATTAATAAGTTAATTAATAGATCTATAACTAGTCCTTTTACCTAGTAAAAACCTTATTAATTTATATTCTTAACTATATAAGCTTTATTACCTTTAGAGAAGCACTTTTTACTATAAAAAACCTCTTAATTTATACACTAAGAAAACTAGTAAGAAAATTATATATTTACCTTTATTTCTGCGTAGCTAACCTAGCCTTACTTATTAATATACTATTAGACTATTAAGTAGTTAAATAAAAGGTAATTAAATATTTAAATAAAAGGCTATTAAATAGTTAAATTATTAAATAGTTAAATAAATAGTTAAATAGATATATAGGTAAAGGTTTAGTTTATAAAACAAAGTTACTAGTATTAAAATAATTAGTATCTTTAATATCTAGGTAGATCTAGGTAGATATCTTACTAGGATATCTAGAACTAGAACAACTAGGACACTAGTTATAGCCCCTATATATATTGCCTATTTAGCTAGACCTCCTCTTCTAGATTCCTTTTACTCTTTAGGTAATAGTAGATAATTAATTAAAGATCTATTACTTTAACTAGCTAGAAGGCTTTACTGTTATTAGTAGACTACCTATTATACTAACACTAATTAGTGTTTAGTTTTACTATAATAGTCTAGCTAGCTATTATAGTAGAATTTACTATAGATTAGTAAAGTTACTTATAGAAAAGGTAACTATTACTAATTAACTATTTATATACCTAGAGTAAGTAAAGACTAAAAAACGCCTCTATAAATACCCTTACTATAATATTACACTAATTACTTATTAATAAGTTAATTAATAGATCTATAACTAGTCCTTTTACCTAGTAAAACCTTATTAATTTATATTCTTAACTATATAAGCTTTATTACCTTTAGAGAAGCACTTTTTACTATAAAAAACCTCTTAATTTATACACTAAGAAAACTAGTAAGAAAATTATATATTTACCTTTATTTCTGTGTAGCTAACCTAGCCTTACTTATTAATATACTATTAGACTATTAAGTAGTTAAATAAAAGGTAATTAAATATTTAAATAAAAGGCTATTAAATAGTTAAATTATTAAATAGTTAAATAAATAGTTAAATAGATATATAGGTAAAGGTTTAGTTTATAAAACAAAGTTACTAGTATTAAAATAATTAGTATCTTTAATATCTAGGTAGATCTAGGTAGATATCTTACTAGGATATCTAGAACTAGAACAACTAGGACACTAGTTATAGCCCCTATATATATTGCCTATCTAGCTAGACCTCCTCTTCTAGATTCCTTTTACTCTTTAGGTAATAGTAGATAATTAATTAAAGATCTATTACTTTAACTAGCTAGAAGGCTTTACTGTTATTAGTAGACTACCTACTATACTAATAGTAGTATTAAAGTTATATATCTTATACTTTAATCTATAAAGAGTAATAATAGTAAAAAAGAAGTAAATAGTAGTAGTAGTAGTTATAGCTATATATACCTCTTATAATAACTAATTACCTTACTTAAAGTTACTATAGACTACTTATTAGGCCTTAAAGTATATAATTTTATTATTTATATTAGTTTTAATATTAAATACCTATTTACTTAGTAGTACTTTAGCTTTAGTTAAGAAGTTAATAAAGGTATATACTTCTTTATTATTAAACTACTAAATCTTAGTATTATAGGCCTATTTCTAATAGTACTAGTATAAGCCTTTCTTTACCTTCTTAAAGGTAGTAAGTATATTATAACTAGTAGGTAGTACCTTTAATAATATAGCTACTATAAGGGTACTAATAAAGTAACCTTAACTATCTTAGTATACTTAAATATTAGCTAAAAGATATACTTTTTTCTTATAGTTTTAGATACTTACTATCTTATAATAGTAGCTAGGTAGCTTTACTACACTAGTATAATATAGGTAACTAGTAGTAATATACTTAGTAGTAAATATAGTAGTAGAGGCCTTAATAATAAGGTCTAGCTTATTTTCTTTTATAACTAGAGAAAGGTAGTTAGCTTTTTATTAAATAACCTTATAAAACTTATTATTAGTAAAAGTATAGTCTTATTTACTTAGTTATTTATTTATAAGCTATTTATTAGTAAGTAATAAAGTAAGTATAATAGTGTCCTCTAGGGGTAAAGTTATATAAGTAGTATTATTAATATACTTACTATTAATAGTACTACTATTTATTTAGTTAGCCTACTAGTTTTATAAGGTCTTAGTAACTAGTAAGTAAAAATTAAGGACTTAGCTAAAAAACTAAATCTAGAGGTTAAGCTTATTAAAAAGTATATTATAATTAGTATTTACTAGAATATTTATATTAGTAATAAGGTAAAAAATAGTCTTTTTTTTCTTTTTATAAAAATAAATATTATAGTAATAAATAACTTACTTTTAATTAAAGATATAGATATAGTAAATATAACTATATAAAGAGCTATAACTAATAAAGTAACCCTTTATTATATAGGGCTTTATTTTTATAGAATAAAGAGGACACTTACTACCCTTTTTATATATATATATAATATAACTAAAGATATAAAGGTATTTAATTTAAGAAGGTTCTTAGTTAGTAGTAAGGTTAAGCTCTTAGGTAATAATCTTATAAGGGCTTATTTTACTTTTAGTTAACTATAGTAAAAGGTTAAGGATCTATACTATAGTATTAAGCGTATAGTCCTAGAGATTCTTAAGTAGGCTATTATTAATAAGTAAAGTATAAGTAGCCTTTATAAGGGTGTAACTAGTATATTTAATTATACTATTTATTAATAAAGTATAAGTAATAGTTAAGTAAAGTTAAGTACTCTTAAAAAAAAGATTTTAAAGTACTTTCTTAAGCTTAGGTATATTATTATATATTTAACCTTTAATTAAGAGACCTATTATATTAGTAAATATAGTACTAAACTTCTTAATATTATTAAAAATAACCTTATAGTAATAGGCTTTTAATAAAGTAACCTAGTAATAACTACTATAATAGTTAAAAAAGTAAAAAGTATAGTATATACTAAGTTTAAAAAAGGTTTAACTTTAATAAGGTTAAAATAAATTTTTTACTTATAAAATAAAAAGTAATAAAGTATTATAGCTAATAAGCTTTATAGATTTAGCTAAGTAGTAGGCCTTATAGTAAAAGTTATTAATCTTTACCTATATAAACTATATACTTACTTAATAATAGGCCTTAATAACCTATAATAAATAAGTATAAATAAGTTAGTAATATATTATCTTAAGGGTTAGTTAGTACTTATTTTTAACTATAGTTAAGCTAAAGGTAGTTACTATAGGTATAGTTAAGCTATTAGTTATATAAAGAATATAAATATTAAAGATCTATTTAATAATAGCTAAATAGGACTTAGATTTAGTATTAATAATATAAGTAAAAGTATAGTTATATTTAATATCTACTTTATATAACTTACCTAGGCTAAAGAGATTAGCTAGGCTAAGAGGACTATACTTAATATCTTTAATAGTCTAGTTAATAGTCTAAGTTAGGTTAACTAGATCCTTTGTCTAAAAGAAAACAGTACTACTGCCCTCTAGATATACCTAATTACTATTTACTATAGTAAAAGGTTAAAGGTTACTATAGACTATATAAAATATAAAGTAAGTTAATAAGTTAAATATAAGGTTAAAGTAGCCTAAGTCTAGTATAGTATTAAAGTAGTAATAACCTTATTATTAATAGCTATATATACTATATAGCTAGGCTTTATAGCTAGGCTAGTAATAAAAAGCTACTAAGAGTACCTAAGGCTTCTTTAATAAAAACAGAGGTTAATAATAAGTTAAATAATACTTCTTTATAATCTTTATTATAAATATACTTAGTTATATAAGTAAAAAAGTATTATAATAAGAATAATTAGTAAAAACTAGCTTTAGGTAAGTAGTCTAGTACTTTATAGTAAAGTAGTTTTTTTATAATAAAGGTAAAAACTACTATAGGTAATATTCTTAGTAAAAGTAGTACCTTAGTTAGTACTAAAAAAGTTACTATTAGATTAGTAGTATTTTATAATATATAATAAGTCTTATTTTTACTCTTTATCTTAGGTAAAGTATAAATAGTCTTAATAACCTTTACTTAAGTAAATATCTTATTATTATTAGTATAGTGCTTATAGGTATCTAGTAGTTATACCTTAAAGTATTAAGTATAAGAATAGCCTAATATAGTTAAAGTTTTTACTATAGAGACTAGTAATATAGCTTTAGAGGTACTATACTCTTATAAAGGTATTATAAAGGGTTTTATAGTCTTAGGTATTACCTTTACTAAACTTATTAATAAAGGTAGTAATAGTATCTTTAGATACCTTAGGAATAAACTTTTAAGTTTTTTATAAGAGTATATAAGTTACTATTATTAACTTAGCCTATATTAAGAAGCTTAATAATTATAAGGTTATAATACTAATAATAATACTATAAGTAGTATTATATTTATTTTCTTAATTCTTATACTTATTAGTATTAATTACTAGTTAAAGAACTTTATAGTTAATATATTTTTTAACTTTAGTAGTATAAAGTAATATATTAACTAAGACTTACTATTATAACTAGTTTAACTCTCCTTTAAGCTTAGGGATAAACTATATAACTGTTTAGTAGTTAACCTTATTAGCTATAATAGTAGTTAATTACTTATATAAAGAAAGATAATATAATATAGAGAAGAGTCTCCCCTAGACTATAGGTAGCCTAATAATATATTAAACTTTATATATTTCCTTTATAGAATAAAGGGTATATCTAAATTATTATATAAATTACTGCTTATTGTTAGACGTCTAAGTAAGAGGGGATATAGGTAGAGGTAAGAGTAGAGTAGAAGTAATGTTTTAAGTTTTATTACTTATTATTATTATTAAGAGGTAATATAACTAAATAGTTAGAACAGTAATATAGGCAGTAACTATAATATTTTATAGATATTACTGTAGACTATTTAAAAAAGCAAAAAAGAAGGGGCAAAGGCAGCTAATTAATTAATTATAAAGAAAATTAATTAGTATTAACCTAGGCCTTATAACCTATAGGAGTAGCAAAGTAAGGTAATATCTGTTAATATTAGTAATATATAGCTAACTAGAAGTAGGCTGCCTACAGTAGGTAAAGGCTGCCTGAGAAGGAGGTAGAGGTAGGTCACGTGACCCATAGGCTCCTCTACTAACATTAATTAAGAATAATAAATACTAATTCTTTATAGTAACCTTATTAAGGCCTTAATAACTTATATAAAAGTATATAGTACTATCTTTCTTTAGTATAAATAATATAGGTATTTTAGCTTTACTAGTAAATATAGTAATATATTTATTTATTAAGTTCTTAGTAAAGTATTAGTAAAGCTTCTTAAGCTACTTTTTATTTAATAAATAAATTAGCCTAAATAATAGCTTTTTTCTTAGCTTTAGGTTAATTATATATCCTATTTTATTATAGACCTATAGTCTTATTACTAAATCTTTATTAAAGGTTACTACTTTATTTTTAAGCTTCTTTAGGAAAGTATTTACTAGTTTTATTTTTACTAGTTTACTAACTTTATAAAAAATATAAATTATATATACTTACTTCTTATTTTTAACTATATTATAAGTAATTACTTTAGGCTTAGTAATAAAGATTACCTTATAGTACTACTTATTAGTAGCTATATTAATCTAGATACTTTTTTTAGCTTATAGACTATTTAAATATAAAAATATTAAGTAAGTGTTTTTTTATTTTATTTTAATAACTAGTTAGTAAATCTTCTATAGTTAACTTTAATTATTAATTAAGAAAAAGTTAACTAATAAGCTTTTTTTAACCTATTAGCTTTTTTATAAATACCCTAAGGGTTAGTATCTTTACCTTAGCTAGCTTAAGACCTAAATACTTTACTAGTTTACTACTAATAAAGTTTACTTTAGAGTATATATTTATTAATACTTTTATAACCTTTTTAGTATTCTTTTATAAAATAATTACTATACTAGTTATAGTTATCTTAATAAGTACTTTTATTATCTAAGGTATAAGTAAGTTAAGTATATTACTTATACTTACTTATTTTCTAAGGGGTAAAACTTTTAAATTCTTAGGCCTATTATAATATACTATACTATAGTAGATCTTTAGTCTAGTTGGTAATTAAATAGCCTACTATAACCTATACTATTAAACTTTTTCTTTAGGTATATAGTTATAAAATACTTCTTTTAGTTATAAATAAAATAGTACTTAAACTTTAGTTAACTCTTTAGTAACTAACTACTATATAACTAACTATTATACTAGTCTTTTTTTAACTAGTAGTATATTAAGTTTACTAGCCTAAAGTCTTTTAAGGTCTCTTTTTTTTAGTCTTTATACTAAGGTATAAGCCTTTATAGATACTTATTAGTAGTTATAAGGTACTTCTTATTATTTTTTATAACCTTTTACTAAACTTTTAGTCCTTTAGTAACTATAATTAATTAGCTTTATAGGCTATAATTCTTATATAAACAATAAGTACTTTTTATTAGATTATTTTATTTTATAATAAGTAAAATAACCTAAAGAAGTACTAGTAAGCCTTAGCCTTTAAGTCCTTTATATTTTTATACTAAGGTTATAGTATATTACTAACTACTTAGTAAAGTACTATAATAAAGTCTAGCTATTATATATTTCTATTTTTAAAGCTTTTACTAGTAGTTTTACTTCTAGGCCTCTAAGTTAATATACTTTTAGTAAATAAACACTAAGAAGTTATCTTAGACTAAAGGTTTAGTAAGCCTCTTTTTATAGTTATACTATTATATTTATATAATAAAGATACTTTAATAAGGCCTATTTAACTTATTACTTTATAGTACTCCTAGATAAAGCCTATTAGCTACCTTTATAGTATTAATCTAATTTATTACTTAGGTACTTATAGATTTTTTCTTAGAAGTCTATAGTTATAAAATAAAGGTTTCTTATATTCTTTTTTACTAAATTACTATACTAGTTAGTTAGTAAGCTTTTATAAAAGTACTTATAATACTTTTATTCTTTTAGTATTTTTAACTATAGTGTTTATAGTTTCTTAGAAGTATAATATTATTACCTATATAAGGTTAAAACCTCTTAACTTTATATAATTATACTAACGCTTTAACTACTCTATAACTATTTATTAATAAAGGCTTTATTACTAACTATTAGTAAGTCTAGTGTATTTAGGCCTTATAATAGTAACCTTTCTTATACTTCTTCTTTATTAGGTCCTTATATAAACCTTTCTAATAATAATAGTTAGTCTTTACCTTTAATTAAGTATATTAGGTACTTAGCTATAGATAGCTATAGCTTGTTTACACTAGTAGTATATTAACAATAGGTTAGTAAGTAATTAGTATATCTACTATTATTCTAATCTATTTTACCTATACTAGTTACTTAAGAGAGATAAAAGCTTAAGAATTATAAGATAATAGCTATAGGCACTTAACTAGGTAAGGCTTAATAGTAAGTATTAGTGTATTATAAGACTTAAGCTTATAAAGCCTAGATAATAAAGGCTTTACTACTAGAAAACTAGATAGTAAGGTAAAGCACTAGAGGCTTAGTAATCTATAGCTAAGACCTATAGCTATTATATAATAGCACTAGTAAAGAGAAGTAATAATTAAAACATAGGTCTTATATTATTTAAAAGCTAATTCTTAACCTAGCTATTACTAGTCTTTTACTAAGGGGTTAGCACCTTTTTAATATTATATTTATTTAGCCTTACTAAGTAAAACGCTTACTAAACTATATTAAGAATAATATTCCTTTAACCTACTAGGTCTACCTAGGACTTTAGGGTAATTACCTATTGTCTTATAATAATTATATCCCCCTCTTATGTAACTATCCTAGTTATACTATACTAGCCTTAATCTAGTATATCCTTAAAAAGGTTTAGTTAGCCTATTAGCTGTCTATAGGGCCCTTTATGCCCCTCCTTAGAGCTACCTCTCTAAGCTTTACCCCTTTATTATTTATTTACTTTTATAAACTTTATCTTTTTTTTTTTATTATAGCCTTTTATTAAGTTCTTATACTATTATTACTGCTTTTTTTTTTCTTTTGCTAGTGTTTTATTAGATTATTAATTTATTTTTCTTTTTCTTTTTAGATTTTTAATAACTAATTCTTAATAAATAATAACTAATATAATAGTAAAACTTAGCTAATTCTTTAAATTATAAAAAAGGAATTTATAGTACGCTAGCACTAATCCTTTAATAACTTATCTTAATTAAGCTATTTATAATTAGGCTATATATTAGGAGTAATTAGCTAGACTTTACTATACTTAAGCTAATATTACTATAACTTACTTCTTTTTATTAGTAATTAACTAGCTATTTTAATATATTTATATTCTAATAGGTCTACTAAACTACTTATAAGGTAAGCCCTCTTATTTAAAATAGTAAATATAAAGATACTAGTAATAAATATAACTTTTTATCTTTTAATAGTTTTAGATTAACTTATTACTTATTAAAATATAATAATAATATAAATAGTAACTAAAGTAAAAGTAACTCCTGTTGTCCTTCTCCCTTTAGTCTTAACTAGTGTTCTCTTAGCCTTTTACTATCTATTATACCCTAGGACTATAACCTTGCCCTACTAGGTTCCTAAGGCTCTAATAAACGCTAAGGATAAAATTAGTGTAAATAATCCTAATAATAAGGTTACCTAACTCCCTAATCTCCTAGTAATAACCTACTAAATAAGATCTAAATCCTAATCCCCTTCTAGAGGACTAGTTTTATTATATTAGCCCTATATATATTATATTTATACTACTATTAAGGAGTAAAGGCTAGGTGTACTCTTACTAATACTCCCTAATCCTAGACTATTAATTACTTTTAATAATAGTACTAAATATATATAATATACTACTTATACTAATAGCTATATACTAGTACCTAGGTTTCCCTCTTTATTTAGTAGGCTTTTACTAATATTTATTTATTTAGTATACTACTATAATCCTAGGTAATTACTAGGACACTATAAATATTTTTATAGTACTAGGCAGTTTAATTTAGGCTAATAAGTTTATAGCTATTTATAAGCCTATCTTTACTATTTAGTAACTTTCCTAGATAACTTAGCTACTTTAGATATTTAGTACTAAAAGGCTTAGTACTAGCTAGTATTAAAGAATCTTTTTATATTTATTTTTTTTATATTTACTAGGCTTTACCTAACTTATTACTATAGAATAACTTTTTTAAGGTTAAAATACCTCTATTACCTACTATAAACTAGTGTTTAAACGCTATAATTAGATCTACTATAGGCACTTTAATTTACTTCTACTTTATATAGTAAGTATTACTTTTTACTTATAAAACCCTATAAATATTTACTAATTATTAACAAAGACTACTAAAATAACCTTTACTTCTTTAAGTAATTAAGGCTATATTATATAGTAAATATATAAGTATAAAGTATATAATAATATAGTTTATATTATCTATAATAAGGCTAAAGAACTTATTACTTACTGTTCTTTTACTAGGACCTTAGCTATAATTTACTCCTAAATTAAGGGTTTTAATTATAGTTTATAGTAGCACTAGATATACCTTAAGTATACTGCTCCTTAGGTTTCTTATTTTATTTTTTAAGGTAGGTTTCTAGGCTAGTTTAGGTTTAGTTATTTTTATTTAAGTATACCCTTAGGTACTATATTATTAGGCCTATTAGTTCTTCTAGATTTACTTAAGATTTAGCTTTATTATTACCTAGTAGTAATTAATCTTTATACTTTTAGTTCTTTTTTACTTAGCTTTCCTTATATTCTTTTATTACTTCTTATACTAATTCTATATTATTACTACTAACCTATAAGTTATACTTAGATAGCTAGCCTATTTACTTAACTAGGTAAAATATTTTTCCTTTATAATATAGTAGTTAATAATATAGTCTAGTTCTTACTCTAGATTATCTTCCTCTAGGTTAAAGAACAGTAGGCTTTAGTTACTTTATAGCTTTCCCTCTAAGGCTTTAATAAGCTAATATAGAAAACGTTATATATCTATAAGTACTTCTTAAGTAACACTAATAATAAGCTTATTTACCTATAGCCTATAATACCTAAAATAGTCTAATAAACTTAAGTACTAATTTACACTATATAGCTTTAAACTATAAGTTCTTTATAGATAATAGAACTAAATCTCCTTATTTAAATACTATAGGTTTATAACGTTTATTATAGCTTTTTACTTACCTTTTAATAGCTTATTACTATACTTATACTAAATCTAGTTATAACTTATATAACTTCTCTAGGTAATCTTAGACGCCTTATACTTTTCTCTCTTAAATCTTGTCCTTAAGATTTAGGTAAAACTCTAGTAAGTACCTTAATAAGGCCTAGAAAAGGCTATATTTTATTATTATATTTTTAGTATTATTTACTATAAATTTTACTAATAGTAATAGATTAGGCTAATAAGACTTATTACTTATAATAAAACAGTATAAGTAATATTCTATAACTTATTTATAGCCTCTGTTTACTTATCTATTTATAAATAAAAAGCTATTAAAAGCCTCTTTTTAATCTTAGACTAGTAGTATAAGTTTAAGTAGTATTTACTTATAAACACTAATCCTTTATCTAATATAACCCTTATAGTACACTAAACCTAAGCTTTACCTTCTTATATAGTATTTTAGTAAGCTCTTCTATAGTAATTAATATACTTACTACTATATATATATATAGTACTTAGTAAAATAGTTAATAATTACTAGGATTATGTCTACCTTTTACCTCTTAGTCTATACTAAAGGTAAACCTATAATAAGGTCTATTAAGATCTCTTTAAAAGGCCTCTAAGGTAATAATAATAACTATAAAGTACTATATAGCTTATAGGTCTTAGCCTTTATACCTAGGTATATACTATAAGTATTAATATACTCCCTTATGTCTTACTTTAGCCTTTTCTACTAGAACTTTTACTAGATTAGCTCTATAGTCTTATCTTTACTAAAGTGTCCTACTAGTAAATTATTATAATAAAAAGAGATTATCTTCTCTCTTAAACTAGCCTCCTATAGAACTACTAACTAATCTATATAGAGAAGTAGACTATTCTTAATAGTCTAGTCTCCCTTTTTAGCTTTAGCTACTTTTTACTACTATTATATCTCCTTATTATCCTACTATAAATAGCTAATAGTTTTAACTAATAGCTCTAATATATCTTCTTAATAGGTATTTTCTTTTACTAATGCTTTTCTTACTTTACTTTAAGTTAAGACTTAGACTTTATAAACCCCTTAAACCTTAGTCTAATTTACTATATTCCACTATATTAGTGCTTTAAAGTAAAGATTATCTAATAGGTTAGTATTTACTACCCTTTTAGTATAATAATCTAGCCTTCTTAATAGTCTATCTATAAGGTTATACTTCCTCTTTTAATAATAAATAGTAAAGTTATATAAAGCTAGTATTATATACTATTTTACTTACTTACTATTTAGTTACTACTTACTTATAAAGTACTATAGATTATTATAATCTATTAAGACTTCTAGGGGTTTTACTACCCCTTTAATATAGTGTTACTATATTTTAAATAACTCTATAATTATAAGTATCTCTTAATCTAGGGTACTATAATTTAATTTAACCCCCTTAAACTTCCTTAACTAGAATATAACTAGGTGCTATAGTCTATCTTTATATAGCTATAATAGTATTCCTACTACTATATAACATAATATATTTATCTTAATTCTAGTTAGTAACTTAGGGTTAAAATAATAAAGAAGTAGTACTATTTTAAAGGCTAATAAAAGGTATCTAAATACTACCTATTCTCTAAGATTAAACTATACTTCTCTTAGCTTTTTACTACCCTTTATTCCCTTTAATAGGTCTAATAATAGGCTTATTATTCTTATAAAATCCTATATAAACCTATAGTAGAAATTATAAAACCTAAGAAAAACTTAGACTTCTTAATATATAGTAGGTTCTAGCTAAAAATATACTACTTCTACCCTCTTTAAGTCTATTAAAACCCTATTAATAGATAGAATAAACCTTAAGAACTCTACTTACTATTTATAAAATTTATACTTCTTTAGGTTAGTATATAATATATTATCCTTTAAGTGCTATAAGATTTTTAGTAAGTGTTCTATATAGGATTCTTTGTCTTTTAAAAAGATTAGAATATTATCTAGGTATATAATATAGAATATATCTATTAACCTTTCTAAAATAATATTAATAAGGTTCTAAAAGGTTACTAGAGTATTAGTTAAGCTAAATAGTATTACTATATACTTATATAACCTATAATAAGTCCTAAATATAGTCTTCTATTTGTCTTCCTTAGTAATCTAGACTCTATAGTAAGCATCTTTTAAGTTAATCTTAGAGAAGTACTTTATATCTATAATCCTATTAAGGATCTCTAAAATTAGAGGTAAAGAATAATAATTCTTTACTAAAACCTTATTTAGTCCTTAGTAGTCTATATATAAGTAAAAAGTACTATCTTTTTTTAGGATAAAGATTACTAATGCCTCTACTAAACTTTAAGACCTTTAAATATAACCTAATTATAGATTTTCTTTAATATACTTATAGAAAGTCTCTAATTCCTTTAGTAAAAGGGAGTAGATTAGCTTAAATAGTGCTTTTTTCTTTTCTATAATATTAATCTTATAATCTATAGGTCTCTTTAGTAGAATAGCTAATACACTATTTATACTAAAGATATCTTTTACCTTCTCTAACTTTTAAGGAATTATTAGAATTTTTATTATTATATTATTAAAATCCTTATCTAGTAGTAGTAATAACTTAGGTAAAGTTACTATAGTAAAAATATAGCTTTCTAATTATAATTACTTAGTAAACTTATATACCTTTAGTACTATTTAATCTTTCTAAGATATAACTTTAAACTACTATATTCTATTATAACCTTTTAAATAAATATTTATATCTTTAATTATAGCTATTAATAATAATATAGGGCTACCTTTTAGCCTTAGGTCTTAATTAATAGTAATATAGTCTTAAGTAAATTACTTAGTTATCCCCTAGGAATTAGTTACTATTAAAAAGACTTTATAGGCGCTATAGGTAGGCACTATTATACCCCCTAGCGCCTTTAAGACTAGAACACTTTATTTACTTTATTCTAATCCTATTTTCTTTATAAATTTATATAAGATAATATTATATTTTGCCCCTAAATCTAAATTAAGGAATAAATCTAGGGGTCCTTAATAGGTTTTAACCTATATTATAATATAAAAACACTATACTATTAAGAACATTAGATAAGATAAAGTAGTTAGGTCTACTTTATTTTTACCTTGTTTCCCTAAGGATTAAAAACAGGTTAAGATATAGTAGTAGGCCTATCTTACTTCTATCTAAGGCAAGTGTAGTCTTATAAAAAGTACTTTAGCTTATTATAATTATAGTATACCTTAGTAGGTTTTTATTATTTATAACTTTAGTTAGTAGTTATTATTAATGCCTTAAATTTAATAAGGCGTTTTTTCCTCTGTTTTTACTACCTTTTTAAATATACTTTAATAGTCTTTTAACCTATTATATTAACCCTTATACTCTCTAAGCTAGCTTTACTATTTCTATATACATTTTTAGTAGCTCTACTACTAATTTTTATACTTTATCTTAAAGTTTATTAGTTAATTAATAGTAAAACTCTAGGGCTTATTTTTTTCTAGTCTTTTATTAAATTCTTTTTTAAGAAAGTTAAGATATATATAAAATTACTTAGATCTTAGCCTTCCTTTTACCTTACTATAACTATAGAGTATATAATATTTAGCTCTTAATAGATAGTGTCCTTAAGAAAGTTTTAGTCTATTCTAAGAAATAATTAAAGTCCTTAGCTTTTTCTTTATTTTTCCCCTTTAGAAAGTTAATATATTAGTTCTATTTTACCTAGTATTTATTATCTATATTATCTTTTACTAAAATAATTCTTTTTTCTAGTTTTTTAAACTTTTAAAGTACACTAGTAATAAATATATATAAATTATTAATCTATGCCTTTTACTATTATAGGCTAGACCTTAACTTTAATTTACTTATTTCCTTAAGAGTATATTCTTTCTTACTACTTAACCCTAAAGTGTTAAAGTATTACTAGCCTTTTATTACTTAGGTAATTAATTTCTCTAGTTATAAAACTTCTAAATTTTTTATAGTTACTACTTTAATCTAACTCTTAAGCACCTAAATACACTTAAGGATAACTTAAAGGATTAAGCCTAATATAGCGCTTAGGCTACTCTACGCCTAGCTATTACTACTATTTCTAGGTATATATAGTATTAACTTAATAGCTTTTATTATATAAAATAAAAGATAAATAAGAAGAATTAGAATTATAATAGCACTAGTAAAAAAAAGTAATAATCTAAACATAGGTCCTATATTATTTAGAAGCTAATTCTTAACCTAGCTATTACTAGCCTTTTACTAGGGGGTTAGCACCTTTTTAATATTACGTTTATCTAGCCCTACTAGGTAAAACGCTTACTAAACTATATTAAGAATAATATTCCTTTAACCTGCTAGGTCTACCTAGGACTTTAAGGTAATTACCTATTATCCTATAATATTCTTATATAACTTTTTAACCTACTATAGTAGTAGCCTAGGCTATAGTAGTTATATTAACTATTTACTATACTAATTATTATATAGCTTTTTTATATAAATCTATTACTTTAGGTATATCTTCTTTAATTATAATAAGGTTAATATAGTACTTATACTTTAAAAAGAAGAGGCTTATACTAGTAGCTATAGTAATATAATTATTAATTAATAGTTATATTACTAGTAAGTACTATACCTAGTCTTCTTAGAAGTAACTTATATAGGTATATAGTATTACTTAGACTTCTTAATTAAACCTCTTAGTAGTACTATTACTTTATAGATAGTAAAAGGTACTAAGTTATTATATTATCTTAGTAAATATATAAAAGTAGTACTAAAAGTAGCTTATCTAGTTACTTTCTTAGGTACTTATTATACTCTTAGGTATACTATAAAAGTAAAAATAGTAATTTAGAAAGTATTCTATATAACTTTTTACCTCTATAGTTACTATAGCTTTAAGAGTTACTAATTTACCTAGTTAGTTAATAATAACCTATATATATTTAGCCTAGTCTAGCCTTAATATAAAGAGGTTAATAATAAAGTCTATTAATAAGTTACTTTAGAGGCACTCTAGTATACTAAATAGTTATAAAAGGCCCTTTTTTACTTCTTATTATACTTTACTACTATTATATATATTATAGTTATAAATAAAGTAGTATACTACTTATATTTACTCTAGCTAATAAAGCTAATATAATAGTATCTCTAGTGTACTATTATACCTTAAGTAGCTAGTTATAGTTAAGTTATAGCTTTATTAAATTAACTAGGTGTATAGGCTATTATTAAAAGATTTAAGGTCCTAGCTACCTAGTACCTATAGCCTTCTTCTCTAGGTAAGTTAAGACTTATTATTAAGTGTATAGTCTATAACCTAAATATATAGTTATAAAGTAAAAAGGAGTTTATAGGCGCTACTAAAGATAGCTTAGTAAACTTCTTAAAATAAGGTATTACTATCTTATATTAAGTTCTATAGTTACTATAGATTAATATTATTAAAGTTAGTTATATATAGTATAAGTAGTATACTTATACTATATAGTATAAGTATTATAGTATTAAGGATTATTTAAATAATTTACCTTTACTTTTATTTATTATCTTAACCCTTTAAGGTATCTTATTTATACTATAAAAGTATATCTAAGACTACTGCCTTTTTTCTTAGTTAGTATATTATTTTAAAGTTATACTTTAAGAAGACTTTTACTTACTAGCTTCAATATTTTATTAGTTTTTACTTCTTTATAAAGTATTCTAAGGACTTATAGTCTATAACTACTATAAATATACTTTTAGTGCTCTTAAGCTTTACTCTCTATATATATAAGTAGTTAATAATAGCTAGTATTTCCTTATTATAAATTAGGTAATTATACTTAGTAAAAGTAAGCTTATATAAGTAAAAGGTAATAGGTTAATACTAACTAGTACTATTTTTTATATTAGTATACTACTAGTAGTATAACTAAAGTAGTTAGTCTTTATAAATATTAGTACTTATAAATTAAAGTTATATAATAGTAAAGTATATTAGAAGTACTTCTTAATATTATAAAACACTTTTTATAATTCTTATTTTAGTAAAAAGTTATATTTTTCTTAGTTAGCTTTATAAAAAAGGCTACTATTATAAAGTAATTATTAATAAATATCTAGTAATAGTTAGTAAACCCTAGGAATCTTTAGACTTCTTTAACTAATTTAGGTATTAACTATTTACTTATAGTATATACTTTATTCTTATTTATAGATATACTTTAGCTTACTTTAAGTATAAACCTAATATACTTAACCTTTTTAATACTAAATTTACTTTTAGCTATATTAGGCTAAGCCCTTATATATATAACTTAGTAAGAATATTATATACTTTCTCTTTATAGTCCTCCTTAGTACTACTTAAGTAAATAAAGATATTATTAAAGTATATAGTAATATAGTTATTAAGAAATTTATTTAAAGTGTTATTAATAAAGTACTACTAGCTTATAAGTATATTAGTTAACCTAAAAAGTAAATAAGCTATTTAAAAAGCCTATAATATATATAGAATATAGTCTTATACTTGTCTTTTTTACTATTTTATTTATAGAATACTACTATAATATTTATCTTAGTATACTACTTTACTACTTTTACTTATTAAAAGGTCTTAGTAATTAAAGAAGTAAGTAGTAGTCCTTCTTTATAATAGTATTTAGTGTATAGTAGTTATAATAAAAGTATAGCTACTACTAGGTTTATATATAAATAGTACTAGTGTACTATAGCTAAGCTACTATATATATAAATCCTTATTAAGAAGGTCTTCTAGTATTCTCTTAAGTATAAGTAGCTCTTTATATAATATACTATAAAGTAGTCCTTAAGGTAATATAGTATTAAATTTAAGGTTAATATAATAGTCTTAGCCTAGTTAGTACTAAGGAACTATTATTAAGGTACTTAAGTTAAATAGGTTACTATATTTATTATAAACTTATTATAGTAAAGCTATAATTACTATAGCCTATTAGGCTACCTTATTTACCTTTAGTATTAGTGCCTTTTATATATTAGCTAAGCTAATAACTATTACTTATAAGAAGGCCTAGTTATCTTATTAAGAAGAAAGTAGTACTTTTATTATATATACTTTTATAGGTAGCTTATTAATAAAGTATAGTAAAGAAGGTACACTTACTATATATACTACTTAGATTTCTTAAACTTAGCTAACTTTTTTAGCCTACTAGTTATAATATAAGGTTAATATAGCTATAGTAGATAGTATATTTAGCTATATTAAATATAACTTTATTATCCTTTATCTAAGGCTTCTTAAGAAGATATCTTAGCCTAGGTTAAGTATAATATATATATAATATACTAGTAATAACTACTTAACTTTAACTTAAATACTACTATACCTTTAGTTATTATAGGCTAAGTATTATTTATAAATCCCCTTAAAAGGTCTTATACTATAAATATATAGAAAGTGCTCTTAGTATATAAAGTAGCTACTTACTATTATATAAGTATTATAGCTAGTATTAGTAAAGGCTTAAATATAAGAACCTTTATTAATATAGGTATCTAGTAGTACTAATAGTCTAATTATTTTCTATTATATAAAAACTTCTTTTAACCTTTATATTCTTTACTTATTAGCTCTAGGCCTAATTTTACCTTAGAGTTACTTTTTTCCTAAGTCTTTACTATTAATATCCTTCTCTTATTATTATTTAATAAAAGCTTTTAATATATATAAGGGCTACTATTTTAGCTATATATACTACTAGTTATATAGTAGTATATTATTTAGTAATATATCTTTTTTAGTAGTAAAAGTATACTTAGGTATCTTTATATATACTACTATACCTTATTAGTGTCTTACTATTATTTTATAAAGATAGTTTTTATTACTTAGTTTTTAAATAGACCTTACTATTATAGTATACTATTAGTGTCCTTATATAAGAAAAGTACTACTTTTAAAGAGAGTATAAAAGGTCTTTAACCTTCTAGAATACTTTAGTAATTTACCTAACTTACTTATTATAGTTATCTAAAAAAAAACACTTACTAATATAGTATAAATATATAGTAAAAGTATATTTATAAGAAGTATAATATATATATTATAGTCCTAGGACTACTACTAGCCTTTACTAGGTTTTTTAAACTTAGGTAAAAGATAAAAAGGTTTTATTATCTTTATATAGATAAAGACTAGTCACTAGCTATATACTACTTTATATTAAGGTTACTATAGGTATACTCTAGGTACTATAAGAATTATTTAAGGTTATAGTTATATTATTTATACTTTACTAGTAGAATATAAAGATAATATATTATAGTCTAATCTTTAGGTATATATTAATAAAGTACTATACTTTATAATTATTTATAAAGAAGGTATAATTAAGCTTTATTTTATTATATATTTAGTATAACTATAGAGAAAATTATAGTATAGGCCTAAGAACTTCTTAGGTAAAGGTAGTAGCTTCTAGGCCTATAATTAAAGCTAGCTTTCTATATAGTATAGTAAGTGCCTATATAAATTTAATAGGTGTTTATATAGGCCTAGTGCCTATAGATATAGGTTTAGTGCTCTCTTATATAGTTACTATACTTTTCTTTACTAGTGTTATAGTACTTTATTTAATAGCTATTATATTAGCTTAAAGGCTTAGGATAGTATTATATATTTTAAGTAAGGCCTTATATATAAAAGCTACCTCTTCTTATACTAGAGTAGGTGTATTATTAAGCTTACTTATTAGTTAGTTAAAAAGTCTAAATATATAAGGGGTTAGTACTACTTTTTAAAAGGTATATAGTAACTTAATATAATTAATCTAGACTAAGGAAGAAAGACTATTTATAGTAGTATATATCTTATGTGTATAAGGTTAAATAAGGGCACTAAGTAAGCGTTAACTAAATACGCCTACTTTACTAGCCTTATGTGTTATAGTAGGTAAAGCCTTACTATACTTACTATAGCTTTAGCCTATAATAATAACCCCTCTTTTAGAATATTTCCTTATCTTTAGCTTTAACTACTTTCTTTTCTCTTTATAGTGCCTTTACTTTAGCTATATTAAGTAAGACTCTAAGATATAGTTAGGTCTTTTTAGCCCTTTAGTACTTACTAAGTATCTTTATCTTTATATAAAGTTAATAATTCTTTACTTTAATAATAGTAAGTTAATATACTAACTTACTAATACTTTTTAACTATAAGTTAATTACCTTATATATTAGTATTAGTAAACTTCCTTAATAGTCCTTAATCCTTTTTTTTAATAAAGTAAAGCTTTATATATCTTTAAGTACTATTATTAGTATCTTTAGGTCTTATAAGCCTAAGCTCTCTAGACATAAGTTAATAAGTGTTAGTGTCTTTAGCTTAAAATCTAGGTAAATAATAATAACTTTAGGATTAAAAGGTATAAGACTAGCCTATTAAAAACCTACTTATATATTTATTTTACTTATTAAAGTAAAAAATACTACTTTAAAGATAAAAAAAAAGTTATCTTTAGTAATATATATAATTTATATTTATATTATTTTCTTAATTCTTTTATTATATAAGTGCTTTAAAAGGCTAAAATAGGTAATGTTAAAAGGCTAAAGCTTATATAATAAGTAAAGAGATATATATAAAGTAATAATTCTTTCTTTCTTATAGTAGTTATTAAATTTAGTTAATTTATAGCTATTATAGCTATCTAGGATTAGAAGGTAATAAGTACCCTTTATATAAGACTTTATATACTAATTAAAGTACTTTAGTTAATCTAGGCTAATTGTATTTATTATTTACTTATTTTTACTTAGGTAAATATACTATATAGCTAGAAACTTACTATTAAGGTACTATAATAAAAGGTAATATTTACTT